>NW_015090922.1:22211271-22349219 GCF_001431845.1 Calidris pugnax
TTCTTGAGATATGTCAAGATTTTTTTTAGCATTTGAACAGGGAAAAAATCAACTGCACTTAATGGGAGCAACCTGTTGCTATTTAGAGAATAATGAGGATGAATTTGGTATAATGGCAAGATATTTCCCTAGGGAGAATGTGGTTCTGAAAACAGGTGATGACTGCCATCACAATCACATTTTGAAGTAACAGTGGAAGGAGAGAGAAGGGCTGGCTTGCAAGGTCCCTCCTGAATTAAATTGCAAAGCTACATCCCTGAAGTAGGAGAGACTGTAGAAACAAGCTGTGAAGTTAGACTGGGGTGGGAGGGAAACATCCATCCAACACTCACTTTGAGATAGTCACATTCTACTCTTTCTTCTTGCAGTTCCTCAACAAGACTGCATTCCCATCCAAAGAAGTCTTGCAAAAAAGAAAAGGGAAAGCAGCACATTGCGAAAAAGACAATGAACTAAGAAAGAAATTTGGTATTGTTAAAGATGTAAGAGTCCCTCTCAACAGGATATGTCTCCCTGAATTTATAGAGGATTTTGGTAAATCCTCAGTGCGTGAATGGAACGCAATCACCAGGACAAAGAAATGGGAAAAAAGTGCCAAGGTATGCCAAGGCTGTCAATATACAAATATAATCCATGCCTCATCTTGAAGTGGTGATGACACATCATTATCCCACTTTTCAAGATTTTTGAGTGTTTAAGCCCCCATCATAAAACATTCTCTATTTGAGAACCTTGCAATGTTTATAAAGAATTACAGTGCTGATCTTTTCTGTATCAGGGCTATTGACAGAGTCAGGAAACTGACTTTCTGTGATAAAGCTCTTAAGATTGTTTCAGCAGCCAAACTGGACATAGGGTTTCCATCAACCTATATCGTTTCAATATACCTTTATTCAAGTTCTTATTCTGCAGATAAATTAGTAATCAATAATAAATTAGCATTTCTCCCAGATCTGTCTATTATCTCTTGTTCAGCCTGTAGCATTAAACTTTCATTTCTGTCAATTGAATTTTAAACCAGTATCACCCAGCCTTTCAAATGGTCTACTTTTGTTGTCCCTGAATGGGAACATCATTGATGTACCCTCAGCATTCATGAAAATTTACTATATCTTTTTGAGGCCAGGTAAAGCAAAACTTTCCAAAGAAAGTTTTCTGCCAGAACCTGAATGAAACATGCATTTTAAGAAAATTTGTGTTGGCTGTCATTTTTTCCTAAAATTTCTTTCCCACTATACATGCCAACTCAGATTCTTAGGATAATCAAATTTTGATGGTGTTTTTCCATCTATCTACATTATAATTTCTCAACATGTGTCCTGAAAATCAAATAGGATCAAATACCTAATGAAATATTTCATATTTGGATTTATTCTACAGTTGTTTTACACAGATGCTCCCACTTACTAGGCTTCTATTGAAAACTTTCAGTTACCAACAGCGTTATTAGTAGATCTCATTAACCTTAATTGTTAGTGTGACTGCCTTTTCAGTATTTTCTGCTGCCATGTCTTTTTCTTTGCATATTACATTCAATTTGTTACATTCTGTCATTTAATGTGGACTTTGTGTTCTTTGCAGTTAGAGTTATTAAAGTAATAAAAAGATGCTATGTCTTCTTCAATTGTTCTTTATTTCTGTCTTTCTCTGGTTTGTGTTCCTTTCATGAAAATTCAGTTTATGTAAAAGTTATGACAGTGAGATTAACCTACAATTTTTGAGTCTTGCTGAACGACCCTTCAAATGCGAGTGCCCCTTGCTAAAGGAAACACCTGTGCAAAATGTTCTGTTTTATATGCAAGAGAAGATTTACAAAAAGGGTAATAGCTGTAATCAGAGTGACTAGAATATCTAGAAAAAGAGACAAGCATCATATTGCAAAGTTGAACACAAAGTAAGAACAACTGGTAAGGATATAATTAAATACATACTACCTAGACAATTCAATATGTAAAACCCAGTTATTTTTCAAAGAGTGAAGGGGTTGGCGGTGCAAAAGAAACATGGTAAGTAGGTTATTTCCAGAGGGAAAGAGGATGACTTGGAACTCTGTGGAAGGTGGAGAAAGTGGAGTGAGAATTACAATGTATCATGAATGGCACATACAAATGATGATCCAGAGATTGTAATGTAACACAAAACAAATACCTACAGTGTGTACCTGATTTGGTGTCCAGCACGGTGATTTTTTTTAGTGGCAGGTAGTGTTTCATCAAAATCCTTAGGCTCATTCCTATTTCCAAAATAGATAGGAGCTGATGGCAAATGTAGTCATGTACCTGCTGAGAGCTCTAACAAGCATGCCGGGGACAGGAGTCCTTCATTTTCATTCACATGATGATAATGCTGAAAATACTGACAAAAAAAAAAAATCATTGGAAAAAAGAAATTATTTAAGACTGTGAAGTATTTTTTCTTTTAGAGAAGTTTGAAATATTGTGCTGATTATCCTGACACCACAATTCTGAGATAATTTGTAGCCAGAAAAATCCTAGGAGCTTGCCAGGTTGGGAAAACAAGAGAGTTCAAAGCCTAATGAGTAATATGAGGGCGGGGGTAAAAGTAACATGTTAAAAAAGTAATCACATATATACAGAGGAAAGTGAACCACTGACATCTTAGGTACTATGCTCAGTATTTGGTCTTATACATTTTCAAAGGAAATGTGTACTCTGCTAAGGACTATTCTCCTGGCTTCCAGGAGTGGCAGAGCAGTGGCAGGGGACCATCATCAGGGCTTTTTATTTGCAGACAAACTCTTATGCTTCTGTTACTCTCTTCTGCCTCTCAGAAGCCTCTAGTTGAAGAGCTTTTTCCACTGTGCTGTCTCTGTTGTCAAGCTTCCACATAAGATGGTGGAAGGCTTTATAAATAAAAGACAGGATTAGAAGACAGGAGGAACAAAAGCGAAAGGAAGTTTTCTAGAATTTTTATGTTGACAACCTATGTTTCCAGGAAAGTACGTAATAAATGAAGCATTTACACTGCATAATATCAAGATTAACTCTGTGGGTTTCTGAAATCAAAATGTCATTAAATCAAAAATTTGTAGTGTGCCACAGTAACGTCTCATGTATTTGCCTGTGTTTATGAACCCAGTCCAAATATCCCCGAGGCAAAAAGCACGTGAATCACTCCCAAGACCTCCACATTTGGGGAGTTACCGATGGTTCAAAATGAAGACATGAGACATGAAGTAAGTTCTTCCACGTAAAGACCTACCTCTGATAGCCAGCCAGCTCCTAGAGCTGATGATTAGCACCCCTTGGTGCTAACTTGCTTACGTGTTGTCATTGCCACAACAGCTCAGTGCTTGGCAGCCTGCGTCTCCCACAGCACAGTGCAGGAGCTCTGCATCTGCCTCTGCCGGGCTGTCATTCCCACTGCCACTACTGGGCCCAGGGGAAATGGGTGGCCTTGGCTGCAGGAGACGAGTTTGGATTTGAAGGACCACATTGCCTCAGGATCTGTCACAAAGGGTGTTGAATACAAATTGTCACATGTGAAGGGACACGATTACTGCCTTCTGCTATGAGTTGTTGTCAGGACTTTGTCATTGTTAGAATGAGACAGTGGCTCTCACCTTGAAGTGTCATGTGAAGCCCAACTGATTACTAACCAGTTTGGGATGGTAAATCCCTCATAAGCAGAGTAGCGAGTAGCTGTCATTCAAAAGTGCTTTCATTCAAAAGGCATGTGGGAGTCATCCAAGTCTTTGAGTTCTATGGATACCCAAACTGCAGTAGAGTCAGTGATAGCTGGTATCCCTGTGTCCAGGGCCAGCTGTCTCTCACCGGCTGTGACAACAAGGGCTCCTTCTCCACTGCCACGCATCCTCAAGATCTGCTGTCTGACCTGCTGAGCATCTTGAAGGAGCCAAGGAGAACCTTTGGACCACAACTTTGGTCATGGGTTTATGTGCATTGAAGGGGGAGCTGGGAGGACAGATTCTGATGCAATTGGATATTCTCAGGAAAATTTCTTCTGTAACTCATAGCTCAAAGGCAGTTCTCCCTTTAGATCATATTTTGCAGTCAGACTGGTGGTATAAACAATCCCAATTCCACTAGAATCCCAATGCTCAGTCATCCCTCTCAGATTCCCAAAGACAGATCTGAAAGTGCAGCACGCTTACCTGAGCTTGGGATCAGGAGTGCTGGCACAGGGGGCCATTGACACTAGCCACAGTAGAAGTGTCTCTGGATAAAACCCTCTCTGGGGTCTTTCTGCATGGTGCAGGGAGAGTAGAGGGAACAAGTCTCCTCTGGATTTTCCTATGTGATGATCCTGGGACTTAGGGCACAGAATTCCAAGAGAATGAGAATTAGTAGCATCCAGGCAATTAAAAGCTACATAACAAATATTACTGATACCAGTTTACCGATTTTGTTCTGAAATTTACTTGTTCATGGAAAGTATACTAAAGACACCACTTCATCACATGTTTAACAGGCCAAACGGAACAGAGCTGTAAGCTACAGGTACAAAAATTTAACTCAATAACTTTTACAAACCAAACTAAGCACAGTACAACAGCCGACAACCAGCCTGAAGTCTGGAGGTGGAAGAGTGTTAGGTCCCGGTCCAATGTCAGGTTCTCACAAAGAGAAACTACATTAGTACCCTCACTAGCAGTGCTGGGAAGAGTGTTATTTCGGTGGAACTTGCACTATCTAATATTATACTGCATTCTCTATGGTGATGACATTTGAAACATGCACAGTGTATAATAAACAAGAATACCTGAAAGTTTGGTGAGGGAGAAGACAGACCTGAAGAGCTACCTGATAATGTGGTAGAATCTGCTGTCATCTAAAAAGAGGGTTAAGACAGGATAAACCAGGTGAAAATCTATTGCCTGTGTTACATGTGATGTAAGAGTGAAAAACCTAACCTTTGTTTCTGGCCTACATATTGCATAAATCTTTGAAATTGCCACATATATTTTGTTGACTTAAAAACCTATCTAGACTTTGACAGTGTAAATTCCCTACCTACCACAGTAGTGAGATTATTTGTTTCTGGAACTATATAACACCATCTGCTAAAATCTAGATTTCTCAATGATTTAAAGACAAACAGTGTTATGAGACATATTAGTAATTTAAATGCAGATAATTCCCTTCTGCACTTCCCATTAACATCAATCATTATAATAATCTGCCTTTATACACCTCCTTCGTATACTGAAACTACAGAAGTCAGGCACAGGCATCCTGAGTTCAGTGAGAGGATCCAAGGATCTAAGTTAGAACTGAGGACAGACAGGAAAGGGGGTTTCCTCCTAACAGGAAACTTAATCTTTTTCAGAATTGGGTTTGAATCAGATGAAATCTTTTTTATTTCCAGTCCTCCACTCAGCAGGAAGCTACTCAGACACTGGAACAACTCAGCTAAGCTGCCTCCATCCTAATACCAACAGCAAAGCCAGGAATCAGTGTCACTAAAGCCTGGGGCTTCCCAAACTCCCTGACTCCCTGGCCAGTCTCCCAGGGGACAGCTCTGGGCAGACATCTGAGAGAGGGAGGTGGGGTCACCTCAGGACTCCGGACATTCAGCAAAAGTTCACCGAGTCCAAGAAATTTTAGTCTCTAGAACATGGAAACTAACAAATAAAATTTGTTCTGTGAGAAAACTTTAAACCTAATGTCTTCATCTGGAAGCTGTGTCTAAGGCACAGAAGGAGAAAGATGGTGGATACAGAACCATGTGTCATGCAGTCACAATAGCACTTACAATGGAAGCTGAAGTTTCAATTTATGGAAACTCCTATAACATAACTCAGTATCAGGAACCTTTTTCTGGAGAGAGTGGCTGAGCTCCAGCTGGCTGAATTCCGAAGTCCCCATCCATCATAATGCCCAGAGACATCTTACTGTTTCTTTTGCCCCCTTACAAACACAAGTGTCTTCTCTATGGCAAGATGCTCCTTTTGTACAGCGTGTGGATAACACCCAGCACAAGAGGGCTCTCTAGCACTCAGCTGAAGCAAAGAAGAAGAAAATACAAATAATAGCCCCCATTACAATCATTATCAAAATATATAATTCTCTATATTCAGCTATATTATTTATGAAGATGTAAAGGATTTTTTGTTTAATTAACAGTCCAGCTGCTCTGTGTTAAGAATATTACCCTTTAGTATGAGAATGAAGTCCTGCAGATTGCTGACTTCTAACACAGAAATGAAGCCAGGGAAATTTGAAGAGATGTTATCTTGATAGAGGTACTCAGAAATATTGCAAGATGATACTTCTAGTGCTTTTGGACTTTCCAGTGTGCTCTGGAAAGAGACAACTACCCTGCTGGGCAATTATCCTAAACAAACCATGCCTGAACCTTAGGCTGCAGCACATTCATACTGGATTGTTTCAGCTTGCATTTGACATGCTGTATTGTGCAAAAATTGTTTTGTGCTGTGTCTCTTAAGACCTTCATATAAGCCTCTGTTAGGCAGACCTTTTATGGCCCTACATTCTGCTGTCAGCTGGGAGAAAAAAAGATATTACTCATTGCATGTTTGGAGCCCAAATCAGTCTGGAGCACACTCACATTTTGTTCATATCTTTCCGGAGGTGCAATGACCACAGTGAATAAACTCCCAGCCTCTAAATGGTCTTCTGCCTATCAGGCAAACAAAAAAATGTCCCCTGCAGGTTTGACAGGGCAAGACTTTCTGCACAGAGACAGAGGCTGACTGAAGTTTTTAGAGTTTTCATTCCAGGCTGCCACATTTGTGGCTATAGTGAGAAAACAGATTATATTAAAAACTACAGCTTCTCCCTCTGCAGACATGCTCCTTGTATGTCTGAGTCAGTGCTGATAATATTATGGAAACCGTAACCTCTCCCTTTTTTTTTTTAATATCCTTGAAAGGTCAAAAAGTGCACATAAATCTTTTCACTTCAGCACTCAAATTTAGAAAGTAGAGACAATATCTTGTATCTAAATCAACAGACTTACCTGGAAGCTGCAGAATAGCAGGGCATGCTATGAAAAGGCTGGCCACTTCTTGTTACTTAATTTGATCATCCAAGGTAAAAAATACTGGGTTTAATCTGCTGCAACTAAAAATAGAATCAATGAGGTTTTTTTTCACACTGCAGGAGCATTTCTAAAGATGAGAGGTGTGTCAGACTGGGTGAACAGGGGATGGTCATCCTCTCCTTCAATACCAGAATGAAGGATTGTTGCATGAAACGATTAACAGCCAGAATGTTCAGAGTGAACAAATGGAGGTGTACACCGCACAAAATACAAATGAGGAGTTTGGTGCATCTCTCCTGTAGATAGGTTGAAAATCTCCCACAAGAAGAGAAAGAGGCTCTGAAGTCACCCAGGAAGGCTGTAGCACAGCTGGGAAATTAATCCAGAGTCTCAGAGCTGAGCCTTCACAGAAGGCAAACCTTTCTTGGAGTAATTCTCCATTGGTAGAAAAGGTATGATTTTATAATTATCATTGCATAGTGCCAGCACGTTACAGTCATCTCACAGACAGCAGGCTGGGACTGGCCCAAGTTAGTTACCTGTACTTTCAGTTATGGAAAATTAAAAAAAAAAAGAGGCACACAAAATTGGCAAGATGCCCGGCTCCATGGTAAGAATAATGGTAAGAATATTTTCACTGGGACTTACCACACTCCACTTCATTGGAGGCTTTGTTGGCATAAGAGAGGAAAGGAAGTCTCACATATCTGGTGAGTGGTGGTCCCCCTGGTGAGTGGGACTTTACTATGCATAGGATACTGAGGGTCTGAAAAAGAGAGACTGAAAATAATAAAGGATAAAAACCTTCTGCTTTTGTTCCTCTGGGCAGAGGCTTGCTCCAGCACCTTCTGCACCCTAGACCAAGTGTCCCACCACCATACTGACAATCTACCACACTCTGACTCTGACTCTGCATTTTGATTTTCTCAACAGACGTCTGTTTTCATCAAAGGTTTCAAGACGTTTTGATTCTGCTCCTGTTCAGGAAAAAAAAATCAAAAGTTGTTGTGCTTGATCAAGATCTCTTCTAAGAGATTTAAGGCTTGATGGAAGAAGAGGATCCAGGCTGGGCAGTTGGCTCCCTAGCTCTTCTTCTGCGAGACCAGCTAAAGAAATGTTTGATTAGTGACTCTTCCCTCCACTTCCTTTACTTTGTGACATTAACATGATGCTAGACACTAAGTAACATATGTTAGAGAGGCAAAATATCTAGTCATCTCTAGGCGGTTTGCCACCATCCATCACCAAGCCCATTTCAGAGACAACTGCAGAAAGTTGGATCAGAAAGTAGATTTCAAACCACATTACATATGGGAAACAAATGCTATCCAGGAAACCTTTTCACAGGACTAAATTATAAATCATTCCTTGGAAGAATTTTTATTTTGGAGAAGTGTTTGGTGAGATGCTGCATTTGACCACAAGACAGCTGGGCTGTTTAATCATTTAGTATCATTTACATCCATAGCAACTTATTTAATCCACTGTGTATATCTGACTACAAGCCTCCAGTGAAAAAGAAGAAATAACATACAAATATACATGTCTCTGTGTGTATAAGTATATACTTAGAATTGTATATACTTATATATACTAGTATACACACTAGAGCGTCTGATGTGGTTACACCATCTCATCTTACATTAAAGAAAATAGAAGAACAGATTTTTTTAACTCAGTTCACTGAGGACACTGACATTTAAAATGCAAGAAGAATTCTTATGTTAATAAAACATTTCTTTTCAGCTTTTGCAGTTAGCAGTTGCATGGAGCTAGTACTATGTAAGGGACAGGAACAATTAGCAAGAGTGAGTCTGAAGAATTTATTTTGATTATCCACAGTAAAAAGATGTCGCAAATGAATGCCTCAGCTGTTACAAAGCTAACTTGGTTTCCCATAAGCTCTTAGTGATATATGTAAATAAGTTTCAGTATTTCAGTAATATATATATTCAACATAATTCAGTCTAGCATGATACTGCTCACACAGAAGTAAGCAAGCCAGTATATGAAGAACTAAAGGAAAAGGTAAAGCTATTTGCTGGAGAGAATATTCTAATGTAGAAAAGCAACAAATAAAATATTTAAGGATATATTGAAACAGAGTAAGGAGGACAACTCTTGCTTTTTCTTTCTAAAAGTTCAGTGTGTCCTTCTAGAGTCTGATCATAGCCTCTTGGAGCTATTTGGTTTGAAGGAAAAATCACAGCCTGCAAGCAGAGCCAGTTTTAAAGATGAACACCTCTGGCTAATGAGCCCAAGAGACTATGAGTCTTTTAGGGAACAGAATAAACATCCATCATGCTGGTGCAAACAGCCAGGTGTGCCTGTGAGGGGAAAGGATTTACATTTGCCAGAAGGCTGCATGAATCTAATGCTTGTCCGCAACCACTAGCAGGCAACTCCAGCAGTCCCCTCTTGAAATTTAAGATAAGATTGTCTCCTGTGAAGGATCGCTATTTTCTAAGTGTGGTTCAGCCTTGTGTTTGAGAAATCCTCTTTAAAACTAGAGGAAAATTTTGCACTTGGTCCTTGCCCCCTTTATCATAAATGATGCTACTCAGGGGAAATTGCACAGTAGAAACTAAAGCGGCAGTATCCTATGCTTTTGTTCCATTAATTTTCATCACAGACAAACTGATACGAGTTATTGACAATAAGCAAGATACATATCAGGAACCTGGCACTGAACAGCCCAGATGTCAATTCTATGACTCATTTGATTGTTAAATATGGGCTCCCTAAGGTTACCAACAGGAGCCATTCAATACTCCGAAATTGCAATCTATCACATCTATCCCATTTATCTATGTGTTTATATAGGGTGGGACTTTCACCAGGTCTCAGATCTGCTTTACTTCATCTTTCATTTGAAGCACAGAGAAAATCCTCTTGATTAGTATTTCCTATGCAGGATTCTTATTCTCTTGAGAGTCTTCCTTTACAATCACAGAGGTGTCTGGGCAAAGGCCATTCTCTGTTGCTGGCAGCTGCTGTATGGCCACAGCCACCACCAGTAACAATTGTAGATCTATTCCCGCCTTCAGCTCTTGTTCACTACACTATGAAACTAGCATGGCATTGCTTTTCAAGATACTGTTTGAAATGCGATAGGGAACCTGAAAGCAAATAGGTGATGAAAGCCGCCTGCTTTCCAAAGCTGCTAGATCTGCTCGAGAAGACAAGAGGCAAGACAGTGGCACGTTTTGCATAGTCAACAGCCCCCTCATCTGCAATATATTCCATTTGTGGTTTAAGAACTATCATCCCTTTGTAAAGATTGCCCACTGCAACCACAGTACTACAAAGGTCGGGAAGAATTGGCTTATCTACTGCATACACGATAGTCACACAAACTAAAGCCTATGAATTGTGCAACAAGCCAGTGTTTTGCACTTTTGGGTTTGCCAATCTGACCTCTGTCTCCCATCCCACCTGTAACAGTACACGTACTGTTCCTCAGTACTTCATTATAAATCCATTTCTCATTAACTAGTTAGCAGTACAAGGTTATATTTATTTTTTTCTCTAAGCTATACAGGCGCACTCTGTATAACAGTTTTTACCAAAACGCAGATTAAAGATGCAGAATAGATAGGCTGGGTTACATCGGTATAATCTATTGTGACAATTTCACTTGATAGCAGTAAGGAACTGAGCAAACCTACGTGTTATTAGGTAGAGAAAAATCAGCTGAAAGAGAACTAGAGCAGAACTCAAGCCCAATCCTAAGAGGCAGAGCACTTTGGAGAGTATTCGCAGTCCCTACTTCAGGTACTCAAATCAAGCACTTGGTGTGGCCAATGTAAGGGGAAGGACTCCTGCAGAAGACAGTTCAGAGCACTGACACTGAATGGACCTTCTGCAAGAGTTTCTCTCGCTGTCCATTGACCATACAGACAGAACTCGAGAAGACTGGACTCTGGACTTAGTCATCTCCAATTAGATTCCTGAAGTAGACAACATACATCAGTCCTTTATCAGTCCAAACCGCTCGTCAGCATTTTCTTATTCAATAAATTTTTGGCATTTCTACAGAACTTTGTTCATGGCACATGAGTATTAACTGAGCTGCACAACACATTTGTTATGCAGCTAAGTATGTGATATGGCTCAGGGGCTTGGCCATGGTTCCGGGACATGTTTAAGATCACACAATTCAGAAGAGACACTGGGAATAGTTATCTAGGGGTCCACCTTCTAGAATAGCTAAGCAGCACCCCTCTCTGTTACATCTGTTAATTTTGGCATTTCTCCTAAAATGTTACAGAATTCCCTAAAAAAGGATTTCTAAGACAAAGCAGCAGTCTAGAATTTGTAGAGCAGGAACTCAATCTTCCCTTTATACTTGGATGTTTTTTTTTTTTCTATAGTTTTGGTGTTTGGACCTGTCTGAGCTGGTATGCTGGTATGCGTGTGGTACCAGCAGTCCCTTATAACAAGCAAATATGCACACTCTCCTAAAAATGCCAATGATTCAGCAACGACACTCATCAACCAGGCGCAATCCTGCAGGAGGGTCTTGTTATCAAGAAACTCTGGGCAGCATTCTTCAGTTATTGCTAGCTGTCAAGCAGCCATGACTACAGAAGGTTATTATATTTTACAAATGGAAATCCATTATCTCAAATACTATAGCTCAAGGAAATCTAAGTGTCTTGTCTATGCAGAGGAACATTTCTTTGGTTTCTCAAAGGTGACTAAAGAAATTGGCTAGCAAGAGCAACATAAATTCTGTTTCTTCTGTAGATAGAAAGCATAATACGTTGCATCTTAGCAGTGATATCAAGAGATCAGAAGATGGGAAATGATGTTTTCCTGTTTTTAGCATCTTTCTAGAATTTGGGCTCAGCTCCTGTGGGACAGAAAACTCGTGAAACACTGGTATAGCAGGAAACAGAAAATCAAAGATGGACTTGCAGGGATCTTGACCAACAGTTTTCCAGCTTATGCCAGCTTTCCTCAAAAAGAGTCACTGGTATTTTTTTTACATCTAGTTAGAATCTCCAATTTGAGCAACACTTGCAGAAAATTACTGAGAATCTAGGTCTTAAATTCTTCTCAAGTTTAAAATGCTAAAACTGAAACACTTTGCATGCGGAATGACTTAAAAGCTAATGATGATATCTCACTCTATCTCAGTCTACCTAGGACTCTCAATATGGTCAAAAATATAAAGAATTAATGTTGAGAGAGGTCTTAAAATCTTTAAATGGAAGATAGAGCACTCAAGAAAAGCACGATTAGTGCACTTGAAACCAAAAACTAGCATAAAGAAACTACTCCATCACAATCTGCTGAGCACCAGCAGGACAGTGAAAGGTAAGAAAGAGAGATGAGATGATATGAGTCTAACTGACTCATATCATCTGACACATATCATCAGAAGACATTTTAAACTCAGAATCCGAAGGTCTGTTGCAAAACAGTAATGTAGTCTCTCATTTAAAAGTAACAGAATTCATTTATAATCTTTGTGACTACACCAAAAAGCCATCAGAGATATGATCTATGTTCAATATAAGGGTTAAAATGTCAGGAGACAAAGAAAAAGAACCAAAAGTATATATGAACACTGAGCAATCAACCCAGAAATACCGTTCATGACTTTTAAAATTAGCATTTTGAGAAGAGCTCAGTTTGTGATCTGAGTCTTTTTAGCAGATGAGTTTGGACCATAAATCTGAGATACAGGATTAAGCATTCACTAAAACATAAGAATACTTCAACTAGCTTTCTGGTAAAAAGACATGAATTCAGACAGTTACTGGCACACAATTACTTCAGGCTTACCCATGAGTGTTGACTTCCTTCTGTGTCACAGGAGGCAAAATAGGCAGGTTCAGAGTTGCAGAAGGGAAGGAGGAGGCAAAGGATTCCCTATCTGTAACTAGCCATCTTCAGAGTGTGTGCAGATATTCAGGATGGTTCTTTTAAAACCCATTAAATTGGCTGACTGAACCTGAATGCTTAAGGGCTTTTCAAACCTCTTTTGACTTGACTATTTTATTTTCAGTTATAGACAACCCTCATGAAGGCACGTATTTAAGATAATGGTGCATAATACTGTAGAACTTCACAGGCTTTCTCAGTGCAACAAATAAGCCTTCATTTTGCCAAGGCACATTTTTTCCCTAGAACATCATGCTGCAGTTTCTCTCCCTATTCAGTTAGGCTGCTTAAATAAATAAATCTCAGTCCCTGTAGGGCTGCATCATTCAAACTTAAATTGTTAGTCTACACATAACTGGTTTGTGCCTTCTGCACTTAATCCCTCAGCCTCTCTTGCTTACACATCTCTTGCATTCAGGATCATTAAGTGCTGGATGGAATTTATAGCCAGAGCAAAGCCCCGTTTGTCATCCAAGCTTTTGGAATTAACTCAGTAGCACCTACATACTGACTTATGAAGAAAAGCTTATCTCAGTTTATGGCAGACTAGAGTGCATTTTACCATGTAGCAGTGGAGTGAATCTCTTTTGCTGGAACACAAATCACTTCTAATGTTGTCCGCATTTTTACATTTATTGAATTTTTCTCTTGACTAAGTCTGACCCTTGGGTTTGCCTTCGTTAAGTGTTGCATTGTTCAGCTAGTTTGGCACAACAGACTAACAAGCTTCAGTCTGGCTTCAGGCTGGGAGCCCTGCCTCCTGAGCTCTGGCAGGTAAAACTTCAGCCCTTTAAAACGTGGCTGCCCCTACCCTACCGATGTGCTGGATGTTACTGCAGGCATGGAGGGGTGCCAGAGCCCTGCCTGCCCTTGGCCACTGCACTGAGCTATAACCAAGCAAGGGATCAGCTCTGGGTCACTGGCACAAGCTGTGCCAGCTGGGGAGGCAGTCTCCAGCTACAGGGAGGGGCAGGCAGCCAGGTGGTTAGTTTTAAACTACCACAGCATAAATCCACTAAGCTCAGGAGTTGGAGCCCTCTGATCACTCCTGCTCCTTAAACCTCACAGGGCTTTTAACCATGAGGGTACGGGAGCACCAGAGAGCACTGGGGAGGCGTGTGAAGGGTGAATGCAGTGCAGTTACCAGATTATAACTGTATGCTTCCTACAACAGGCAAAATCTTGGCTAGAGCCTCACAGGACTCACACATCCTGCTTGAGCAGTCTGATCAGAACATCTCAGTCCTCTGGTTAACACAGACGGCTCTTGCTCCTCAGCTCCACAATAGCTCACAGATCCACCTGAAAGCAGTGCTGTGTGTCTCACAGCACCTGGAGGAAATAAGACGATGGTCTTTGAGTATGTTATTGTGTCTCTGCAACACCTGAGTGTTCTCAAAAGCACTTGCAGAGAAGAATCGAATAACTGATACAAAAACTTCAGTATCTTTTACATATTTTTGTTGCTGCTGTTGTTACAGAGCTTATTATAACCAAGCCAAGCCACAGCAGATCAGAGATAATGTTATTCAAACTTTCATACATGCTATAGAAGCATAATTCAAAACTTCTGCTTCAGAGCAGGAAAGGGCAGAAAAGAATTCACCATTCAAAGAGGTGTTTAGCATTGCTTTCTGAGGAAATACTAAGTTACAGATCCACTAGATGGCAACTGAACATACATACATAGCCACACTGGACAGGTTAACATTATGGTGTCATCCTGCCTTTATGATGTGTCAGGGCTAGACCCTTTCAAGAAGCAACTTGTCCCTCTATGCTTAAGCACTCTGTACTTATATATCTCATTTTTCTTCTTGTAGAAGTTACTGGAAACTTTCAGATGTGTGATTTTAGCATGCAGCCATCAGGTGTGTAAAGGCAAATGGTCAGGGATTCTATACTTTTTAAAATCACATATAAAATATTGATGTTTATTTGTCTGCTTTTTCTTTTTTAAATTTCTGTAAGAGGCAGGGTGGTCCTGTTATCAACTCAATGTGTTTGAGCTCCAAAAATATGGAACCAGTTATCATTTGTACCGTAGCCTTCCTCATGAAATTGTGTTTAAAATGTTGCATGCATTCTTTGCATCTTGAATTTTTGCAGCTGCCATGATTATTTCTACTCCATTTTATCTTGTCTGGGAAATTCAGATTCAGTTCAAGTTCTTCAGAGTGGGCTTGTTTTTTTCTGAGTTGCTTATATTTGGCTTAGCACAGGGACACTTGCATATCTATACAGACCTATATGATTTGAATGACGAGTAAGTAGCAAACAAGAACAATTTGAGGAAATGTACTTTTTCTAACTCTTCAGGCCTTTTCTCTAACACTGATAAAGACCTCTTTCTCAGCAACATGAGCATGAATAAAACAGAACAGTCTAAGAAAAAGGCCTTACATTAGATGCCATTCATTACTCCCCCTTGCTTCCCTACCCAACTTCCAAAGAATGCAGGAAATTGGGATGAAAAAGTGCAAGAAACAAGGTAAGCAGTGAAAACTGCACTCCGTACACACAAAATTGCTCTAACAGCTCATTAATTATGTGCATGCAAGAAAAACTTTCAAGGGAAAAGAGAGAAGGAGGAAAAAATTCCACATTTGGGACTGAAACTGGGTATTTCAATGCAAGAGCAAGGGCAGTTGCCATGTAGTCAGACACTAGACCTCCCAGTTTCTCTGCCTGCAGATCGTGAATAGTCAGTACATGTTAACTAAAGCCTGGCTCTCTGCTCACTCAGCTCTCACAGCAGTTAGAGCTGTAACTGATCACCAGGGAATTCTTCTTTAGCTCCTCTTCTTATCAGGTGTTCACTTTTCTTAAAAACAGCTGCTGTAGGAGCTTATGGTTATGAAAAGAAACCACTGCTCTCTGGAAGCTGGGCCACTGATGTCTGTACAGAGCCACTCTTTCGTGCTTCATATGCAGTGAGAGGTCACACAGAAAGCAGAGCCCTGGTGTGGCAGGTTCCCTCTTGGCTGCACACAGTGGATCACAGATCTTTCTACTGGATCTACTGAGCAGAAACCAGCAAGGGTGTGTGGTAGGACCAGTCCACTTCCTGAACAGCTTTGGGAAGCCCCACGGTGACCACAACTCCAAAGATACACTTGTAATCTCCACACATCCTCCTACCTCCTACAGACTTTATTCCTGTGCTATATGTAGGTCTATGCTGTTTCTTTACTTTCTGGTTATTCTTCTGTTCCTCAATCGTTTAAAACACGTGTCGCACCAGATTGAGTTATGGCATTGTGCCACTTCTGTGGCACATGTCCTCCTCCACTGACTCTTCCCCACCTCTACTCAAAAGAAGTAAAGTTAGACCCAGCTCTGTAAGCAAACCCCTGGGCTTACCTGCCGTGGTGCAGAGGTCTGCTCATGAGGACCTGTATCCAAACCACTCCAGCATAGGCTCAAGTCCTTTCTTCAAGTTCAGAGCTCTTGTGCATGAACTCCTCAAAGCAAAGATCTTCTCTGCACAGTTAAATTCGTAGTGCCACATGGGGGAGCTTGTGCTGTGACTAAAGCTCTTCTCTTTCAGATCAAGAGAAAAGGACATCTCGGCAGCACTAATGTCTTCAGCCACTGGAAACTGTTCTGGAAAGGCTGGTTGAAAATCATGCCGTATGCATACATAGCGCACACATACTATAATAAAGATGTTACTTTTCAAAATCATCTTAGGTCCTTGAAAAAGCAGCCAAACCCTCAACCCATAAACTGTAGCTCATAAACCTCAGAAACTTCCAGTTGCCCATAGCCTGATAGATCAAATAAAATGAAAATTACTGTATTGTAAAGGCATAAACAAAGCAAATGAGTAATGGGGATCAATTCCAGGCATCCACTTCACATACACACCAACCAGCCTTTAGTTAACTTTACTCCTTGCTGAGCCATGTCTGGCTGTGAAGCCATCTTGACAGCTGAAGTAAAAGCAGGTGAAAAAGCAATCAAAAAGGCAGGGAATCTGTCTCATTGTATTTTGCAAATAGACAGAACCTCAAGTCTGTTTGGAAACCCTTAAAATCATGACCATGCCTTAGAGGCAAAAACAGAGTTTAAAGCTCACCTTCCAGGTCATTCAGAAAATAAGCAATCTGGTAGCTCGAGCATATGAAAACTGACATACGAAAACTTACAAGTTTGGGGGTTTTGTTTGGATTTTTGTTATTGTTATTGTTGTTTTTCCTAAGACAAAAGAAACAATTTGAAAGCAGTTTGTAAATAATGAGAAGGTGACAGACCTCCTGGGCTGGCCATCTGGAAGACAGATGGAAACAGTCGAGCCTGGAGCTGCGCCCTTTCACACCCCTGTAGGGTACTCAAAAGCCCCCTCACAACGTATTATATTACTTTGTATAAAAAGCACCTTGCAGTTTGGGTAAAGTATGGCAAAGAACGCCGAGCACAGAAAGGGTGCTGCTAGGACAAGCCAGAGCGGGGGGCTCCCCAGCAGCACATGGCACCTTCCCTTTGCGCCGGGGAGGGGAAAGGAAAAGACAAGACCCTCCGGGAGCGGGACCCCTTCGCCCCCCGCGGCCGGGCGGGGCGGGCTTTGCCGGCGGCACCGGGCACGGCACGGCACGGCACGGGGGCACGGCACGGGGGCACGGCACGGGGCGGGACAGAGCGGGACCCGCCTCCATAAGAGGCAGCGGCGGGAGCAGTAGTGGGAGCAGCGCGGCCGGCGAGGGGGAGGAAGGAAGGGCAGGAGGAAGGATGCAGGCGATGCCGGGGGCGCAGGCGGCCAGGCCGTTCAAGCTGAGGAAGAGTTTCGGTAGGGGCGGCGGGCGCACGGCGGGGCTGCGCGGCGGCGGCGGGCTGCGCGCACGCGTAACGCTTCTCCTTTCTCCCGCGCAGCCACCCGGCTGGAAGAAGTAGCAGGAATCCGGGCGAAGTTCCCAACAAAAATCCCGGTAAATGTCTGTTTTGTATTATCGGAGGTTACTGCTGCTACTTAAAAAGAAGTGCTGGGAACCCCTCTCTGAAGCGTGGAGGGGAAGGGGGAAGGGACCTGACTGTTTTAGGGTTTGCTAAGTGTGACTCTAATTAAAACAGGTAATTGTCGAGAGGTACCACAGAGAGAAATACCTTCCTCTCTTGGACAAAACCAAGTTTCTTGTTCCCGAGGAGCTGACCATGACGCAGTTCATAACCATCATCAGGTAGGCAGGGAGCACCTGTGGGGCTGGGCTGGGGCTTGCTGCTCTTCTCTAAGCAGGTACTTCCTAGGGCTGTGCTGGAACATCTTGCTTTCTTTAGTGGGGAGGAAGATGATGGTGTTAGTAATGGCCTCCATCTCTTGCAAATGCTTAAAGAAAATCAGCAGATGCTTTCTCAGGTGCATTTAGGGGAAAATGTGAATCATGCTCTTTGGATTCATAAAGACTTCTCTCTTCTCCCTAACTATGAGTAAATAATTATATCAGACTCCTTTCTTCTTGCTTGATGAACTTGGCACTGGGGCTCTCTGGATTTGTTCTGCTTATAGCTGTTACTGCCTTGCTCTCCTACTGTACCTTGCTGAATTTGCTCAAGTTCAAAGCAACTCTTAGGTATGAGTGGCATGTAATGTGTTTTTAAAATATTCTTTATAAAATGCTACAGGGAAGAAGTTTCCCAAAGTATTTAGTGATGTTCCCTGATGAAGTAGGAAAGCTATGTACTTTCCAGACCACTTCTTAAAGTATAGAAAAGATCATTCTAGATGTTCACTTCTGTGAAAGAGGCTTTTGGCTCTTGGACATCTTAGGTGCTGATCCTCATATGGAGTCCTTCTGAGAAGGACTCTTCTTTTGAAGGTAGACTTCAAAATACGTGTAACAGACCATGCTGGAATCCTTTACTACAGCTGTACTGCAGAAGCTTTTGGTTTCTACTCAGCACTTCTCTCTAGTAACTGGGAACTCTAAGCCCAGGCTCAGTAGCACTCACAGTCTAACAATGTAAGCCTTTCCTCACAGCACAAGCCTTTCAGCTTCCAAGCCCACAGTTAACTTCCTGCTGATGAAGATGTTAAACCACATAATGATTTTACACAGCACTTCTTGTACATAGTTCATGCAACTGCTCTGCTTAATGTATTGCATAGACTAAAGTGGAAACCGTCTTGAATTTGCTAATGTTTAATGCTCTATTTCTCCTCCCTTCTTCAATTAGAAGCAGGATGGCTCTAACAGCTACACAAGCTTTCTACCTGCTGGTGAACAACAAAAGCCTAGCCAGTATGTCCTTGACAATGGCAGAAGTGTACAGGGACTACAAAGATGAAGATGGCTTTGTGTATATGACATATGCTTCCCAGGAGATGTTTGGATGCTTTTTACCCACTACACAAGGGAAAACCATGGAATGCCTTCAAAAAACTTAAGGTTGGGGGTCTATGTGCTGCAGTGAAGCAGTTTGCCTGTGACATGAACCTTGGAGATGCTCCTTCCAGTATGAGCTTGAGCTCTCTAGTGGGGAGACCAGCTGGCAGGACCAGCTCAAGGCAGAAATGGTGGTACACTTTTCCTAGATAATAATTTGGATATATATTTTTATATTTGAAGACACTATGGGGTTTTTTGGAACTGCACCTCCACTTTTTTGCAATATCAATCTTTGTTATAGAACTGATTTTTAAAGTGTCCTTAAAGCTTAAGTCTAAGAGTAAAATAAAGAAGCTTTTAAGTATTGAGTTGAATGTTAGTTTTAATCTGGGGAAAAGACTGTAAAAGTCTGTCTAGGAGAAAGTCCTAGAATAATTCTGGGAATTTAAGCTCTGTGCTTTTTAAATGAAGCGTTGCTTGAGTAGCCACTCTGAATTTTTGAATGGAAAAACAAAGCTGAAGTTAGGTCACACAGGAGCAACACCATACCTATAAATGGTTCATTAAGCTAGATACCTGAGCTGCAAGATTAAGCAGACTGTACTAGTGCTAGAGCAGGGTTCAAATGCAGTGTTAAGTTCAACACCCAGATAAACTACTGTTGGCTGTTACAGGAAACACTGAGTATCTGTAATATACATAAGCACCTGTTTAAATAAGCCAAACTGATTTCCAGTCAGCATAACCTAAATGCAGATAGCACAACTTGAACTGTAGTTTAATCAAGTGTTCAACAGTCTATTCTTACTACTGAACTCGGATACTCTGGTCTCTGTAGATAGATAGTCATATCCATCTCCTACAGGCACCTGCTTGTCAGTTCCCCCAAAGGGCTTCAGGGAGCCTTCTTTCAACAACTGACAAAGCCATGTAATGTACTTTGTGATTAAGAGGTATACCAGTTGTCTCTAGAAAATGTCAAAGCTGTCACGTAGTGAGATACTGATTCATCTAATACACCGACTTGGTTCCTAAACATGTATTAAAAGAGCACTCGACATGAGGCTTAGTCTGAAGTACAGCTCAAGCTAGCTTTCCTGGTCTTCTCATATGTGAGGAATGTATTGGAAAGCTGTAATGTTCTGATCAAACTTAAAACACCAGGCCACTTATCTGTCACACTGTGCAGTTAATTAATCAACTGGTAACTTCAGCTTAGGATGGTCAAATTGTTACAATATGATGCAATTCTTCTGTTCAGTACCAAACTAATTTGCAGAATGATTAATGTAGGAATTACTAGACTGCAAAGAAAGTGTTGACAGTATTTACATTATGCATAAGGAAGGAATGTGTATGTAAGGTTTTTGCAGTGGTTCTCTTGCACGAATAATCTCTTGAACTTAAAGCTCTGAGCAGACCTGCATTCATGCCTGTAAACCAGGGGGTTTAGAGGGTACCTGCCATACGGAAGGTGGTGTTTGCCAACTCTTGTTACATGAGCTGAGGAACAAAGAGATCATTGACCTGACCGACTCAGTGGAAAGGCTAAGGATATGTCAGTATAGGTTATGAAAACATGCAGGCTTTGGGATCCCCAGAATCTGTTGCTTGGACAGAGCATTTCACTTACGCTTGTAATGGAAACAGTTTCCATTGCACAAATCTCAAATAGTCGTTTGTTACCCGCCCTCAGGGAGGCGGACACCTGTTTGGCAGGAGCACTATGCAGTAATGTTGAACAGCTGTGGGAATCTTGCGGTGAGGGGAGCACGGGGAAGTCTTGCTATGTTCAAGCTCTCTTACCAGTCTAAGAGCTGGGCTAATATTTTGCTTCATTGACTCCTCTGTTTGTCTTCCTGTCTTGTGTGATACTTGGTACATGAAGAGAAAAGCACTACAGATTCTTGGCTGGAGCAGTTTTATGTCTGACGGCCAACTTTCTTAGGTTTGTAATGTAGTGGCTGAGGTGTAAGTGTTGATCCCTCCAGCATTTATTGACATTAGGCTGTGGTTTCTAACAGGCTGAGTTGCAGATCCTGCCAAGAAAGTTACACAAGGAGAAGGTCAGTTGCAGGTAAAGTGCATCATTATAAACTTGTTTAAACTGGCCTGATGAACCTAGAGAGAAGTCCTGTGAGCTGGAAAAGCTTCATCATTGGGTAATAGTAATAGACTTGCCCTTCTACCAGATGTTAAAACATCAACGACAGTTTTCAAAAAGTCTTAAAATAATAAACTAGGAGTTAGATGCCCAAATAAATCAGTTATCCTGCTGCTTCAGTTGCTTTGGTGTGACTAGAAGCTTTGAATTCAACCTATTGTCTTTTGAAGTGCAAGAAATAAGGATTAGAGAAGAAGCAAACAGAAAAAACTTTGGTCTGACTGACATAAGCAACTGAGATAACTGCAGCTGCTTCCAATGCAGCTTCTGTTTGAAGAGCTAATATTTGCTTGAGCAAATATCATTGATCAGACAGGTTTTTGGTTTTTTTTTTTTTTTTTTGGCAATGAAGGACACCATGCTGTGGTAAGTGTAGTTCTTCCCAATGTACCCACAATGTAAAAAGTGAAGACAGAGATGCCATTTTTTGTAGAAGTACATTCATTTCTGTATTATGGACTCATGTTCTTTAATTCACAAAATATTCAGCAGAGAAAAGAAAAAATTCTGTGGATACTTATGTTTCTTCTATCTACCAACTAAATCCTGGAAGGTGTTTGGTGCTCTGGCTTCAAAGCACTTACGTATGTACGTGCTCTGCTAAAGTAACTTGTTAGATTAGGTCCACATCAGTTGGCCCCTTGTAAGATCAAGCACTGTGTCTCATCTTCAAACATAAAACCAATCAAACTGAAAGGACACTGTAAGTGTGGGATGAGGGCTGAAATTGTCCTTGCTGTTGAGGTCCTTTTTTTGGAGTATTGTGTAAAATAGAGTACTGAGAGAGTTGTGACTCATGGCGGGGGGACAGGGGGAACAAACCCCTATTAAGATCTAGGGTTTTTGTATAACTTCACCAAGGTATTAAAAGAGCTTTAATGTTAATAACAAGAGACTGCTGAAGTTATTAAAAAGGAAATACAAAAGCAGCTAAAATCTGAGGCTGCAACCTTGCTGCGCAGAAATGATATTTTAATGAAACACGCCATTCATGTCTGTAATGTGTGCCTGCACAGTGACTGCTCTGGGAACAGGATAGTTTTCAAAAGACCTCGCTCCTGAGGTGTGGGCTGTGTGCAACTACCCATAAGTTCTTGGCTTCAGTAAATAGTCTTGCATTTGAATTTCAAGTGGGTAGAAATCAGGTTGGGTTTTTTTCTCCTGTGCCTGTGAAGACTAGAGAATCAGGTGTCTGTTCTTTCCTTGCCACAGCTGACATTCTAATGACATCTACAAACTGTGTACAATGCTTTATGGAGTGCAAATTGTCATTCGTTGCTGCAAGGCAAACATGATAACCTCAGCTTGGGCTTTAGCATATAAGCAACAGCAGGAGCTTTCCAAACTGTTTGGATTTAAAAATGACTTAACATTGTATGTGGGTAGAATAAATAAATGAATGAATGGGGATACTAATCTTCTTGCTCAAGTACTGCAGGCAACAAGTCTTGTGAACTTAGATGGGTTTTTTACTGTTTCACGTGCTAACTACTTCCAGATGGTGGTGGCTTCAGGGTAAAAAATATTAAAGATACACTGTTAAAACCCACTAAGTGACAGACTGTGCCCTCATCTTCAAATAAGGAGTATTTGTTTTGCCTATGTAAAATAGAGTAAATTATATTCTCTCCTATTAATTCATTTGATCATCTTAATCTTTGGCATCAAATTACACTGCTGTATTCCCCTTTCAAGAAAGCCCCTATAGACACTATGGGGAGAAAATAAAAATACCTTAACAGGAGAAATTATTTTTAGGACATTGGTTTTGAACTTAGGGACCATGAAGTGGAGGTGGAAATAGGGAGGGTTTCTGTGGAAAAACTTCCAAAGGATTCTTGAAAAGTAACTGAGAAATGCCATTTCATATATGTTACAATACAACCTAGCTATAAAACTTCTACTGGCACACACATTCCCCTTAAGGATCAATGTTCCAGAAAGGGTTCTAGGCTACTCTCCTGAGTTTCAAAATGTCCCGTGCTTTTCATTCAATTTTGAATCACTGTGTCAAATTTTAGGGGGGAGGGAGGGGAAGAAAGTTCTGCCTCTAGATATGTGCTTAGTTTCTTTAGCTTTCCTAAAATGCTTCATAATGGTAGCTGTACCCAGTTTTTTTCCCCCTGTATGTTTTTAGGTTGCATCTTAAAAGCATAAGTTCCTTAGGTATCTGCTACTTCTTCCTATACAGTCCACAACGTGCAAGGGCAGTTAGATCCTGTAATAAATCTGACCCCAGTCTAGAGCAACATGAATATGTTTAATAACCGTGGCTGATGCCCTTAAGGCTCCTCTCCAGAAAATCATGATCTTATCAGTCCCTGCCTCTTGTTTTTCACCTGATGCCTTTCTTGTGATTGTAATGTTCTTATGGCATGCAACTGTAGCAGCATAGTCCAGATGGGCTTTGAAGACCATATAGCAAGTATCAATGCCAGTGTTTGAAAAGCAGAGGAGCACTGTCCCTTTCCCCTCAGCAACAGACCGGAGGGAGGGAGGAAGTGTGCCCAACCAGGTGCACATGGAGTTTCCAGAGCAGGCAAGGACTGAGGAGGGGCTGCTCAGGCCACTCAACACTTACATCATGTCCAGGAGGGACTCTAAAGGACCTTTATGAGGCTGCTTATGATTTGTTGCAGGGTGGGCTTGGCTGGTGGTGTTTATTTTCTTGCAAGTATTCCAAGATCCTGGCTTTACTTTCTTTCTGTGTATAACAGTGTGGTCTGTTATATGTCAGAAAGGTGAGAAGGCTATTAATTGCACAGTCCTTAAGATGATGCAAAAAGAATCAGGTTCCTCTGCTGTTGATCAATAGATCTCTGGTAGTCCCAAATCTCATTTCCCATTCTCCGGAATAAAGCCAAGACTTTATCGCCTGACAGAGGCATTTGCAGGGAAATCTTTAGGTCAGCGAACCAGTGGGTGAAGAGAGGGGATGGAATGGGGCAAGGTGTTAAGCATGTGTATCAGCACTTCCACCCAAAGCAGCTGCAGCCACATATTCTTCACAAGCCTGCCTGTGACTGACTGGAAAGCCTGAGCCTCAGTATGACCTCACTAAGGCAACGATTACACCCATTAGCTCACAAAGAGAAGTTATGAGAAAACACATACACACATGCTCACAGATGGAGGGTGGATATATCCATTTCCTGAATAAAAAGCGAACACTGTCAATGGAAAATAACACACAGGAGGGTGCTGAAAGGAAGAAATGGCAAATAAAGAAATTCTATTCTTGGCCCTGGCACTACTTCACAAGGTGACTTGGCCCTTACTCTGAGACCTTAAAAACTTAATGTCAAGTGATAGATATGAATATGGTCTCCGTCTCACACTCCCTCCCCTAAAATGCTGCATCTGTGGTCAAAAATTAAAAGTCAGATAGTGATATGAGCTGCATATTTGAATGGTGACTGGCTGAGGAAGAGTAACTCATTTTCCAGCAGCTTGATGCATTAGTCATCAACAAAATAGAAGAGCTATCAATAGGAAAAACAGCTGCTGTGCTACAGGTGAGGGTAGGATCACCAGCATCGTGCAGACACATCTGTGCTGTCTAGACTGTTGGGGTAACCCAAGCATTGCAGGGGTTATGAAGATAATTTTGCTATGCAAAACTATTGGCTCTGTTATAAACCTGTCAAAACTGTCAAGAGAGACCGCAGGAGAAATACTGCATTTTCCTAGGAAGCAGCTGGATTTGGTTTAACCCTCAGCTCTTCCCAGCTATCCTCATGCTCACCGACTTTTGTTCCCATTCTTTTTCTGGAAAGGGACCAGGCCTTCTGTTTGCAGAACCTGGGTACAGATTCCAAGATTGCTGAAAACTATAAATAATATGCCCTTAGTTGCCATGTAACAAACTTGCATGAGAATTCACAGCTGTTCTGTTATTGTAATTCAGCCTATATTGGAGCCACAAAATTTGGCTATGTCTCAATCCTGCTAAAGCTTCTAAGCCTCTATCAGGTCTGGAGCAGCAGTTTAAATGGGATGGCTGAGGCTGCTACTGCTATTTAGGTAGCTCCCCCCTTCCAGTGGATTTGGTTGAGACAGAAAAGGTGTCACATCCCTTCTTGAATCAGCTGAAGAACAGCTCTGTGTTTTAGACTTGCTCAGCAGTGTGAACTATTTTTGCTACAGGCAAAGGCAGGTTAATGTAGCAGCTTAATTTCGTGCCCCAGCTCATCCAGCTGATTTTGCCATGGAAGGAGGAGGATGCCTCACATGAGCTCTTCCAATGGCAGGCTGGTGAGAGGTGACAATCTCCAGGAAGGGGTTGGTGCAAAGGGGGGATGTTACAAGACACCAAGGATGGAAACTGCTACTGGTATAGGTAAATCTTGAAGATATGGGTTTGCAGATGAGGCCATGTCAGGACCTTAAAGGAAGATCCTGACATTTGGCTCTGACATCCAAGGCAGCTGGCCCATTGGGCAAGTGTTGAGCAAGATTACTGTCATGCTTCACAGAGGAGCATACTTTATAACTCAACGGACAAAGAGTGGGGGAGATCCTGCTACAATTCCCTTTCCTCTCTGAAGAGGCTGAGCCACACAGTCCACACTGTGCATGCCCAGTAGGTCCTGTCTCCCTGGACCCAACATAAAAAATTAACTTTCTGCAGCCAGAAGCCAGGGCTTTTGTAGGTGAAGTCCAGAGTGACAGAGGAGGTGTGTGACTAAGGGGTTTGAACCCAGCTCCCAAACTAGACTCCCAGCCTACCTTTCCTTTCTGAAAATAACTGTCCAACTGCAAGATCTGTGAGAGGCTTCAGTTTTACTAGTGGAAAATTTAGGCAAAACCTTATAAAAGTAAATGAAGCAATTCCAGTAGAAGCTGGAGCATGCACTGAAATTACTGCCTGGAGCCATAAAAGCTGCAGAGCTGCCATGTTACAGTTCATGGGAGGAAGCACTTGTCCACAGGAGGTGGAGAGAAAAAGGAAAGGTCAAACACTGTAGCAGACATGAAAGGTTTTATATTTAATTTTCTGGAAAGTTTTTCTTCAAAATATGGTTTTTGCCAAGTATCTTGTTTCCTGATTTAAACTGCTCTATTTTTTCCCATCAGATTAATTTTACTTATGCTGGTTCGTCAGGTGGGAAAATCCAAATCTCAACTTATTTTTATATGATGGAAAAGTTGTGGGAAAAGGTGAATTAAAGAAAATGCTTGTTGACTATAGTGTTACACCTGTGTGATTGCCCTAAAAGTTTGCAATATGTATGGGAACAGGCACTCGGGTAACACTGAAAAGCCAAAACTGGGGTTATTCTAATTCTAGACATGTCTCCTCATTTTAAAATAAGGTGGAGCTTTCTGCTAATTCTTAGCATAGGAAGTTTTGTGTTTTGAGGGGTTTTTTGGATGCGCTTTGGTTACACGTAAATTAGATCCACACACTTTTGGTCAGGCTGTTTTATGATCTTTTACTAGAGAATGATTTGTTAACTGCAATACTGCATAAGAAGCTATAGTGGAGTACCTATATGTAACATTACAAAAACCAGAGCACGGAGGTGCAGCAGGGAGAAGTTTGCCAGCACGTTGAGGAAATAAATCTATAATAATTTATAATTTATATGCATAAGATCCAAAGCTGGCCAACAGTAATTCACAGAGTGGACACCCATGTATTTTCATCCAAGAGAACAAGAAATGAGAAACTGAAGAATGTGAGCAGTTAGATGCACTTTATCAAAATGTCTCTCCAAAAGTGCTGTAAACAAGTCAGCAGAGTTTTTGTAGGCTGAGGTTGTGATGCTTTTGTCGGAGCTTTCTCTACTCATAAAGCATGTCTTGAAACAGTAGTAGCTTTAGGACTGTGGCTTAATACTCCCACAGAGATGAAGAAGGATGTTTGGCTTCTCTCAGAGGAATAAGCCCATCCTAAAGTTAGCCATGACTTCCCGCATTTCCTGTCTAACTTGTCTATTGAGTGATTAGATGACTACCTCATTTGGTGATTCAGGGAAAAATCTGGAAGGAGATTCTAGTGATGAGCTCCCCTGCCAGGCACCTTCCACAACAGTTTCCAAAGCACTTCACTTACGAAACACACAAAACCTACACACACACTATATACTGCTAAAACACAGCCTCATGTGAGGAGGGGAAGGGGAATAGCCAAAATTACACAGTTTCTAAAATAAAGAGAGAAAGAGGGAAGTTATACATGGCAATGGAGTGAGGCTCTTGTTATCTGAAGTGCCATGAGACTGTGCTTCAAGATATTCTTCAGCATTTCTTATCACGAGGAGGGACAGAGGAGAATGAGGATGAATGGCTGAAACAGGAAAAATCCATCCTAACCTGCATGTGCAGCAGAAACCACACATCCTGACTGCTTGTTGATAATTATTTTCTTGATGCAGCAGTCCACTGTTTGGTAGCTAAATC
The DNA here is from genome assembly GCF_001431845.1 of Calidris pugnax. Classification (NCBI taxonomy): domain Eukaryota; kingdom Metazoa; phylum Chordata; class Aves; order Charadriiformes; family Scolopacidae; genus Calidris; species Calidris pugnax. The sequence goes on from NW_015090922.1 coordinate 22,239,043, forward strand.
AAATACTTTTTTAGTAAGTAATTACCCTCTTAGTTCTCCTTGTACTTCTACAGGGATACAAAAACTGTGCCCTGCTCCATCTCTTCTATGATTTTTTACAAAACTAGAGACAAAGCTTAAATTGCAGTATTAGGGAAGGTTTGATTAGTTTCTTTGAAATCATTTTGGCAAATGCAAACTAGGAAAAGCCACAGCACCAAGCAATTAGCCAATTTTGTAGATTCACAAAAAATAGTTCTGAGAACTACTTTTCCCATCACTGGATTTATCTATGAATACCAGCAAAATTTTAGTGAAGAAAATACTAAATCAAGGTTGTTCTCAGTATGTTTGTAAACAGAAGAGCAAGAGTACATCATGTCTATCCATCTGCTGTGAAGCTCAGTAGGTTATTGTTAGTAAACTCTTTGGAGGATGTGAAATTGGAGTTGAGAAAGTCACACTGCAAACCAAATCTTCTAGGCTGTATATGTATATTTTCTCATTTTGATGTAGGGCCTACCCTTCTAGAAATTTGTTAACAAACCTTTGGGTTTTGTGAGGTTAATACTATAAGGAGTACATATATCAGGAACAGCACCTATGTTCATTTGAAAATAAAATAATTTTGACAGGCCAGGGTTTTTCTCTGTGCTTGTATTTTCTGACCCTTCAGCTAAGCCCATGAGTACTGTTTGTTGTATTTATGGGTTTATCAAAGTTAATGGCACACTGAAGTCTGCAAGACAACCTTAATAACTGTCTGAGATTTTTTGAGCAATGCTAGATTATGCAAACAATAAAAATAGGTGCTTTAAAGTTATTCTTGGTCTAGTTCTGGGACACTGGAAGAAATAAATCAGATTATTGACAAAAAAACATCTACAGTAGGCCAGAATTCAAGGCTCAGAAAGATCTCAGTGCTCAAAATATGTGTTTTTCCGACTAATGAATCTGGCCCAGTTTCTCTTTTACTCATTTTAAACAGAAAGTATTTGAACAGTGATTCTAAAACTGTAGAAGTGAGGTCAGAACAAATCTTGGTGCTTTGTGGGGTTTGAGGCAAACATACTAAACCTGGTCAGCCTGGCATCTTATATCATAGTTGCTACTATACCTGAATACTTATGTCTACCAGTACTAGAACTAGTGATATAAAAAAAAATGTGCTCAGAATCACACTTAATGATACTTTTATTTATACACATTTTCTTATTTCTGTCATATTGTTAGGAGTGTTCAGCACCAGTTTGGGCTCCAGAATAAATCGGTGAAGATCTGTTTGGTTATTTCGGTTATTAAGGGTGAGCTAAGTACTTTATAAAGACCTATTTTTACAAAACATTGGAAAAAGTTGTTTTCTTTGTAACTAACTCTTTGATTACTTTGCACCAGAAGTCATGATTGCATTGCAAGACAACACAAAGGAAATCTATCCATTCTGGAGATCTTTCTCCTGACAAATTTTAATCATCTGCTTGACGTCATGGAACTTTAAAAAGGTTTAATCAATGTCAGCTCCTGCCTTTTTCTTCTTAATGCTGTTTGCTTCACATCTGGGTCTAATCTCTGGTTAAACAAATCAGAATTTATGGAGTTTACCATACAAATTGAGAATTTTCTTCTCTTATCTCCTTGTCCGCATACAATGTATTTGCTAATAGAGTTGGTGTTCATCTAACACCCTTATTCTCTATGCCTTCTAAACAAATGAAGACATAATTCCAAAAGCAAAAGAAATCCATATAATAGCTAGTCCTGTATATCTTGTGGGTTTTCCAATAAGAAACATAAAAAAACGCCGGCAAAGATTTTACAGGAAGGGTGAAGAGGGCTCTCATCACTGCCTGCGCACTATTTAAGAGGGATAAATGCAGAATACTTCATTTGGACTGAAACAAGCAGCTGCACAAATACAGGATGGAAAACAACTGGTTGCTAGCATTTCTTCTTAAGAATCCATAGGACATCACAATCACAAGCTAAGCATGAGTCAACATTATCATGCATCTGAAATAAGCAAACACTATACTGGGATTTCTGAACAGGAGTAGATGCCTGCAAGATGTGTGAAATAAGCCTTCTACTGTACTCAACAATGGCAGGGCATTAGCTGAAATATTGTGTGTAGTTTAGGTACTGCATTCCAAGAATAATATGAACTACCTGAGAATTCAGAAAGTAATGACACAGAGATTCAGACTGTGTCCTATGACAGAAGATGCAAGAAATTAGGTGGTTTAGCCTCAAGAAGAAAAGGCTGGATAAAGGACATGATATTCCTCACAAATGAAAGACTCTTTTAAAAGGAAGGGGAAGAATCTTTTTGTCTTTTTTACACTGGCTATTACAAGAGGTAATGGGCTTAAATTGCAGCAAGAAAAAGCCAGGAAAGCTTCCTAATGAAAAGTGTTGAAATGCTGCCTGGAAAGCTGTGGAGTGTCCATCTCTGGAAAATAAGTCTAAATTAATTCTGCCATGAGGCAAGAGGAAGATTTCTGGAGGCCCTTTCCCAGACCTTGTTTCCTTCAATTCTATGTTTGTCTATTAAGACATCTTTGTTCCTTAGACACATAAACATTTTTCTTGGTAGTGAAAGTTCAAGAATATACTGCTGAACTGCACACACTTGTGTAATCACAATGAAGGGGATGCAGAACTATGGAGGGCATAAGGGATCTTCTTATATTGCTTTTTTCTCTGAAGAAAAAGATAAGCTCAACAGATCACTGCAGCACAAGCAAGCCCCACCACGCTCAGACTTCAATGTTGGGGACAGAGAGGCTTAGGTGCTCTAGCCCTACTGCTTCTCCTTTCCTGCCTCCATTACGCTATTTCACTGGCACTACCATGTGCAGCTGTACTATATTTTTAATTTGCAACAGCTCCCCAATCAAGGTTGCCAATCAAATTCTTCTACATGTGTGTATGAGTGGAGAAAAAGTTGAGATGGGTACCTGAGAAAAGGTTTGTGACACCGTGAACTCAACTCCTACTGCCATGTCCAGCCCCTATGCCAAACTGACAAAATATCTTTAAAATGGAATGTCATTGCCAATGTGCCTCAGCTTACTTACATATTAGAAAAGGACTTTCTAGACCCTGCTCACCTCCCCAAACTGTGCTTCGTCTGAAATATGTAACCTCTCTACCTGCATTCTAAAAATATTTAGAAAAAAACAAAACAACACAATCAGAGTAACAAAGGCTGAGATGTACCAGACTTTAAATATTTTACAGGGCAACAGACAGGGAGTGAATTCACAAGCAGTGCAGATTATGTAAATGGTTTTCAGCAGTTACATCGAGAAATCAACCTCCTGCACTGTCTCCCCAGACCTCCACAACTCTCTGGTCTCTGGTTTGGTATCTGCCAAGTACTTTGACTACGTTATGTATCATAAGATTTTTTCCCCCACTTTTCGATTTTTATTTCTAAGAGGAATTTCTTCTTCTGTTACTTGTCATGAAGTAGAGACGCTGTGGGTCAAGTTTTATTGCCATGTGTCTTTACCTGTGCGTGCATCTCTATGATGACTAAAACCTCTTTACAATCACTAGGCTGAAAACACATGTTAACCAAAACTAGTTTTTCTTTACCCGTCACCTACTTACCACACACACAAACTACACAGGCAACCATACTTTCATGCAATTACTTTTATAGGTCTGCTTTCAAAAAGCTTATACTGATGCAAGTGTATGAGTGTGGTTTTAAAAGAGCATGAGGTGCTGCTGCTATTGCTGAAAGTATGAATGCTTGAAGCTAACCTGACAAACTCCAGGTCCATGATCCAGCTGTCTCCATGAGGTCAGCAGAGCCCCTACAACTACAGAAATATCTTTGATCACTTGGCCAGTCATGTAAGTGAATCCTATGATTAAGACAAGTATTATGTCCCTATTAAAGAAGTTGAAGAATGACATTATGGTCTGACTTTACCAGAGTCAAGTGGCAATTACCATTGCTGGACCATAAAAGAGTCATTGTTGATATCACTTAAGACACTTGAAAACTTAGAAAAGACTAACTGAAAGCTAATATTGTGACAGTATTTTGAAAGAGCAATCAAACTAACAAAAGTAAACACACACCTTCAGCCTGAAATCAGTCATGGTAGGGCATATCAAGAACTTGATTAACTGAGAGTTTAAAAGGACATGAATTTTTGTGCTAATATGTGCTTACTAAAAATATATCTTGTCTATCAGAATATTCAATAAGATTACTGTTTGGGATTAAACAAGTATTGGTATTAACATGTTAACATTTTCACTTAATCTGTCAGATGTCTGCCTTGCATTTTGAATAGAGGAGCTAGAAAAATGTACTAGCTTATAAGGACATTTCAACTCTTGAAAACTGGGAAATCATCACCAAGTAATTGTACTTCTAATTCAGTTCTGGATAGCCATGTTTCTAGGCCTATACTATTTTTAGCACAACATTTAAAGAAAAAATCTACAAGAAAAACAAATCAATCTTCCCCACCTTAAATTTATCACTGATAAAGCCTGCAGATTTCTCAAAGAACAGTGATAAGAAGCGAAGGGCAGGTCACTGCTACTGGGTGATGTGAAGGTGAGCACATACAGTGGTAACAGAACAGACACATGTAAAGTCCAACAAAAGCTATAATTACAGGAGATGATACTGGGCCTTGTCTTGTAGAAGAACATGAGAATAATCACATTATGGTAGCCACCATGTGTTGCCAGGTGTCATCAAAAAAGGCTAATACAATCCTTGGACGTGTGTACAGGGAAAATGATTTTAATCTTACTTGTTCACCTGGTACTGGAATGACTGCTGCTACATCCAGTCTAATGTGTACAGTTCAGGATCAATGTTGCAACTTGGAGCACACTCAGAGAATTGCCAAAAAATGATTCAAGTGTTGGGGGAAAAAATACAAAACACAGAGAAAGAGAGATTCTAGGCACTCAACTTATTTACTGGAGCTAGGAATAGATAATAGATGGCTAAACTACTATTTTTAAATCCTTAAAAAAAATTAAGCAGGAAGCACTGAAAATGTTTTTTTTTTTTTTCTTTGATGAAGGTAATGAACACAGGAACGCTCTATTAAAAGCAACAGTGGATCCTCTCTCTCCAGGAATTTTTATATTAAGAGTGGATGTTTTTTGAAAAGTGATCTTTAGTTCAAACCCTCAGCATTAATGAAGTGTTACAGCTGTTCTAGAGTATGATAAAATGACTGTTGAACATGACTGGTGAAAACCAGCAAGAAGAAAATGGAAGTAGGAGATGAAAGAGTGGAGCGAAAAAAAAAAGAAGAATAAAAATAAATACACAGTTTTATTGCATTTATTTAGATTCTTGAATTGCTTGTTTTGATAAAGGTCTCTCTGCAGCTTTAATGGTATCTTTCACTCCCTTTCTTGAGCCAACAAGCAACATTATTATACAATGTCAAAGAGCAGATGGGGTTCAAACACCCAGCAAGCTGCATCAGATGTGTCCACTTCTTGTGCCCTGTTGCTATAACCTCAGGTATGATTTGGCATTCTCTTCCAGGCATGGCCCCAGATGGAAACTATCACTCTCCTACTGCCTGGATACACCCACATCTGAAAGCTAAGAGAGGAAACAAAGAATGGTTTGCACTGATGTTTTAGGATGACCTTGGGATCATCCAGAACTGGACATATGTCAGTTAATACTCCTATTTTATCATGACAGCTCCAGAGACGAGGACTGACATAGCATCGAAAAATATGAGTTGAACAGACATATTGAAGGGAAATATTCTATGTTTTTCAAATGTGAAAGATGGTAGAAGTGTTGATTTCATACAAAGAGCAAAATGTGTTACTTTTGTAACATGATTTCTCTTTCTGAGAGAGAAATCTCTGTAAGATGATTTCTCTTTTAGACAAAACCAGCAAATATAAACTGTCCTGGGGAAAATGTAGTCTTTTTCCTTTCATGATAATTCTGTTTCCATGAATCAGCAGAACACCCCACTGCCCCTCTGAAGCTGATCATCTGTCACACACCTCAGTCCTCCCTGCCAGCTTTTCTCTTTTCTGAACATTCCTGGTAACTACCAGCTGTTTCTGCCTGCCTATGTATGGAAACTCTGCCCTACTTACAAAGCAAATGTTTTAACGGAGCCATAGTAGAAAAGACAAGTCAGTTTTAACCTAAAAGTAGAGCATGCTTTATAGTCCTGTATTTTTTAACTAGTCTGTAAACTCGAAGATTCTTGGAGATTAAAGTTTGCTTTGGTTTAACCTCTATGAGAAATCAAATCTCACTATACTGCATTAGCAACAGCTGCTATTTCTGGCCTTATTCCACTCTCAAGATGTTTTCTTGTGATGTCTTGAACCATATGTTTCACATATAGTTATTTAAGGAGTTTCACTAGCTAAGCCTTTTGAGATGAATCATCCCTCCTGCAAAGGTGTCATGGGATATGCAGCAGAGTAATAAGAACATTAACTTGGTTACATAGCATAAAGAAAATCATGTGTGTCAGTTTTGCGTTGCTGTGATAGAAAAAGTGACTCAAATTAAAAGAAATCCTAACTGATGTGGAATGAACTTTCCCAGCCTAGATTACCTAAGAGGCAGGGAAGCCATACCTTTAAACTATAATAGAATTACGTTAGGCTTGTGCATATTAATTATAGGGGCAGTGTCAAACACAACTCTGGATTTAATTGCTGATGTCTACAAGATTCTGACCTGTTGCTGTTTGTCTTCCTGTTCCAATGCCAGTGTTGTTGGCTAGAGGGGAATAGTCATAAAAACTTTGTCTCAGTCCCTCATTCACAATGGCTCCCAGTTTTCCCTAAGATAACTTATTGAATTTAAGTGTTATCTACAAAGCATTTTAGAACATCTCAGGTCTAGTTTGCACTAAGGAAGCTTTTATGCACACTTAGCACATTTTGGCAGTATGAACTTAAATAGGTTTCTATTTTCTTCATGTCTACTGTTTATTCTTGCTCTCACCACATCCTATTTACTCTGAAATGTGTCAACTTTACGACAGAGCAGAACTCCAGCCTCTCTTCCCAGGTAAGCATCCAAATCTGCTGCCAAGAGCATCATAGCTCACACCCAGCTCTGTCCCAGACCACTTGGAATGCCTTCCTTCACAGGGCTATTGCACCTTCAGCCACAATGAAAGGACTTCCCTATATCAGCTCTAGGACGGTCTATGGGCTGGTGGGAAAAGCACTTTCAACAAAGGTAGCAGATGTGTACCACAATCCTTTTTATTGGGCTCTGATTACTAATGTACCATATATGATAGGTATCCATCTTCACCTTTAACTGTGAAATTCTGAAAGAGAGATCTTATGTGATCCTCACACAGAACTTGGGATTTATGATACCTCCTCCCATTTCCTGATAAACTGGTGTCTCTTCAGCTCTAGGTACTATTTTCTCTGAATCCCTGAGAGCATGGTTATGTGGTCACTTCAGTATGAATCTACAATGCTTCATAAAGGGGCAGTCCTACCCAGCTTTGCAACCTTGGACATTCCTGCTTTGTTATAAAAGCACAGACTTTTGTTTCCTTGATATTAGTTTTCAGACAGATGTTCTCTTGCCTGATTCAAAGGGTTGCTATGTGCACACTAGAGGTAGGGCACGGAAAGCAGCAGGGAAAAGGCCATGGGTTGCTGGAGAGGAAGAGAAAAGACTAGACTAATCTTTTCTGGCAGCAGTGCAGACATGGGCTTGATTAAAGTAGCCAATTAACAATGGCCTAGGATACCTTCTGATGCAATGTAGGGAGTTAGAATGAAGGCTAACCTAGCATTTTGGATTAAGGAGGCCAGACATTTACAGTCTGGTCAAGCTAAGGCAAAAGCTCCTTTTCTAGATCTCTCCTTCTTGTGTCATGAGTACTAGATACCATTGCTAGAATATATTGGTCTGAGCATTTATCAGCCCCATTACCCAAGAGATGTGACCTTTCCTAAACATTTTTGAAATGTTCAGCTTTAATGCTGCTTGTTCAAAGCCAAATTTCTTGTGAATTTCAAACATGGAACAATTAAAAAGAGTAAGGTTTTGTTTGAAAAAAAATGTAGTCACTAAGGAAAAAAAACCAACCACCCCAAAATGATATGTTTTTACTGGAAAACAAATCTGTCAGATTTAACCATTTTCCAGAAAAATGGGTCCACTTTCAGTGGGCCACATGCATGCAAACAAAAAAGATCCCCCCAATAATCTATCATTCTTACCATGCTTTTCAGGGATTATTGCCTCACACTAGCTGCGACAGACATTTTGTGAGCCAGAATCTCTGGTCCAGTCAAGCCACGTTCTGGGCAAGCCTGATGGGTAGAGCTAAGATAGCTCTGAATGACATTTAAAGTCCTCAAGTGCTCAGGATACAGGCCAGTCCTTGGATTAAAGAACAGCTAACCACTCTGACTGATGTCTGGTTTCCCACAGTCCTGAAGTCCAATCGTTAATCTGTTCTGACAAAAAAAAAAAAAAAAAAAAAAAAAAAAGAAAAAAAAAAGAAATTCTTGCCCCCAAAGCTGAAGCAATTCTATTTCCCACATTCAATCTTTTCTAGACTTTTCCTGTTTAGCATTTATCTAATAAGGTGGAGGGATGTTAGTCTTATCTCATGGACAAAAAAAAAAAAAAAAAAAAAAAAAAAAGGTGTGTTTTTTCAGAAGAGATCTATGATAAGTAGTGGATTCTCCTGCAGCAGAACTGGAATAGACCTCTGAATGCACATGCCACATCTATTTTTGGAAAAGCACAAATGGAGCCAATTAAGTGATCTAACTGGCTAGTAATTTCTTTGAAATATTTTATCGCATACATGAAAATACACTGATACACTGCATTACATCACTTCAGGAGTCATCTTTGTTTTCTTTTTAATTAATTTATAATATTTTTCTTGATGTTTAAAATTCAGGATGCGTGACTTCAATATAGCATTACAGAAACCACTGGAAATCAACTCTTTTTCTACCTACATACCCTCGTAGTTGTCCAGGAATGCAGCACTGGAGAATTATACATATGCAATATTTAGAGGTTGATGCACAGGTATTTAAGAACTACAGAAAACTCCTAAGGCTATTTCAACCTCTTAATCTCCAACACACATACAGACAAATACACATTCACATCTGAAATCCATATCACACACAGGAGACCAAAGTTTTCCAAATTTAAATTAGTGTCATTTAAATAAGAAACCCACAAACCCAAATCAAGTATTAATACTGATTGCTAGACTGTGCCAGCATTTCACGACAGATATAAATGTGGGAAATCTAACATATATGCACTCATTTTCCTGCAGGCGCAGCTGAGGAATGTTTAGATGATCTGAGTCCCAGCTATATTAGGATAGCATTACATACACATCTCATGTACAGAAGCAGTTTTGTAAGTTGTACTCCAGACAATGGAGGAGTAGACATACAACTCACTGGACTGATGCATTCTTGTGCGTCATCCACTCATTTAGTATCACACAGAATAAACGTGTCTCTGGTCTCCGGCCGAAATGCAACTGTTTCCAATAATACTGTTTTATCACCCAAAGTTATATGCAAGCAGAACTTCCATAGCCACGGGATGGGGGTAATGAGATGAATGTTCCTGGAATTAGGGCTGAGATTGTGTTCTAGTTGGTTAGACATCCCTCCTGCTTCCTCTTAAACATCTCTATTAATTAGTCCCTCTTTTTTAGCTTTTCTGGCAATGGTGTTCCTAGGCCTCCTAAAAGGTGAATAATGGTGAGTTTATATCATCCTTATGAATCAAAGTTTTGGGGCTTACACATTTATACCATTCCTTTCTGACTAACTGTGACCCATTGCAGAGGGTCTCATTAATAGTCCTATAGCCAGGCTTCAGTACTGATATAATTTTCAATATGTTTCAGGTGATTTCAGGATGCTATCTCTGTGTTACACTGCAGGATTGGGATTCAAGGCACCTAAGTGCTATTTTTTACGTTGTCACTGGTCAATGTCAGTGGCTAATCATCACAGCCCCAAACCTACACTTTCTGGTTTTTTGTTGGGTTTTTTTATTAAAAAAAAAATAAAAATGTGGACAGTCCAGCTGACCTCTGTTGCTTTGAGATCTGCTACTGAAAATTATAAACACTAGAACTGACTGCGACTCAGAAGTTACTCTCGCTACAACTGCATGTGCCACAGTTACCGTATTCTGTCAAGCAGGTAAACGATCCAGAGAACTTGCATCATTAAGGAGATAAGATGGTATGGCACAAGGTAACACATTAGGTAAAATACAACAGTGATGGGGTAACTTCATCTACCTGCTGTGTCTGATGACTTCTAGTAGCACTCTGAATAGGGAAGCCCGGCTTGTTCATCTTTTCTGATTAAGTGTATTTATCAATCACTAGTAAAGGGTCTCTTCCTAGATATCAGGTCTCTAGAAGCACAAAGTAAATATGAGTAATACAAATATTATTAATTACTGTCCACACAGGAAGTATAAAGCTGCAAGTTTCAGTTCAGAAGGCTGTAAGTTCTAAAATGTTCTTTAATCTTTATGCACTTTTAATGTGCATATCTACACATAATGTCCTGGATTGCTTTTAGCTTGTTTATAGCTGCAACGGGTACTCTTCAGTGAGCTTATTATTTATAACTCTGGAAAGGAGTAGGAATGGAAGAGGAAGATAGTGTTTCAAATTCAGCATCAAAACATTCAAAATTACTTAAAGATTGACATAAGAGAGAAAATTCAGTTTCCTCATTAAGCATAGAAAGATTCAGAACAACTGGTTTAAAGTTTCTAAAACCACATTTCAATTCTGGAAATATTAACAGAAGAGGAGTACGAAGAGGCGCAGATCTTACACAGAGTTAACAACTATGGCTGTGAGAAAGACTCATGCTTCTGTTCAGTAGCCAACACAAAGACAACACTCAATAAAAAAATTGGGATTGAACCATTTCCACCATATAAGATTTTCTTGCCAGTCTGAAAAATTGAATGAAAAATGAAATGAAAATAGAGTGCTGCTGCTTGACACTAAAATGTTCAGCTTCAACTTAGTTGCATTCAGCAACTAGCATCCTGTCATCTCAAGTGGGCAAGACTTACTGCAGACATTTGTTTAACAAAAAAAAAAATAATCTTCTAGAGTTTACTTACACTTCACATCTTTACCATATACTGGCATTTAATATTTAAACTTAAAAATAAATTTAGCCAGAAAATTTTACTAAGCCCTTAAACCAATCTATTAGAGGGAAGTTACCTTTCGCAACGGTATTGCATCTCCCCTGCTGCAGTTTTTTTCATTACTTCTTTTCGCATCTATAGTTTATATTTTCTTCTTTGTGGAAACATTGTTCACGGTTATGGGCTGACATCCCATCTTTCCTTAGTCTTCTCTTCTTCAGACTAAACAATGCCAATTCTTTCCACCCTCCCTCATGCTCCCTTGAGATTGTTGCTCTTTCTTTTAAATCCTTTCTGGATTGTCTCCAATGCATCTACGTTTTTCTTCAAATATGGTGCCCAAAACAGTCTAGTGTCAAGGAGAGGGGAAGAATTCTTTACACACTTTGTGTAGAACATTTGTATGCCAGGATTGCTTTATTTTGCTTAAATTTGATACTTAGCAAGTGCAGGGAGCTGCTTTATTTAGTAAACTTAAAATTTGGAGAGAATCTTTCCTTGTGTATGCTGGGTTCAGGTATAGTTTTGTGATCCATGTCTTCAGGCCAGAAAGTTGTAAACATTTGTCTTAATTATAGGGCATGCCAGTAAACCAGAAATTATCTGTGTTTTACTGTACAAAATGGTCCCTTATTATACATCCTTTAACTTGCACACATAGTTTTCACAGATGGATGGTAAGTATCATATTCTGTGTTTTATTAAAATAGTAATAAATATTAGATAGCTTTCCAAACACAGGTAGAGAGTTGAATCTGAGAAGGGCTTTGCCTAAAAGCAACATCAGAGCACTGCTACCTTGACATCCACACTGTTACAAAGTATAAAGCCTTGCTACCTTTATGTACCTTTAAGCTGATACATTGTTTCATTAAGTCAATTGTATTATTGTTAAGGTGGATTCCACCATTAGTTCTAAGACTATATAGGTAGCAATTTGTTGTTTACTATTTATAATTGGTCTACCAAAATAATCTTAGTTAATGGTCTATAGAGAGCAATGTAGTGTAAATCATAGAATGGTTTGCGTTGGAAGGGACCTTAAAGATAATTATTCAAATAATATTTAAAAAAAAACAAACCAGAGAACTTGAGGATTATTTCCTGGTGTGAGAGAAGATAGGAAGGATGTAGAACAGCAATAAAAATGTCCTAATTGTTGATAACTTACACCTTATTATTCCACAGATTTCTTATATGGCCAGACCAAGTGACTTAACATCAAGTGTCTCTCTCTTTCATGAGCTATTTCAGAAAAACATTCTTATATTCCTTCCAAAGCAAACTTTTTTTTTTTCTGTTTATTGTTGGACAAATTTTTGTCCAACAGTAAAAACCATGAGACGTTGTCAGCTATCTTCATGTTAAAGTGGATTATACCCACTTTGATTTTGAGACACTACTAGGTTCAGGGGTGCAATAACATTATGCTCCTACGTTCTGGTCAGTGCTTTTAAGCCAAATTTCAATTGGCTTTAAAGAAGCAGAAAAAAAAATAATCCAATAGAAGAAAAAAGATAATCCAATAGCAGCACAGCAAATGGCAGTGCTTAGCTGAATCAATAAAAAGCACAGATAAATAACATCATATTTATACCAGTGCAACTTTTGCTTACTCTCAGTTTCTTTTGTTAAACAATGATTTAAAATACATAAAAGCTTTGGGTTACAGATAAGTTATTGTAGTCAAAATTTTAAGAAAAATACAGATACATTTTTGTATTATTTGGCTGCCATTCTGGTATTTTCTCAGCAAAATAACAGGGAAGTCTTCCCATCTTTGCCCTAGGTCCCATTTTAATTTATTTATATATATGAAAACATCAAAATTTCTTTTGCTTTTTATCTGCTTTTTAAGCCAGAAGTGACAAGTGGAGAGAAGGAATATTGAGAATTTTCTGGAAAACTTAAAATAGTCTGCAGTAGCAGTTTCCCTGAATTGCATGATTGTTTGATATGTCTTCAATACAGTGCACTGAAGATTTCTGTCATTTCCTAGGCTATAGATTGTTATTGTAATCTTATTTACTCAACCTTAACATTAGTTCATTGACATCATTGTTTGTCTTCAAGGCAAAAAGCACTGCATATTGAACTCTACAGCTATTAATTTCTGGTTTTATTAATTCTTTCAAGTTGTAGACATGCTAAGTAATGCTACTATAAAAGTAGGGTAATAGCTTCAGATATACTTATTCTAGCTTTCCTCTACTATAGCAAAAAACAAGATTTGACCTTCAGTGCAACTTTCATCTTCTCCTGCAAAATCATACAGCTACAAAAAGCACTAAAATACTGTGAGACTAGATGCCTGAGAAAGTTCCATTTTACTTCTGTGAATCAACGTAGGCATTTAAAAGCACCAGGCTGACATGCTGAATTTGTTTCATGTTTGCTCAGTACCAAGTATAATAGATCTTTGACCTCCAGATAATGTTTGAGCAACAGCAATAAATGTTGGTAACTATTCTGTGTTAAATGTGACATGCAACATTTCAAGAACAGAGGAGTTAACAATAAAAGTTATTTGTATTTGAAATACTTGAGACTCGCACAGTTGAATACCATAGAGCTAGAAGCAATCACTGGAACTCAGAATAATTCATAGATACAGGACTATATTTGCTAACAATTTCTGGAGGATGCTCACTGAGAGTTTGTGGATTCTCAAATATCTTTTTCTATTGCCTAATGCAAATTATTCTTGTTGCAACTTAAAACTATTGCTTTTTATTTTATATCAATGGACAGAAGTAATAATTTATTCCCTACTTTGTTGCTACTCTTCATGCACCTGAATAGGATGAGGGATGAGGCCTTAGTCCTCAACAGACATGGGTGGTCTCACAGTGCTGCAACTAAGATAGCCTCCTCTGTTCCCACAAATCCATTTGCAGGTATGGAGTTTTAATGCAGACCTAGGTTAATTTTTTAAAATTATTATTGTTTTTCATTTAACTTTTTTCTGTTATATAACACACACCTGAAACTATATGCATGACAGTGTGTGCATTTGGTAATGAAGCATTAACAAATTCAGACCAACATTGTGAATGAAGCAGTCAGAGTACACACCTTGGTACGCACCAAATTCCGTATGGTTTAAATCTCTTTCTAGAAGACAGTTGGTTGTGCTTGAGCTGAGTCAGTAGAAGTAACACAGTAGAAGCCCCTATCTAGTCATTCAGTACTGACAGGGACAATTGTAATGATCCCTAGCTCAGTTTTTTAATCTGGGGTCACATTTATTGCCCCTGCAATTTCAGCAGCAGTACCTGCCTGCAAACACATCCATTCTCCTGGTCACCCACCTTCCATGCGGAAGAAAGATCACACATGCTCTGTTCTATTCAAATTCTTTTCTCATCCTGATGTTGCTTGACAGTAAATTTACAGGGATGGAAAAGGCAGACGCTGCAGCTCATTGATCCTGAAACTCAGAAAATAAAGAGACTACTTGAGAATTAGAATTGGTAAGCTGAGTTAGCAACCAACATCCAGCACAATGCATTCTGAAACACAATTAATTTGCTCAAAATAAAATTAGTTGTATTTTGAACCTGAAACTGCTTGAACCTAGTGCCAAAAAATACTGTTTCTCACAAATAGACACCCTGGTTGTTCCATTTATAGCTTTCTATCATTTAATCCTTGCTGCCTTTGACAAGGGATGGTCCTTCGCTATAACAGCAGATTTCCAAAAGATGATTAGGGTTTGGGGCTCTATGTGTATGTCAAGCCACAAGTTAATACTGAACTGCTGCAAAAAAAATAGTTTTAGGCAAATTGAGACCATCTGTCATTAAAGTACACAAAAATGGGACTAAACCTTGAGAAACTCAATGTAATAAACATAAGATAATGTGAGGAGGTTGAAGTGCTGTAAAGGTCTGACACAATCTTTCTGAAGCACCCTATTCATTCACAGGGGAAAAATTAGCTTCAAATCCACAGACATCTGATTTTCTAAAATTGTAGGTAGAAACTGTCCTTTTTTCCACCACAGAAGAGACTTTTCACAAGGGTGCTCTTCATGAGTTTATTTCACCTATATCCCACCTATCTCATCCTTGACTAGATAAGAGCAGCCCAGAAGAAAATTAATCATGATACCATTGCAGGGATTGCATGGTTTGATCTACTGAAGTTACCCTGACCTCCTCTTCCTTCCTGCATCTTGACAGTTCTTAAAAAGTCAGAAGGAAACCTACTGAGTTGCTGGTGATAAGGTGGCCTGATCAGAAAGACTGAAGATGACAGTCAGTTTTAATGGAGGAGCCAAACCCACATCACCATCTGGCATCTTATGGTTTGAGAGTATAATACATTTTTTAAAAAAGCTTTTTATTAATGTGGTTATTGTGCAGTGGATTGGGGTCCAGGGAGGTGGGGGTGTGTATAAAAAGAATAAAATTGTACTTCCCTTCTCAAAACACCCTTATGGCAGACAGCTCTGATAGTCCCTGAAAAGTAGAATTTATGATAGTAAATCTATTTTTTTTCCTAACCATACCCTGATTTTATCTGTTAATATACTGAAATTAATGCAAATGTTACTTAGTTGCAATGTACGCAAGTGGATGTAAATGTACTTAAATGCAATGCAAGAATCCATGAATCTGGACCATTCCCTCACTGGCACATTCCTGAAAAAAGACTGAAAACGTCTGCTCTTTACATTCCAGTTAAATATAAGCCTCTCTCTGTATTAAAAACAGAAGTTGCAATAGTCCCACCAAGACCAAGTTCTGCTCTCAGATCTGCAAGAAGTTTGTCAGAAAGTGGTAACAGAGAAGAAAAGTGAGTTCTGCTTCCTGTGAGCACACATCTCTCAGTGTTAAGTTATGGGTGATATCATTTCAGGACTCTGGCATTGGCAAAATGTGCATGCCAGACACAGGAAACCAAGAAAAATAAGACAAACCACAGAAGCCTCCAAAATTGTATCATTTTTATAGTTTAGTGAGACGATTGATGGTCTCCCTGTGACTGACCTCCAAGAACTAGATTTTTAAGCCAATACAAATATGAACTCATTTTTTTAAGTCTCCAAACATTCATATAATATTAGACACAGGACAATCCAGCTTAGTTTGATGAGTTTTTTAGACAAGAGAACAGTTGTTTGCTTTTTTTTTTAATTTGGTGTTTGTTTTGGTTTTTTTGTTGGTTTTTTGTTTGTTGTTTTTTTTTTTTTTAATACTGATTACCTTATTAAAAAGCCAAAACAAAATGTTTTTCATACTTAGCAACCATAATCTCAGAAGTCAGTGTTCTATTCTCTATATATAGTCTGGGAAATGATTTATAAATCATACTTACTTTATTTAGTTCTAGATAAAAAGTTTTTTAAAATTACCTTTGTAATTCAGGTGAACTTCGAAAGTCATTGTATTTGATAATAAAAGCTGGTTTTAATATCCTAAGGTTAGCATTGACTAATTTTAAATGGTCTTGGAGAAAAAAGTTGAGAGGTGAACTAAGTAAAGTTGTATTTTGTTTAGCTAAATTAGCTAATTGTTAAAAAAAAAGAGATGCTAGCAATATAAATGTGGCTGTTAATTGACCTCAAAACATCCACGTTGACATGCATTCACTGAATGCCTTTAATGATCAATTACCTGCTGAAAGCAGACTTGCCAACTATTCTATGTAAAACTATTTCTATTTGTGTCACGTGAATGGTGTTCGGTGACAGGCATTTTTCCCAGTTTAGTCATAAATTCTAAACAACAGAATAATGAACAAGACAGCTATGGTCTGGATTTTTGGTAACATTACCTTCTGTACTAAAATGTAATATTTTTATTACTAGTATTACTAGCCTCTATATAGCAACAACTGTGTCAGCAGTTCCAGGCACGACAACAATGCCAATTAACCAAATTAAAAAGTCAGTACTGCATTCTTGATTCTCATAATCTTTCCAAATCAAGGCACTTCAACTCTAAAGTGTATATATTCAGGTTGAGAAGAGTTCCCTCTTTGTCTGATGGATATAAATATGATATAAATTTTTTTTTTTGCCTTGACTATAAAGAATCACAATCACTAATTAAATGATTATTACACAATAAATATATGTGCAATCTCCAACTGAATGAATTGCAGGAAATCAATACTAGAAGATGCTGAACCTCCCTAAGATGCCAGTTCTCGGCTTTCTGAGTAGCAATATTCTAAATTCCTTATGTTTGAATACTTGCATAAAGAAGTGAACAGGAGAATTAAGTGTCAATCCAGGTACAACTGAGCAGAATCTCCCCTGTCTCTCACTTGGCTTTGCACCAACATAATACCGGTTATGTAGGAAATACTGCCATTAGTCATGCATTTAAGCAATTCCTTAACTATTGCAAAAATACAATGGTATCAAAAGGCTCCATGTATCAGACTTTTTTCCTTTAAAGAAAAGAATAGACAGTTTACTGCAAGTGAGCTTTCAACTCACGAGCTGATGAGAAGGAAAAAAGTAGTGAGAGCAGCACATCATTCTTGTCCTGAGACTTGCAGTGAACCTTAACAGGACCTTCTGAAATGTGGGTCTCTCCATTAAGCGACCACAATGAATTGCCTTGTGTGTTCCACTGTACCCTATATGAATTTGAATGCATTAATTCTCTTTGTATACTTTAACATAGCTCACAGCAGCATATAATCATGACACTAAATGCGTAATTTTAAATTTTTCTTTGTGTTAATCTTGAACTGGTACTCTCCGAGTTGCATTATTATATTTTAGTAAGTTTCATATGTATTTATCCTAAATCTTGCAGCTTCTCTTAGAACTAGATACATCAGAAAAATCATGTGGGCAAGGACAATTTCAGTTCTGCTTTTTACATCACTTCAGCTCAATTGCTTGTAGTATAAACAAGGATAACTCACCTACCAGAATAACACTTCATTGCAGTTCAAAACTGGATCACTTTTGGAAAACAAATTTAGACTCCATATTAAAAGAGTTACAAACAAGTTAACTAAGTAATCAGGCTAGGATTTGGAATACGGCTCAAAACCTTTGTCTATGTCTCCAGACACAAACACACTTCAAATCTCTGAAGACTTATCCTTAGAGAGCAGGGCTGGAAAATTTCTTATTCTCATTACACGAACTGCAAAGCAAATCATGGGAAATTAAGTTTGCCCAAGGTGACTTATGTGACAGCAGCAAACCAGGAATTTCAATGGACGCGAGTGGCAAATATGCTGGTATACAAAACTGTCCCAATTTAACCATCTTGAAGAGAAGCAGTAAGCAACTGGAGTAAACAGATGAGAAACGCCCTAGCCAGTGCTATTCTTGGTAGATTTATTAACTATGAAATATTGTTAAGATGTAATTTATTTTCTGTTTACTTGCAATTCTCTCACTTTAGAGGATAAGAAAAAAAAGCTTTGGCATATCTCCTCTAAAAATAAGATTAAACGAGAAGGCTGTTCAAATACAGGGAGCAGGAAGGGTAATTGTTTCTTAAAAAATACTAGCAAATGCTGTAACAGTTAACTGAAAACACTGCAGGAATTTAAAACATATCATCTGATTTTTTAAGTTTCTAGGAAGCAGTCTTATTAGCTTTAAGTTTAAAAGCAAAATAGCACATCACATGCTTTTTCAAGTGCAATCTAACTCTTTGTTTTCCACTCACTTGACAAAATTACTATTTGGAGAGCGTTAATTAGTAAGAATGTGGTAACATTTTTTAATTCCTTGAAAGTTTAGTTTAAAATTAAGAAAGTAAGAAAATTCTCTGCTGTTGACAGCCAAAACTTTAATGAATCAGTTTTACACAGACCACTAATCTCACTTGTAACTGGCTCTGAATTGGCATAAATATGTTTAGAGCGGGAGCAAGGGCCAAGATGCACAGTTGGAGGGTTTTGTTTTTTGTTTTGTTTTGTTACTACCAACATAAAAATAAACTATTTAAGAAACAAGTGCCCATCAATTAAAACAAACAAACAAAAAACCACAGAAACCCCCATGAAATATTGTAATGTCTAAGCCACATTTCTTTCCTTTGCTACTATGGAGGTACTGACACCTTCTGGCAGTGAGTGAGGTGGCCAGACAAGGGCTTCTGATCTACTTCCAGCTGCAAAGAACTTCCAAAAATAAAATTAATTTGTCTTCAGAGTGGTAAACTCTACTGCACTTCTAGAAGTTTAATTCTGAGTAATAGCTGAGTGTTCGCAGAAGTCATTAATGAGGAAAGATAATAATCATTTCAGAGAAATCAATAATATATAGAATCATAGAATGATATGGGGTTGGAAGGGACCTCTAGAGATCATCTAGTCCAACCCCCCCACCAGAGCAGGTCTACCTATAGCAGGTTGCACAGGAACTTGTCCAGGCAGGTTTTGAATGTTTCCAAAGAAGGAGACTCCACCACCTCTCTGGGCAGCCTGTTCCAGCGCTCTACCATTCTCACAGTAAAGTTCCTCCTCACGTTTAGGTGGAACTTATACTTGTTTGTCCTTCCTTGCCTATCTCTTCTGAACAACTTGTAGCCCTTAATAGCCACACTCCAGTCATGGGATTCATCCCACTAGCTTTCAGTGATGGCCACTATATCATATCTTTCCAGCAGCACAGTAGCTTCCACCTCCTCCTGTTTGTTGCCCAAATATTTCTTCTTAGCTCATACTAATTGGATTTAATGACACTTAGTCACTCCCTTGATTTGTTTTTCTAAAATGAGGTAATTACCAGATACATACTGTTGAATGGACCTCCTTTAATACAGTAGACAAAAATACACGACCCATTGGATTAAAGACAAGTTAGACTTAAACTAAAAACCAAATCCATCATTTTAATTCTTCTGCTATTGCAATTATTGCAATGATTTATTTTTCACTGCAAGTACTTAAATTGGATGTTTTCTAAAAAACAAACTCTGGTGCTCCCTGACGTACTGGACTTGAAACAAGCTAAACAAAATCCTAAATTCCTGTTTTACGCAGGCTGTAGAGTAGTTCATATTAACTCATATTGTTTTTTAAGTAATACAAAGAATAAGGCTTCTAATCTTCCCAAACCCAGCTTATCTGTCTTATTGGTACACTCTCTGTGCACCTCAAACATTTAGAGTGCCTTGTTCCAGAGGTCATATATACATGTGTAACACTCAGCACAGTCACTGCAAAGCCATTAAAGAATCCTTCCCAAAACAGGACCTCACACAGGTATATGCCATGTTCCAAATCCAGAATTTTACATGTTAAAAGTAGGATATTTGCTTGGAGCACAAGAGTCGGGGGAGAATGAGAGTTAGTGGAACAGAAACTAATCCTTCACACAAGGCAAGTCTCCCTGACACGCATTTTTACCTTACTGACCTAATGCTTCCTACAGTCTCCTAAACGAAGGAATAAAATGTGTAGTCCCACTTTCCACAGAGAACTGGAGATCAACAGTACTCTCAAGATGGTACATTTTGGGATGCATAACCTGAACTGAACAATGAATGTTCAGAAAGGGATTCCCCCCTTTTTCTTCCCTCCTCCATTGATAATTTTAATTTGGTACCATATCATTTCTAGACCAAGACTTGTTGTTAAAACAATCAGCTGGTAGTTATTCTGTGATGTCAGTAGTAAAAGCAAAGAATTATCTCTTAGCTTCACTGCCTCAAAACTGTAACCTTTTTTCTTATCAACAAAATCAACAGACACTACTAATCAATACACAAAAGCTGGATACCATGAGCTTTTAGTACTTCATAAAGTATCAGTATGTCAATAATATATGAAAATGCCACAGTATTGCAAATCCTATTAAAGTACTACTATTTAAATGTAACAACCGTTTCTACAATTGGTTTCCAAGGCTCTATAGCTTTTCAATATCCTTCAGTCCTATAAAAATGACTAACTACTGTATTGATTTGTGTGAGAGGGAACATGTGGTTAATACCAACTGTTACAATTGGAACAAAAAGATTTAAGCAGAAAGACTCAGTAAAATTTGGAAAAGTCACTTACCTACAGTTTCGAAACCATTACATGACTTGGATGATTGCAGACTCTCATATTAATTCTCTGTGATACTGAGTATTTGCAGTTTACATGACCATTCCGTTGAAGGAATGGCTAGTCAGCACTTTCAAAAGTGAAGCTTGATTAGACTACCATTAGTAAGTTTAGGTTTTCCAGGCCAGTCACCCTTTTAACAGGATATAGCAATGCCATCCACTTTGTAAGATTACTTTGAAGTCCTGCTGGTAAATTTAGAGAATATTAGTTACAGAAACTAGAGAAATAAAAAGAATATTAGATTAAAAAGCAAACAACACACATACTTATGCCTCCAAGTTGCCATCTGCTTTCATTTCCTCCCACTCAGTTCTTGTTTCCCAGCTACCCTCATATCTTCTTTCAGATGCCTACTTTTTAAAACAGCTAAGCTCTCCTTCCTTCCCTCCAAGTTGTTTTTTCTATTCATTAGGGCATGTTTTATTGTATATTCCCCCCCACTCCATCATGACCTGGAAAAATTCCATAGACATAGGGACACATCGCACTAAACCAGGTTGCTCAAAGCCCCATCCAGCCTGGCCTTGAACACTTCCAGAGATGGGGCATCCATAACTTCTCTGGGAAACCTGTTCCAGTGCCTCACCACCCTCACTGTAAAGAATATCTTCCTTGTATCTAATCTAAATCACCCCTCTTTCAGTTTAAAACCATTGCCCCTCATCCTATCACTACACACCCTGATAAAGACTCCCTCCCCATCTTTCCTATAGCCCCCTCTTTGAGTACTGGAAGGCTGCTTTATCTCCTATTTTGAGACTGAATAATTTTTACTATGGAATATTACCCTACCCAGAGTAAATTTTAACTCGCTAAAGTCTTGCACAAATTCATTTACATATATATCATAGTATCTTTCATGAAACAAACACCAACTAAAGAACTCTGCACTTGACTATAAATCTTACATGCTATTACATGCTTACATGTATTTATTACATTACCTGCAAGTATATAAGGCATCTATTCTATTAGCTGCTTTCTGAAAAAAATCCCCTATAAATCAGAATGCAAGACCTCCAAAGCACACATCAGAAATCATACAGAAGTATTTTTAAGAAATCTACTTTAAGACCATACAATGTAATGTAATCAAGAAGTACTTTTGCATGAATAATTCCTCAGATACCTACCATTGAAATAGCATTCCAGCTAGTTATTACATGACCTATGCCTTTTAAGGCATCAATTATATTTTTCACTCTTCTGTCCATACAGGAGTATACAGGGAAAAAACCACAGGGCACCCATTTGTGACAAAACAGTATCAACACAGATGTATAACATTTGCTTTATTTCCTCTGATTCTCTCTTTGAAGAAGCTAGAGTAAAACAAGTTATGGTATTTTCAATAAAATAACTACAAGAACAGGTAAGGCAGTGTTTGCAGGCAACAGAATTAAAATGACTGTTTTCACACATGTAGCTTGAATGTAGGATGTCACATCCTCCTGTAAAATTACCTGTCCTTGAAAGTACAAAGACAAATAGTTTGTCTCTTCTGATGATCCACTAAAGCAGGAACAAGTAGGTCCTTGACTGAAGAGGCAGGCAAGGACTGTAGAAAGTAACCTTGCAACTCCTACACTAGTAAATAAGCAATGGAGGAAAACAAATTATTTTTAGGGTTTGCCTTAAGAAATTCTTTCTGTCATTAGTATATTTGTAGTAACACAAAAATTCATTCTAGGCAACAGTTCTATGACTGGAAACACAGAAACATTTATCCCTGTTTATTTAGCATTTATTTGTAAGATCATACCAGAGATAAAAATTCTCATTGAAGATTGCTGTTAAAAAATCTGCTTTTCAGCAGCAGGGATTTTCTAGTGGTTCACAGAGGAGAGGAAGCCTGTCCTAGAGCACCATTGCTTCAATTCCTTATGTCCCATACCTTCAACTCAAATGCAGAAATAAGAGAACTGGTCCCACAAATGTACACATAACCTACTCTTGAAAGCAGCTGCTTTATAATTTGATGCAGCCAGTCACCTTAGTTTTACAGTTGCAAATTCTTTTAAAGAGAAAAAGTAGACTGCAATTAAAAAAAAAAAACAAAACACACCCTGCCTCTCATAGGTCAATTTCAAACTTTAAATTTTTTAAAAAAGTTCAAAGATGGAGGGAAAGTATTAATCTCAGGAATGGAAAGGATTCATTTCAAAGATTACTACAGTCTTTTGTACCTTTATCTGCTGCAGAAAGACATACTATCCTTTCCTAAAGAAGGGAAAAAAATAGACATATCTTTACATTAACTCAAATCCTGATTTTAAATGTAGAAGCATGAAATTCCATCATATTATTTCATGATAATTCAGTTATCCAAAACAAGGACCCCAGTCCCTTGGATTCTTTCCCTTTAATCGGCTGCTGAAGACTGAAAGTTGGTTTGTTGTGAGGACAATGCTCTTTTGTAACCCATAGTTCTGATGACTGATATTATGTGTCTCTCCATGTTTGTAGTCTTATCCAACAATAGACAGGTAAAACAGAGGAATACATATTTCTGAAGAGACCATTCTATTGATGTGAGAATTTGGGGATTAATAACATTCCCTTCTGCAGTCCCCAGGTTATTCCCACCAGTAACATGACTGTATGATATAGAAAAGCTAACTGTTGAGAGAGCAGACCTTACCTTACAGGGAAAATAAATAGTTATCCGAGTGCTGGAAGTACAGCGAATACTGTTGTTATGATCACTGAACAGCAGTTTTATTCCTGTCTTGGGGCCAGATTAGGCTCAAGAGGAAAGAAGGAAGAGACAAAAAAGTGATCAACTATTAAAAATTAAAACACAAACTTGTTCTGCTACTGTTTGCAAAGACAAAGCCATAGCTGTTGTAGAAACTTGGACTGCAGTGCGACCTACATAAAATGCCCAGGGGCAGCTGAAAAAGGTTTAGAAAAAATTTCAGCATGGGACTTTGAATAAGAGAACACAAGCATCTGAAGGATTTTATTCCAGTCAGTATAGGACTTCACCTTTCAATTCACATTTTTATAAAAAACATGACAAATCACTAGTTAGACTGAAATATATAGTTGGTTTTCAAAGCATTTTCTCTATATTGATGAAATTTCCCAAAAGTAAGTTTTGACAATGATTAAAAATGCATCCTATTGTGCACAGTATGCAGTTTATTGGAATATAGCTCTCTGAACATGACTACATTCCAGATGATTAAAGATTTCTTCTTCTGTTTCTGGAGTGAGCTGTATATTATCTTTGATTGGAGATAACGGATCTGACTTTTTACAAGAAGGAAGTTTTTCATACTCTCTGCACAAAAACACAAAGACAAAATAAAACCCAAGAATGTTATAATACTATGTTTCTAACCACATACGTGTAAGAACAGATGGCTTAAAGCAAGACCCCTTATCTATTCACCCACTCATTTATGAATAAACCAAAAATAAACATTTGCAATGGAATTTCAATTTCACTACAACTAAGCAACTTCACTGAAAGCAATTTCAACTCAGTTATTCTGTGACAGGATGGTAGCTATTCACTTTATATGTGAAAGGCTGTATGCACACCATCTTACTCTGGATTGTATGTGCTTCCTTAACATTTAAGTTTTCTGAACAGCTGTACTTTCATATATAGCCTGCAAATCTTGACATTAGGACAGAATAGATTAGTGTCCCAACAGGCAATATAATTCTTAAAACATAAGGCTAATTTAGAAACATTTTAAAATCTGAAAAAACAATTAACGGGATACTCAGAGTCCTGGCAGTGAGAAAAACCTTTTTGCGAAATATATTAAGAAAAGAATGCCCTAAAAGCTAATAAACAAGTACTTTATTTACACAGAAGTAAGTAATATATACAAAAATATATATGGATAGTATATAACCAGAAGTTACAGACCTACCAAAACTGGATGGATAAGATGTGGACGTTGGGAGCTAAGTCTTAAAACCATCAGCAAAGAAAAGGAACAGAGTGCCATCTAGGCTCACTCCGTTCTATCTGCCTGTATTCTGATTAATCAAAACATAAGAATTTTCTCCCTGTGAACAACACTGGTCAGACATTCTCAATTAGAGACCAAGCAATACATACACAAACAGTTTTGCTTCCTCTTTGAAAACAACATTCTTAACCCACATCAAGTGGACAATAAAATGTGAGATTGCTAAAAATGTTAATGCTGTAAGTAATACTTTTTTAAACAGAAATCAGTTGTATGTTTATAATAGCCTACCATTAAGGCTAAATAGTAAAATATATGGTCTGACTTAATGCATGCTCACCAGTCTCATATTTATTACTCAGTGCAAAATGAATAATTTTGTCCTACTCAAATTTGGTTCCAGGTTAATATGAATAATGATTTTATTTAAATAATACTTATTTATTCAAAGTTGAGATTGCTACTTGGAGCTTTGCCACCAGGAGTTTTTACTGAGCCCACAGAAATCGTGTACACCAGAACAGCTACACTTTTCATTTTTTTCTTTTTTAAATACTCTTGTCCTTCAAGTTTAAGCCTTGAAGATATTTGAGAAACTTCCAAGTTAGCCGAGTCAACAACCTTATTTTCATTTAAGTTTGGCAATTTCTATGCAGCTTATACATTTAGACTAAGAAATGCCTTTTGGTATTTGATGTAAAACAAGAGTAGTAATTTTCATATAAGTTATGTTAAACAAAATGCACTACTTCAATAAATTAATTTTAGCTGAGAGCTTTTCCTGGTTACCACAAATCATACTTCATGGTTATATCAAGCATAGGAAATTAAAAATTGTATGTGGAAAATATCAAACTATTGTCTTTATGGAATTGTGTGGAAGAGATGTGTAGAGTCTGCTTTGAAAACTGTATCTTTGGCGGAGGTTGGGGGGCAGGTAGCATACAGGGTGCTAAGCATAGGGTGAAAGCAACTCACCTTTTAAATTGGAAGTTTTTCCAGAGTTCATTAATGGTGGCTTGCAGTCCTGGCTTATTTTCATCATCACAATGATTTCTCTTCTGCACAGGTGACAGTCTCCTGCTTAATCCACTTACTTTAGCTGGTATCAATGGCTTGAGCTTTGTTACAATACGTGACCCTATACAACTGGATTTATGTAAACCAGGAACCTGTAAGCAACAGATATTATGTTGCAAAGCTTACAAAGAAAAAAAAAAGTGCTTTACATTCTATTGAGACAATGCAATCTGAATTGCCACAACAAGATATCTTTAGATAGCTTCTATAATCTAAAAAGAGGCATCTCAAACACATTAGACATGTCCATAAAATACATGGGTTCGGTATATCACTTATTCTAGCTATTCAACACCCGTTATTAAAAAAAAAAATCAAACCAGATGTGCTTCATTTTCAATTCCCTTATCAATTTCCAAACTCTGAATATGTTTTTTTTTTTTTTTCCAAGTTCACCAGTACACGAAACTCATTTTGACATGGGCTAATTCCTATAATTATGTTAGTCAGTGTGAATTTTACATTTCACATTCTCATCCCTGTATTCACCCCAGAAAAACATCAGAAATATCAGACTAACTGGCTGATAGCTACTCAGACTGCTGTTACCATGCTTTCTAATACTGATACAATATTGTTGATCCTCTTTTGGTTCTTGAACTTCATGCACAAGAAGTAATAAGTTTATTTTAACAACAGAAGAAACATGCTAAATCCAATCTGTAGGATTTTTTTCCTGTGAGTAGCTTACCACACTTCATAATTTAAAAGCTATAGCTATTTCTATCTATTTAATCACTCTACACCCATTTGTACTATACGTGCATAATCATGGCACAATAATTAAGTACATGTGATGTACTTTTAGACAAAGTTAAAACTTTCTTTGCCAAATAAGTTCACAAGCAGCAAAAGGCCACAAGTACCTTATTCATATTTTCCGTCATTTTCTTCTGTCTTACATACATCTACTGTTTTCCCAAATTTTTTGGAAATTAGCCATTTGGAAGCACTAAAACATCTTACTGTTTTAGCCATTCTGCCACTTCATTGTAGGATATGACCTACCTACAATTACCAGCTTCTCACTCACAGCCTGCTATTTTAGCTTTTGTCTGTCATTATGGGGACAAAAACATAATTATCAAATTACAATACCTGCAGAAGAAATGGTATTCTGTTTCTTCCCCAAATCTGGAACTCATTATTCCCTTTGGTATATTTTACTGTACTTAACACCAGCAAAGACTTCCCTTGTTTAACACTTGCAGTAAGCAATCCTACAGGAAAACTGAGCCAGAAGCGTTGATCCTTATGTCTATCTCCCCCTCTTCAATTCTGGTTACTTGTTCCAACGGTCTCACTGGTGCTACAACCTACCTAAGCCTGAGAGTCTGGGTGGGCCCAAGTTCCAATACAATTGACCTTTTGGTTGTTGTCAAGTTAGTTTTTACTCAGGTCAGTTTTCTGGTCCAACTCGGTATAAGCACAAAGGAAGCAGAGGGAATGTAAGGCCATGGAAATAAGCAAAGGAAATCCTCCTGCTAGCAGCCTGCTTTAAACTAACCCTACTGTCCTCATGGATTTTCAGCAGATCCCTATTATCTGAAGAGCTCCAAGTATCCTCATTTTTATTTTTTTTTTTATATATGATGCCTACATTACCACTGTACTTCCATACTGCACATTCCCCGGTAATTAGCGTATTCATTCTCCCAATGTACCTTTAAGCTGAACGCTAAGCAGAACATTAAATACACTCTTAAAAACAAAGTAACAATCCCAGGATGACCTAATTTCATGGTTAGTCTTGTTGAGAAGTGGTCAAAATGTTAATCTAATGAAAAAGCATCAATTTTTGTCACTAGGCGTTCCAGGATAAAGATGTAAATTCCTGCTTAACACAGAAGTAACTAACAATAACCACAAGATGTCACTATTGTACAAACCACACGCTATATTTTCGCAGGTATTCTAGTCTGACATGAATCTTTTGGCCAACTCTAATGACAATGCCACAGGGAGCTAGAGCACTTCTAACTGTTAACATATTAGAAGTTTTGTAAACTCGACAAGTGGGTAAAGCTCTTAGAAATGTCAAAGACAAGGCACATAGTTTATTCTTAGACATCTAAGAAACCATATAGAAGTCAAATTGCAGGTGCCCCAACCAATAGGAAAAAATAACCGAAATGCAGGCTCTGATGGAAAATTGACTGTCCTTCCATATTGATTTGCTAATGGCTATCAAGGCTTTTAACTAAAGCAATTAAACAAGGAAGGTTGACTAAAACCTTTCCAGATTTTGAAATTTAAACATGCTTTTTCTAGTCAAAGAGGAAGGAGACCGCTAAACCAGTAGATTTATTGAGACAAGCAATGAAATGAGATTGCAGTTTGTTCATAATCCAGATACAGTTACAAGATACAATTTGCATCATAAAACCTGTGTATTTAGCATACCCGAGGAAAGTTAAGAAGGGGGTTTTGCCTTAGCTTGGCTTCTTATTTCATACCAAAGTGTTTAAAAGCCCCAAACACTCTGATATCATTCATAGGTGCCCTGGTTACATTTCATCTCAGCTCTGATATGGATGAATAAGAATATAGTTTCCTCTTGCCAACGTGTGCATTGCTTAACATTCTTTATTTAAGTTCTAGAATGAACTAGTAGACAACAAAAAGTGATTCTCAGTGTTTAGTAGAATTCACAGCAAAATCCTTACCTTGGTCTTTATGTTCTTATTTTTTCTGTCAGTTTGAACAGCAGAAAATACTGGAGACCGAATACATTGATCATCATCCGGTTTTGAATTGGAGTCAGATTCCTTCAACAAGAGAAAATTAATTTGTTAATCCCTTCTTCAGGGATTAACAAAAGCAGAGAACAAAAGCTATCCTACCAGGTATTTTTTGAACCACCGTAGTGAAAATAGTGGAAAGACTGAAAACAAACTAAATCCAGACTTGATTTAAACTAAGTCAATCCATTCTACACCACTATGCTAAGCATTGACAAGTTTTGTTAGCACAAGCTACATAATCTGCAGGGTAACCTTTTAAAGAGGAGGCTTTGCTGCCTAATTTCTTTTATGATTTAAAGTGAAAGTAAATGCTGAAGCACCACCTACTTCTCTTGCTTCTGCATCTGAACCGTTGTTAGACAATTGCAGTATTTCTGAAGACTCCAAACTGCATTCTGCTGGCTCACAAGACCTTTGAGAATGTAATGACTGTTCCAATTCTGTTAAGGGGGTGGATTCCTCCTCCAAGTTGTCACATGCTGTCCCACTCTCTGTCTGTACCCCATTAACGTGATCTTCCTGGGATACCACACAGTTGCTTCTTTGTTGATGAAACTGCTGTGAAAATACGGTATGAGATGGACTGGGATTTCCCAAATTATTTACGAGGCTGCTAAACCACTGGAAGCAACTTTTCTGCATTTCTCCAGGAGGCGTAAAAACAGTTCTTGTTGATTTTTCAGTTTCTGGAGACTGAGAAACATCTTCTGCTACACGTTTTACTTCCTGTTTCTGGCAATCTTGCTCAGCATGTTGAGTTAGATCACTGTCATCCTCCTTTGTCCTACCATCAAACATAATTGCATCATTGCAGAAAAACCTAAAAAAGTAAAATAAAAATAACCCGAAGGGAGAAGGAAGTTACTGCAAATGAGTATTTTATCTCGAAAATCCAAGAGTTGTCCCTCATTGTATTTTTGAAGTGCACTTGCAGAGACAAATTATTTTGAGAATGGGCAAAGTCTAAGTGCCTCAGGGAGGCACTTAACAGATAAACAGTAAAAAAAGGGGGGGAAAAAAGCATCTGTAAACATGTCATTCATTAACTGAAATACTAATCATGTTCTTCATCTGAAAAAGAGAAAGATCTAGGAATTCTATAAAATTTAAAAATATATTCATTAATTATCATAAAGCTGAAAAGCAGTGAAACACTTTAGCACCTTTTATCAAGGAAACTAGAACCTATCTAGGTCTTTTCCATGCTGTAGCAGCAGCTCCTAAAAGTACAAGTCATAGATTTTTAAGAAACTGAGCACTGCTTTAGAGAAGAACCTACCATCACCAGCAAGATCTAATTTTTTGTGCATTGTAACAAAACTGTCAGCTCAGGAAGATGTGTGTTAAAGCTAGAGAACATCGGTATTAAGACTGTTTTGTAAAATTGTGCTGCTCAAAAATATCCCAATTATTTAAGATAAAAATTACACAATAAGAGACATAATTGTGATAATACTTCGTAAAACCAATTCAAGTGTGGCCACGTGCGAACAAAAAACCCAGCCAATTATAAAAAAACAACAAACAAACAAACCTAAAGTCCATTTTCTCAAAGTGTTGGTACAGAGATCAAGAGCATTAACTGAATGGGATAAGAATTTGTCATACAGCATGACCACTTTTGGCTTTACTGAAACAAAGAAAACCTTGTAAAGATAAGCCAATATATGAGCAACTGCTTATATATTTAGCACAAAGCAGCTACTTTTAATAGACATGTCATATGACCTTTACCTGGAAAAGAAATATGGTCAAATCCTAATTAATTTTCATACCCACAGACTAGACTGTATTGAATAGCCCAGTGTCTTTGTTTCTGCAGTGAAAAATTGACATTACTTATCTCACACATAGATAGCACATCTAGCACAAAGGGTTCTCCATCTCCATTCAGGATTACAGGCACATTAATACCATTGCATAAAAAAGTCAAAGGTAGCATTTTTCTTATTTTGGGTATTCAGGGTATTTTGTCTACAACAGGACTACAAACAGAATTTTGCTACTTTATTAATACACATGATGCAAGCATACCTGCTTCTTGTTCCTGGAACAATTACAGCATCCTTCTCTTTGTTTTTCCTTTGTAGAAAGGAAGCAAATTTATTTCTAACTCTAGGCAAGGAGTTAGAGCTTTCTTGAGTGACAGAATTCCCTGAAGAATCAAGGCTTTGCATTGCTGAGACACTCTTTTGTGCTTGACCATCATCATCACTCTCCTTCTTGAATTTTTTTGCTTTTGAAAATGAATATTGGTTTAACAGATCGCCATCTGAGATTTCTTCTAAATCTGAAGACAATTTAAGCATCACTGTATTAACCAATTAACCAGAGAACTGAGCATTCCACATTTACTCTCACAGGCTTAAAAATATTAGCAAGGTCTGGTAGGAAAATTTACCATTCGGAAGTCTTTAACACAGTTTTTCCTAGTACATAGCCTTAAAAGTAACTTTCTACGAAAAGGAGTGAATGCAGAACAGCTGAAATGAAACATGATGATGTTGTTTGGTTGTTGATTTGTTGGGGTTTTGTTTGTTTGTTTTTAAATACTCTGAAAGCAAAACTAAACTTGACTTAAAGGCGTGTTTCTAAACTAACTATAAATCTTGATAAACCCCCCATGGCAGAGAGGTTGGAACAAGATTATCTTTAAGATCCGTTCCAACTCTAACCATTCTGTTAGATTCTAATCTATGACTCTAAACCAGGGAGCATGAAGATGTCAGTAGTAACAAAGGCAAAAAAGGAGCCCTAGAAACATAATCAGAAAGCAAAGGAAGAAGAAAAAAAAATACTTAACATATCAGATAAAGCACAATAGGAACAGAGAAGAACCCCTTCTATTACAAGTTCACGTTTTATTTCACACAGGTAACTTCGGTGGTATAGAAGACAAGATAACACAGATTTACTACAGAAAGTGAGGAAAGATGGAGTAAAGAATACCTATACAAGGAGATACAGGCAGCACAGTGTTAGAAGAGTACAGAAAACAGTTTTCTGTCTCACTAAATATCAACTCTAGAAAAAACAGGCTATTTTCATTTCTTCACAAGCCATAAGATGGACATTAAAACCAAAAATACCTAAAAATAGAAGAGTTGTTATTAAGACTGAAAAGAACAAAGTCTTAGAAAAGTTAAAGTTAAAATCAAGCGTTGCTGCAAGTTTGCTGCCATCCTTAATCATTAAGTACATGTAAGTATTATGATTCATCTTGCAGCCTGTCAAAAACAGGTAATAAAAGTTAGTTAGGCCTCAAAAATCTCATGCCATCAAGTTAAAGATGAAATCCTTTCCTCACAACCATGTACTGTTATTTATATATTTATTTTAATAAAAACATACCACTCCTCGGCCTTTTTGCCAAGAGCTCTTTGCCTGAAATTTTGAGCCCTTTAACACTAATTATCTTCTCCATGCCTCTGGTTGTTGGTTTCTCTGGCAAATGTATTTTTTGAGGAACAGTATCTGCATTAGGGCCAAACTTGTAGTCTCTGCTCCAAATGCTATTTACATGATTAGCACGTTTGTCATTCCAGCCACAACTTCTCTGCTGCACAGGCTGAAAAAAAAATATATTAAAAAAATGAGATATTGTAATTTTGTCTTCTACATGTGATATCCTGATTTAGTATAGAAAGACATTTTGACACATGCATATCAACTGCTGACATATTCTACACAAACATTTTCTTTTTGTTCCCACATTTCTCAAGCTTTTAATACAATTTTTTTTATTTTGTATGTGTATGTGTGCACTGCCATGACTTCTTCATTCCAGTATGGCTCAAGTGACTAACTACTCTTCTCAGACAACATTAAAAATTTAAATTTTATTTCTATTCAAAAAGGCTGATTTGGTAAACTGTTTTCCTCAGAGTTATATACTTGGAAAAAAATATATACTCAAAAACTCTCCAAGAATTTTATTTTTTGAATCAGTTACTTCTGTCAATAGTATTCAGGACTTATCAAAGAAGTTAGAAAGTAAAAGAAACATTAAAGTCAAATGCCTTGAAAAGTAAAATTTTACCTGTGTAGAGAATGAAAAATATGTGTTTGTGGGAGCACACAGTTTCTGTAATAGCAGAATAGCTTTCACTGCCAAGTCAGTTGTGGGTAACACTCAATTGTATTTTCCCATGAATGTTCAGACCTATGTCAAAATCTTTGTATATAACAAAGGTTCTGGTCCTCAAGCCATGACTCTACAGAACAAAGATATTACCTGTGCAGTGTCAGGGTTATAGTTATCAATTTGTTCCATTGTATCAATATCAATGTTGCCAATGGCAATTTGAAATGCAGTAACGTCCCCAAAATGTCTGTCCCCATCATATTAAAGGAAAATATCTGAATACTGTAATAAATTTCAAGAACCGTAGCATGAAAGTTAGAATAGCATTTTCCCATTTTTATGCCAAAAAGCATTGATAGAATATTAATCAAAAGCATTAATACTCATGGCTCAATCTGATGCAACAGCAGTTGCAATAGATCTGCAGTGCTTGGCAAATCATGAAAGTCAAGAGGAAAACCTTCAATGATCAGCAGGAAAGTTACCATCTTTCTCCTCCCTAATTTCTGGAAATGCCAGAGAGTAGCTGGCTTGAACAACATACAATACTAGCAACTACTTCAACACTCCCCACTTTCTTCATTTTCCTAATCTTCCATGCTAAAATTTATGATGCACAACTGTGGCAAAATGCTATTTGTTCAATCTGAAGAGCTATCTGATAAAACAGGGAATACCTAGATTCAGGAATTAGTTGAACACTGATTACAAGAATTAAATTGGCAGAGGTTATAACACATGCACAAATTACAGACAGTTGTAAAGCAACTCAAACAATTTAAATATAGCTTGTATTTAGTGAGTTTTTTTCAAAAAAAAAAAAGAAGGAACAAAAAATATCAGTAACTTCTGCCTAAAAATGATAGCTCAACCAGTTACCCCACTTTTTTTTTTATTATTAATTAAAATCAGAGCAGAAGAGAAGAGGGGAAAAAAACACAAGCCACCCCACAACTTTCAAGATCGCAGAAAAAACAGGCAAGATGCAATAAAAAAAAGAGTATAAGACATCACACCTGCTCACCCTTACTCCCCCTCCTCCCTGCTGCTTCAACACGTAAAGGATACCGTCCTGCATATATGAGTGTTTCTGGATCAATATCATCACCATATGCATTCAGTGGAACTAATTTTCTGTTGACAGGATCAAAAACTAACTGATAAAGGAATGTATTATTTGCTCGTGTAAAACCCTGTATGTATTCTTCTGGTACTGTTATATTCATCTTCAAGTACTGTCCCATTTTCTTAATAACCTGTCAAAAAAAAAAAGTTTAATTGCTTCATTTAATTAATTCTTATAGCATTCTCTTCAAAATGGAGGAAAACGGAGGAAGTTAAGAACCCTGCCATATATTTTCAGTTCAGTGTTAATTTCATATATATATATAGATTTAGGTTCCCAAAAAGCAAACACACAAAATAAAACCAAGTTTACCTTTATAATATCTGGATTGTTGGCTAATTTTATTAACTTGCACGCTTTAGCTAACCCAATTCCATGGATTGATGAGAGGTAGTCACAACCAGAAAGAATACACATGTAGCGGAATTTCTCTTCTGTAAATACATTTCCAAGCTGCTTGCAGTTTCCTAATCGAGCCTGATCTATCTCTAGTCCATTTCCAAACTTGTCAATTTTCAAAAACACCTGAAAATTAAGAGGAAGCGAAAACAATAATTTTTACCCATATAAGCTAGTTTGTTGCACTTAGTGGAAAAAACCATCCTCATCTCTTCTGTTTCCCCCATTACTGCAGAAGAGTAAATACATACATCAAACACGTTTGGCAACTTTAAACTCTGATTTTAAGATATCAGCTAGAAGTAAAGCCTATTAATATTTTCTTCCATACCTTTTTACATCCAAAAGCTAAAAGATCAGAGTCTTCCGTAATTATAGCTTGAACCATGCCGGTCTTATTGAGATAAGCCAGCTGAGCATCAGCTTCATAAGGAGCAACAATACAATCAACCCCTCGAGCTCGTGCAGCCTGTACATAAACAAGAATCATACAAGTACTTTGCATCGATTTTCAGTAATTATCTTAAGACATCTGAAAGCATAGAACCTCCACCTCAAAAAACTGAAACCATGATTTTTAATCACACATCCACTCCTTGTTAGAGCCTGATATTTCCTACCCAAAACTCAAGTTTCAAGCAATTTAGATCTATGCAGTCTAATTTACAAAACCAGCCTTTCCTGTGTTGGCCCGTAACACGATGCTCACTGCATCTGACCAGAGGTGCCAGCTTCAAACTCACGCAAGTTATATTCTGGACAAAGGAAAACAGCACTAGAACAAATCTAATACTATTTTGATAAAGATCCTATTAATGCCATGGAAGGATAGCAAAAAGCTATTAGAAAGATTTTTAACCAGTAAAATTTTTTTCTGTAGTCTGTTCTCAGAAACTAGCTGGGGAGGAGGGGGAGAGGGGGGAGACAGAACAAGGGACATAACAGGAAAATAAAAATAGTATTTAGCTTTTGTGTGGCAGAAGTAAAACTGTTGGTGCTATCAAATTCACTTTGTAGCAGTAAGAAGAGATGCATTTCAATTGACACATCATCATTATTTATACAAGTGAGCATAATAAACTTGAAGTTAAAGCTTGTTAACTGTGCTAATCCAATGTACGCAGGCCAATCAGAAGCTAAGAAGGGGGGGAACATTTTTCTTGCCTACGAGAGGTAGTGACACAGCCATACAAAAGCAGAGTAAGACATGCTACCTACCACGTAGATGTTTTTAAAACTGTCAGTATCAACAGCATTGACAACTTACTTTGATAACTTCATGAGCCATGGCATGGGTAACATTTACACTGCGCCCAAAACATTCCCTAGCTTCTGACAGTCTCCCTTCCTGCAACAATTGTTTCCCCTTGAGAAGATTGGCTTGACGCTTCCTGAAAGATAAATTAAAATATCCACCAATCTCAGATTATTTTCCACTTAAAAGAACAAGCAGCTGAAAGGACTAAGAGAGAGATGTAGGAAAGGGGGAAAAAAAAAATATATTCGTTTTACAGATGAACACTTCCCAAATGTGTGTATTTTTTAAAACTTAATAATAACAACTAAGCAATTGTATTGGCAAAGATGACTGGATTGGCAAATTGAAATTTATAATATTTTCTCAGAAAACAGAGACAACTCAGAAACTGGTGTAAAACAAAGGTCCACCCACTCTCAGGTTGCAGTAAAATAGATTTAATGGAATTTGAGAGTATCTGACATTAGATACTTATGGGACTAGAGGACAGACAGCACCATTTACTTCATTCCAATTCTCTCCATGCTGAAGGAAGTACATGTCCCATGAGAACTTATAAATAAAAACACTAGTGAAAAAATCTCACCACTTCAGTCAACAAGTTCCATTATAT
Source organism: Calidris pugnax (assembly GCF_001431845.1). NCBI lineage: Eukaryota > Metazoa > Chordata > Aves > Charadriiformes > Scolopacidae > Calidris > Calidris pugnax. The sequence continues at coordinate 22,275,487 of NW_015090922.1, forward strand.
AAGGGACCTGAGTCTGATTATTTGCAGAGAAAGATGAGGAAGGTGGTGTTATTTTTAAATAAACATATATCGGGAAGAAATATTTTTGTCTGGAGATTATGAGGGCAGGTAAACTAAAGGCATTTAATATATTACAGGAACTAATGTTCAGAAGTTTACTTCCTTCCTCTACAAAAGCGCTTTCATTTATGAAGTGCATTTCTATTTTTGGAATAAAACCTCTAAGAAGAGGTTTGTATGATTTTTAAATGTAAATTAACTGAAATAACACTGCATTGCAGCGAAGTTTATCAGACATTACTACTTAGCTGAAGTTTGAGGCTTTTCAATTTTGAAAATGAATCGCAGTGTTAAACATACTGCTTTGCTTGCAAATCAATACAGTTCCGTACTTACTCTCGCCGGGCCTTTTCCACTTCCTTCTTAGAAGGTAGGGTGCATCCATCAAATACCAAAATTGGTTTAATTCCAAATGAGAGGAGCATATCAACAAGTTTCATACAGAAAGCTACATAACTGTATCAACAATAACAAAAATAAGAAAAGAACAATAAACTTTATTGTTAAGCACAAGCCTATTGCATATTTTCTGTTCACAAGAAAGGAGAATTGTAAGTTTAGGACTATGGACCATGCATTTCCCCAGAATCACAAAAAGAATAATAGCAAAAGAATAATGGTGATTTTTTGTTTTGTTTTGGCTTTTTTTTGCCCTCTCACCCCCCACAAGAGAAACACTCCACCTCTCAACTCGGAACTGGACCGACTGCTCTCTACTCCTACACAAAATGAAATCAGAACTCGAGTACAATTCAGTTTCATTTTGCTACATTATTATTCAACACTGCAAAAAACTTTACAAGTTAAAACATGGATCACCTTTTTAGTTTCATCAACTCAATTCGTAATGGCCAGGGAAACAGGAGCTAGATGAGCACAGTACATTATCTTTCCCCAAAGTCTTGTGAAAGGCAGACAAAACGCACTTTTGGAGAACTGAAGGAGTGATGGGGTATTAAACCTCACTTTGTGGAGCTATCCACTCCTCTTACCAGATAATGGATACATGCTATGGACAAGACATGCAAATCTATCCTCCCATATTAAAAATACCGGCACAGTACTGAAAATATTGCAAAAGACAGGAGAGTTTCCCAAACTGCATCAACAGTGAAGATCATCTTTGGCCCAGGAGGCAATCTTCCACTGCCTGTCCCCTAGTGAAATATTTGTAGGGAATTCCAGACTCCAGGTATTCCCTCAGATCTCTGATCTTCTTACCTGTCATTTCTACATATCTGTATGAGATCATTTCAGCAGCAGCACAGAAATAAAATCTAATAGCTTCTGTAAACACTAAGAGCACTACAATGACACTCAATGAAAAAACATACTCAAGTTCGTTTTTTCTTTTAAGGACGCTGTTTAAAACAGCAAGAGCAGCTTTTCCATCAGAGTGCAGGGAAGGGAGAGAGATTGGGATATAGGAGCACTCAGAATCTAATGTTATGAGCACTGAAGAAACTGGATTTAGAGCTACAAAACAAACTGAAAAATAACTGATTTTTGAAAGACAGGAGTGAATAGGAATGTAGCTACGTAATAACTCAATTCGGATGAACTTTAAAATGTGAAATGACTTTAGTTAAAGTATTAGTCTAAGATTAGCAATCATACGTGCATGGAAAAAAGATTTGATCAGAAAATATTCATGTAGTTAATTTCAACCATTATGATTATTAACGTTCCCCTTGTCAGTCAATTTCTTTCTCAGCTGAAGTGTATCCTATTCTCAGGACCCTGAGGGATCTCCGCTACCTTCAAAGGCAGGTAGCAAGGTTGGATAAAACTCTACAGTTCTTCATATCAACAGAAGCAGGAGTAAAAAAATTTGTACCCATTTGTAAACCACTAACTCTTTCCTGCCTCCAATCAAATATTTAATCAAAATTTCTAAGTGAAGCTTGATGTAAACTAATCAGTGTAGCTTTACTTCTCAAAAGATAAAGACTGCTTCTCATTTAAAACTATATTCAATCTAAAATAATAGTTCAATCCAGCTTTCCAGAGATGGGCAAGAACTTATGCAAATCTGGTCTAAGCTCCAAAGCTGAACTGTACAACCACAATTTCTGTTTGTTTCCTTCCTTAGATATATAAGCATGTAAGTGAAAAAGCCACGTTATGTTAGAAAAGCTACTCTTACTGAAAATATAATATGTTAAGCAAAAAACCTTACACTTTATTCAGAGTTCCTCAGTATTCCATCAGAATTCCTCAGTATCATCATGACTTTTATCACAGTAATATTTACAAACGATCACTTTGTACAAATCAGGTTCCTGAAAATAATACTGCATTTGAAACATATGAATTGCATCTCATCAGAGATATTAGACTGTAATTGAGAGCAAGACATGATGGACAACTAATTTGCCTAACTGTTGGTGTTTTAATAGAAAATCGTTTAGAGAGTTTTTACCCCAATACATATTTCCATCTTGATTTTACACAGTTGGAAAGCTACTAACTTATAGCCAACATTTCCATTTCCAAAAAGTACAACTGGGACAGAGAATTCAGAAGAAACAGTAAGAAGTGAAACCACTTTAACTTACTTTTTAGCTCAAGAAATGTCAAGCTAACAAAATTTTAATTTGTAAGAGGGCCGAGAATGAAACGTAGCAAAGACTTACAGATCTGTTGGCTCTCCTCGGGCCAGCTTTTCAGCACAAGCATAAGCGCCTTTATGCAGCCAACAGTAGGTGTCCACAGCTACTGCCTGCCCTTTGTATTTCTTCACGTGGGTAGGTTCAGCAGCCTCCTTGATGAACTGCAGCAGGCCCTGAATCCCCATGATGTTGTTTAAACTGCAGATGAGAAAATTAAAAGCGTAAGTACAAGGAAAGTCAGGTCACACTGCAGACAGGGCGATGGCTGAAATAGAGACGCGGGGTACCGCCAGGCACCCCCCGTGCAGCCGGAGCTCCTTTCCGCCGGCTGAAGAGATGCAAAGCCTTTAGGCCCGCAGGCAGCGGGTAGCAGCAGGCCCCGCGCACGCTCCCCCAGAGACAGCGGGGTTCGGGACGGGGCACAAGGGGCGCCGGGCACGGCCCCTTCCCGCCCGCTCCGGTCAGGCGCCGGCGGGACTCCCCCGCGCCGTCTCTCACGGCCTCCCCACGAGCGGCACGCACGTACCGACACCGGGAACTGTACCTGTCCGCCGACGGGAGGGCCCGAGACAGCTATCCCGGCTCGGGGCCGCCTCCCCCATGGCGCCGCCGACCGCCTCTACATCGGCGCGGGCCGCCCCAGCCCGGGCTGGGGGTTGTGAGAAGGGCTGAGGGAGACGGCACAACGGCCGCCAACGGCCGCGGGGGGCTCGCGCGCCAGTACCTGGCTGGGGGAAGGAAGGGGAAGCCCGCGCGCTGCTCCACGCTGCGCTCCGCTCGGCCGTGGCGCGCGGCAGCCGCCCGAGACTTTCAAGCAGCGCGCGCTCAGGGTAGTGGCCCCGCCCCGGCGAGGGGACTACGAGTCCCAGCATGCTCCGCGCGGACGGGGAGGCCGTCAGGGCGCGTGCTCCCCTCTTCCGGACCCAGCAGCTCCCAACCCCTCCCGCCATCCCCGCCGTGAGGGGGCCCCGGCCCGGCCGCTGGGGTCGCACCGGGAAGCGGAGTGTGTGGCTGCCCAGGCAGTCTGCCTCCGGGATCCTCCTCGTTTCGGAGTCGCTATCGCCTTGGGCACGGGGAGTTTTCCGGAACTTTCTCTTTCGTTTGTAAACCGAGCCTGAATTTAGGGTAGAGCGTTTGTAGGGCAGGCACAGATGCTGGGGAAAGGAGTTCTGAGGGGCCTATGGAATTTGCTGCTGGCAGAGCAAGTGCAGCTAATTCAAGCATCTCCAAAAAATATTCAAACACATTTAATGCAGTGAAATGGGTGCGGTGCTGTAGCACTGAGTCAGCACATCCCCTGCCAAATTCAGTGCAGCTATCCCTCGGTAAAGTGTAGAAAAATAGGAAAACATTGCTTCCTTACGTTGGGACTAACACGCTTGTGATTGAAAGCTTACTTAGTGTTGGCAGCACTTCCTAATGCAAATTTTCTATAACCACTAAGTTGCTAGTGGGTAAAATTATGGTCAACATCCCGGAAAGACTGTCATCGTTGTATTTAGCATTTATTTTCAGTTCTTCCTTTTTATCTTTGCTGTCTGGTCACATCTGTCCCCTGGTATATAGAAAAGGTTTTCAGGTAGTTATCAACTTTAAAAAAAAGCACATCAAAACCAGCAGAGTAAGAATGTATTTGTGTCTGTTGCTTTCTTACAATATTTATATGTAAAGAAGCTAAACACCACTAAGTAAAAGTTACTGGTTTGAGTAGAGGTATGAATAAGGAAATTAAATACAGTAACTGGCAGTTTGTACTGTTGTGGTAACATGTACTCCGAATGAGTCATTTTGAGATGACAATCATACTGACCCATTCATTTCTGACTATTCTTCACAGTGATTGCTTCACATTGGTTCAATTGAAGCAAAGGATCCATGACATGCAGTTGAAGGCAGCACGTAGATAACAATAATGAACAGGAAAATCATAAGCATTAAGTATACTGGAATCAAAAGGTACCACGGAATTTTGGCAGGACACAGGACTGAGCCCTGTAGCTAAACCAGTGAGTGGGAAGGGAGAGAGTGGAAGCAGGTCACTGACTGCAAAGGAAGAGGTGAGGGACAGGTGTTACAGCAGTGAAACCCTGGGGTTAATGTAAGAATTGGTGGTCAAAGTTAGAATTTTCAATCTGTATTTATGTACTATAACTGCTTTAATTTTAAAAAGCCCTATTCATCCATATCACATACTGAAATTTGAAGTGGTGCACAAGGGAGTTTTATAAGAATAATCCAACTACATACAAAAAGGCATACCAATAACATTCGTGTTTCACAGATCTAGTTAATGTTTTGGGACATCTCATGCATGGGATCGAGTTCCTATGTAACCATCTGTTGCACTGTCTCATTCTGCTTATTTGACACATTAAACACAGTAAGCAGATTTTGATAGCCAACATGTGGTCTGCCCACACTACAGTCTAGAATGACAAGGGACACCACAGTGCCAACCTTAATTTCTTCCTACTGGCAACACGCATGCTGGAACCTAGAACAGTTTCAGATTGATCTTGCTCCTGATGTTTCTTGTCTTCAGAAAAATGTGTCTTTGTGTATTGCTAAAGAGAACAAATGCAGTCTAGAGACTCAGTAAAGAATGGGGAGAGAATTAGAACAAAAGAGAGACTATGCATGCAATGCTGAATTATGCAGTTTTTCTCTGCACTCATAAAAACCTACATGTCTGCTTCTGCTTCATTTGTTGAGTTGGTACACAGAGTACAGAGTGGAACAAACACAAGGATGTGTGCATGTTTCCAGCTGAAAGTAATGAGATCACTGGACCAGAAGTCTTACTAACACTCTAGAATAAACATTACCGCTGCACTGGAGGAGGTGTTTTTATTTACTGATTTTCTGAAATTAAAGGAGAAGACTTGTAAATGGGTGGAGGTGTAATTTGCGTGATCCCCCTCCCATCCTACTGCCAGTGGAAACCTGCTCTCTGCCATCACAGTGTGTTGCCAACATTTTGATTTGGTCGTCTGCTCCTGTGCTTTGAGTGCTCAAGCAGTTACTCAGCTATAAGAAGGAGCACCCATGGACAGTCTCCTGCTGATGTTCATTGTGAAAAAAAAAAGAGTGTATCAGTGCTGAGGAAGAAGACTGTCTACTTGTTAATATTGCAAAAATTCTAAGAAGTGGATAATTTAAACAAAAATGTTTAAGCTGCTGTAGTGCCAGGCCCAGATTCACTCTGGAGGGTACTCCTTAGTAAGAAGTGACAACCCTCTTTAGTTGCTAGTGACTAAGAAATAGCACAGCCATAATGCAGTCCCAGAAAGCGTTCTCTCATCCATGTCTTTAGCATTCCTCTTCTTTCCGCCATTTTGCCAGAAAAGAACATAGTAATATTAATAAGGTTCTTTCCAACCCATTTTGTGGGAGGATGGTGTGTTTAGATTTTTTTTCCCCAGCACTAATCAGCCTCTTTCTGGAATTTCATAACCCCTGCTTCCAGATTAGTAATGACTGAAGGGAGGAAGCAGGTAGGAGGCTCCTCTCTTGACTCCTCTGGCTGTGCTCTCTACCCCAAAATACAGGGTCTCCTCCCATCCCAGGGAGTCCACAGGGGCCTCCATGAAGTGGTGGGATGCACAAAGGACAGACTTACTGCACCCAAGAGGGTAGGGACATTGACGGGGTCACAGCTGTTGTGTTTAGGAGTTTGCTGCTTTTGCACAGGCTCAAAAAAATTCATGAATTTTCCACTTAGGGACTAGCCTTGCCCATTTATAAACAGAGGTACTGGTAACAGGATGTAGACTTGGTAAAAGATTTGTATTATCTGGATTCGTAAGTGATTCCAAGAGAAATATGCTGAGCAACATTCACTCTGATGCATAAGAATGATACTAGCTAACAGAGTTAATTGCTGTCAGTTATTGAAAGTCTTTGTGAAGCTCAGCTTCTGACAGTGTATACTGAGTGTGTTCCTCCTTTCTTATTAATCTGTAGTATACCAAAACTCAAGTAGTCTAAACAGGGACCATAAATGATGTCAAAGAAGTTATAGCAGATGACCAGCTGTAACAGAATGAAACAAGCCATGGAAGCTCCAAATCAATAGCATGGATCACCACAATTATTCAGTAACCAGTCTGCCTTCCAGAGCGCTAAGGGGTATGTAGGACATCCATTTGAGTACTTGTTATAACTAGCAGCTGATTCACCAGCCACGTTGTTCTCCTTCAGAGAACAACAAATTGCAGTAAGGCAGAAAAGCAAATGCCTGAGGCAGTCACTGCTTCAGCCATCTCATTCCTATGTTTGTCAGCAGCCTCAGATCCTTACACAAGCCCACTAGAGTGCCTTGTCTTGTGCTCTGATGGATGTACTGAAAACAGTGAAAAATGCAGTCTTTCTTGGTCTTTATGATACAGAAGAGGCATAAAAGAGTTATATTTCAAATTGCTATTTGCTTTCATAGAAAACTTTTCTTGTACACGTTGTCAATATGAGGATGTATGAGCCACAGGCATAACACCCAGTCAACACTCAGTCAACACCCAGACTACACTGTCTCTCTGACACTTTAAATGTTTCTCTAATCACCTAGTGCTGACAGTATTCATTTTGAGTACCCATAAGAAACAGTGTCTTCCTGTGGTTAAGAGTATATGAACACAACGTATGTATGATGCACGAATGCTGTGAAATACTCTTCTGACAGTCTTGTTACTCATCAGAGGTATGTCAGTGCTAAGGTAGAGATGTACTGGAGAATTAAGCCAAAGTGGAGTGTTAGTTGTAGTACAATCCCAAATCCAAACAAAGCTCTACCTAAGTTTGTGAGGCCTTTGTCAAAGCAAGACCAAGTAGCTCAGGTCTTAGTGGCAATTTTTGCTTCTTTTTTCAAAACTCATCACATATGTATCATCAAAAAGCATTTTCCGCAGTTCATATGCAAAGATACTGGTATGTGTATTTGCAGCAACCGTTTGCAGCTATATGTCAATATGCAAATGCATATTGACAAGTGGGTGCATGAATGCAGGAGTATTACATTTAAAACTCATAAAATCCTCAAAACCCTCTGCATTACCAGTTTTGTTACCTGTACTGATGATAGCAACTATTCTGGGTTTATCTTTGCTGTGGCTGTGCTGCTTGTGGCAAGTTTTTTTCATTTCTAAAAACAAGTCAGTATAGATAATAAAAGCATGCTGAGCTTCCAGTAAACCAGCACATATTTATTTTTCCTTTTTGTGAACCTTCGTTGTGAAATGATACACCCAGGTGGAGATAAAGGCTCAGTGCCACGTAGCTCCATGGCTCAGCTTGGCCTCTAGGGACCTCTGGGACAGAGGGAGCCCCAGCCTAAGCCAGGCGCCATTGTCAGTTCAGTTTCGCTTTTGAAGGGGCAGGGGCAGGAACAAATCACTTTCCCTTTCTTTCCAGGTAAACCTTCAAACTAGTCCTGCAGTGATTACTTAACAGTTTAAAATATTGTGGCTTTTTTTTTTTTTAACCTCACAGTAATGTAAGTTTACATACGATCAACAGAGAACTTGGAGCCTGTTATTTTGTTCCTTATGCATGTGGACCTCATCCTTGTGCTGAAGAAGACTAAGAGGTAAATTTTCTAGCATATTCCTCTTAGCTACAGGTGCTTCTGTGCTTCTCTGAACACCATCCCTTTGAGTTAAAGTCCTTTGGGAAGGTGTGTGTTCCGCTATGATGAAGTCCAGAATAGCAGTTTTAGCCTTTATTACTGTGACTTAACATTTTTCCTCTGCGTGTACATTGTCTAGAAAACTCTAAAAACCTGTCTGGGGTGATCCAGTTCCTCCAGACTCTCCAAGTCTGCCGAGAGCCTGAGCTACACCAAAGTGACTTTTTTTCCAGTTCAGGAATTAAACAGAGCTCTCTCTCCCTATATCTTTAAGGCATGATCTAGTGGCATTAACAGCTTGATTTAATCATTAACAAGAAATTGCAAAAGGACAAGGAGACTGCTGCAGGTAACCATGAATGGTTTGTCAGGTGGTGGGAAAGGAACAGCTGTGTCATTGTTTTTAAGGTGAGAGTCTGAGGCAAAGCAAACCTGAGTCCATCTGAGGCAGGTGAGCAGCACCTGGCAGTTGTTGCTGCTGATTTATTTAACTTGGTGCTGGGCCCCACTGCACCTGAGGTAAGCTCTTCCTAGACTTACACGCTTCACATGTGCAGTTTATTTTTCTGAGACAAGGGATTTTGAATAATGCTTGAAAATATTCCTTTCCCTGTTTCTGGTAATGCAAACAGTGAACTAGCAGGTGAAGGTCTGCATCTCAGGGAAATCTAGGGAAGCGTAAACTATACAAGGATTTGGATGAAAGCTTATTTTCAGCCCAGTAGCTCAAGTAAAGGGACCTCTTAACTGAAAGGTTTAAAAGAAACTAAAAAAAAAAAAGCTGTTAATTATGTTCTGTAGGAAAACTGTAGATTAAATTCTCAGGGATCTGATTCCAGCTCACAGGCTTCTACAGAACTTTTAGGCCAGAATGAGGAGAGGAAGATAGAGAGGGGCTTTTCATGTACAGGCTCCTCAGTGTGGACCAGCTCAGTGGGAAATGGAGGTTGTCTCTAAAAAGCCAGTGCGATTCCCTCATAATGGGAAAAATATATTTTGCTGCATTACTTGGGTGAAATTGCCAGGCAGCTGATGGGACGGTGCTTCCATACTGCACCCTGTCCTCTCAATGTTACTGGTTGCTCCCATACATGCTCTCAGGCTGGGTGTTGGGGACAAATTCTTGCAGTTTTTCCGTTCTCCCTTGTGTGCTCCTCTTATCCTCTGCATTTCTGCAAGTGATGTAATGATAGGGGCAGGACAGAGAGCAGGGCAATATCTGGCCTATATTGAGGGTTTTTTTATTCATGGAAGGGAAAAGTATTCTTTTTTATTCTGCTCTTCACTGACTTTACTCACTTATCTTACACCTGTCCAACACAGTAAGTTACTCTCAAGACGCTAATCTTTCTAGATATGTAATGCCTTCAAACCAGAAAGCACTGTCACCTTCTTGCTGAATTCCAGTTTTCCAAATAATGGCAGAGTTAGTAAAGGCTTAAAATATCTTAGCTCCTTTGAAGAGAATGGAGACTTGAAAACTAAAGAGAATAGAGTCACTCCTGAATGCAGTCACTGGTACTTGCCTATAATGCTATCAAATTAACTCAACCTGGAGCGTAGCTAGAGTGAGAGCTTGGTAGCACTCAATTTTTATCAGCCTGCTTATTTTAGACAAAGCCCAGTGTCTGAGTTGACATAGTCTCTAGTTTCTGTAAACACGTGGATAATGGAAAGATATTTCACACAGGTCAATGAGATACAGATGTTCTATTAAATTTTGTTAGGATTTTCTTAACATTTCAGAGGTGAAAAAAGGGAGGCCTTGGTGGAGAAAAAAACCCCCATATTTCAACTATTTCGCTGGGATCTAGTGATTCTCTGGAATCAGATAGGATAATCAAATAGTGTTTGTCTTTTCTGCGAAAATTAAGGAGGCCCACTAACCTACCATTTCCCTTGTCCTGTTATTCTGGGAGAATCCTCTCTCGGGAACACTGCATCAGTTACATCTAGCCACACTAAGTGCCTTGTTTGCTTCTGTTCCTCATGTAAGTACTCTTGGGTTTTTGTGCTACATGGAATAAAATTAAAATAGGTTAATCAGTAACTAATTTTTCCAGCAGCAGCTGAACAGTTTTTCATGTGTTCCCAGCTGTAAGTAATCTAAAATCTGTCTTTTGCTTTTGTGTAGGTACTGATATACTCCATATTGCTGAGTCTTGCAGCAGCAATTGAAGAATATGTATCTCTTCCTCCTTTCTGTTTTATATTTGTTTTTCAAAGCCACTGGCAGCAAAGAGGTTATATTTGGTCATAATCATTTCACAGAATATCAAGTGGGCAACATGAACCTGATTCTCTCTGTCCCACATGGTGGGTCAATGGAACCCAAAGACATCCCTGATCGAGAAGCTGGCTGTTGGGATGCAAAGACTTCCTCTTGTATTTTCTCTCATGAGTGTCCTTCTGGAAGTATTCAAAGTTATAAGAAATGCAAAGTGTCTACCAACCAAGACAGGTATACTATAGAGGTGGCTCAGGCTCTTGCTGAAGAAATCAACAAAATTACTGACGGCTTCTTCCCACATATGATTATAAACCACCTTCAGAGGTTCAAGATGGATGCTAACAGGGAAAAGGAAGAAGCCTCCTTTGGAATTCCCCAAGCAGAGCAGGCCTGGGAAGAGTATATGGGATTTTTAACCACTGCAAAATCACAGATGACAGGGGGCCTGATCCTGGATATCCATGGGCAAGCACATCCTGAACGGTGGATAGAACTAGGTTACACGCTTTCAAAAACTTCCCTTAACTCAGGCATCTTTTCTGCGTCATGTTCCTCAATTAGCCATCTGGCCAGTCAGCTAGTCAATGTGTCTTCTGAGACTTTGGTTGCAGGGAACAGAAGTTTGGGTAAATATATTGAAGTACAAAATAACAGTTATGTTTGTGTGCCTTCTCCATCCAATCCTAGCCCAAATAATGGGAGTTACTATAGTGGTGGATACATAACAAAAAATTTTGGTTCCCGCAGTTCTGGCACCGTTGATGCCATTCAGCTTGAGCTACCCCAGTGGGTGAGGGCAGCCGAAGAACGTCCCAGATTTTGTAAAGCACTAGCAAGGGCTGTAATGAAATTCTGGCAAACCAACTACTGCAGCCAGTACAACCATGAATTTCTGCCATGCTGAAAGAGGCTGTCTTGTTGAGATACTTTTCCATAATACAGGAATGATCTGGAACAACAGAACAACTGATACACCTGGAACATTTAAGCCTGTAATATAATTGTGGATGTTGGTGGAAAGAAGCTAACCTGCAAAGGAATAGAGAGACATTGAAACACAGAAAATCCACAGCTAAAACGAAGAAGTCCATTAAGACACAGCTTTGTACTAGATCCAGCACTGAAAAGATTTCTTGAACATGAGTGGGATATTTGGAAGTATCACTTGCCTGGTATGCTTTTCGGTGCTTAATTTCTTTCCAGTAGCATCCTCTGTTCTCTAGCACACAATAAACAACTATTCTTTTTTAATGTATTCTGTGCAGTGCAGTGCCATAGTAGATTATATATTCAAAGAAATGAAGTGTCTCTGCTTTTCTTGTGACACTTAATGATATTATCCCAGTGTATTTCTTATGTAAAATGTTTGGGGCTGGAACTAGTTTCCATTTGGTGTTTATAAAGGCCTTAGAGTTGGAACTCTTCAAGTAAACAGTAACTCTTCAAGTAAACAGTACTCTTCAAGTAAACCTGCAGTATTGACACGGTGAATAACTAGCAGCAAGTGTACATTAAGAGTCCTAGGATGCTCCCTTCAAATGGAAACCAAAATAGTAACACCAACAGGCATTTGGCCACAGAAGATATTCATTATGGGTTTTCTGACTTGTGCCACCCAGCAGGTTAGACTGGATGATACAGCCAATCTCTGTTCGCACTAGAATTCATAAAGGTTTCTGTCAATTCTACCTATTCTACCCATTTCTGATTATTGAAGTTCCTGCAGCATCTTCCCTAAGGAAGGAGACATCCAATCTGAGATCTCAGGCAAAAGAATTTTCTTTTACATAATATACATTACAATGGTCCTGGTTGAGATCTTTGTCTTAGGGCCATAATGAATTCTTAAATGCTGAACGGGCTATCCACTGATTTCAACAGGAATGATTTTTACATAAATGCAAGATCCCTTTATCTTTTGCCATGTGCTTTCCCAAGCAGAAGGGCAGCTCATTATGCAGCACAGGATGAAAGATGTTGTTCAATATGATACTATTATTACTTGTGCTAGTTAAAGATTTCAGTCTCCTATTTAGATGAAAATAGAGAATAAAACATAAGAGCAAAACTTTCTGACATCACTGTGCCATGGAAGAAGAAAAGGGACAACCCCATGTTTTGTTTTCTTAAATGTTGGCAAGAAGATCAGTTTCCAACAGTTGGCAGTTCTCTTTCAGTGCTATCCAAAGGTTCAGTTTGAGATTAATGGTTCAGGGTCCAATCATAAAAATAGGGAAGATGTTAAGTAGGTTTTAGCACATCCTGGAAGGGAATAGATTTAAGACTTTCAATTAATGCAAAATCCACCAGAACAACATTGTTACTAGCCTCTTATTAAGTAAACAGCTACTGGCAACTGCTGAAAAAGAGCGTGCTTTCTGATCACCCTAAAATACACTGAGTAAATTTTACAAATTTTGGTATGTTTACAACTGTTCAGTTTAAGAAGATCATATGAATCACAATAATGATAAAATAATGTTATACTTTCACCTTCATTACACCCCGAATCATACACTGACCTTCCTTTAAATGCATCTACCGTGCCCTAGGCTTTGTTGTACTATATAATAAAAGTGATGAAAATAATTGGGGTCAATTGAGTTGACCTATAGTGGTTTTTACTGTTTTAAATCTGCACAGCTAAGATTTAAATTGGTGCAACAAGGGATCAGGATTTTGCCCATGAACCTGAACTGACAGGCAGTAAATTGATCAGAAAAACTTATTTAAAAAAATCTTATCAAAACAGTGCATTTCTAAAACAAAGTAGATAAACCATAAAGAATCTGAGACGCTGAAATTATTTTTTGGAGGCAATATGGCCATTTCATTCTGTTAATAATTCTGGTAAAGGCATCTTCTGGACAAACAAAAATATTGACACTGAAGGTATTAGAATGATAATTCTGAAAACTTGTCTGCATAGCATTAAGAAAACAATTGCAAGGAGCTTTGATTGTTTTTTTCTTTCTGTAATTATGTTTAATTAATATAAAGATAGCTCAGCTGAAAATAGTGCAGAGTTAAAGATGGCATGTTCTATGATGCTGTGACCTAAATCTAGGTGTCCTTAAATGTGGGTGTTTCTTGTTTTTCTAACCTAGTTCTCAGTCTTCCTTCTGTCTTATCTCCACATGATTAACAAGGAAATCAAAATGTTTCTGGAAGAAGACGTTTGATTGGGATACTTGGCTACCTATGGAACATCCCATCAACTCTTTGCCTATCCAAGGACACCAAAGCTCCTGAAACATGAGAGAAAGGTTAGAGCAGTACCTCTGGAATATTATTTCTTGTTCCTCAGAGAAGTCTGTATGGCTAGCAAAAGAAGAATTTTTGCAGATTTATCACTCTGAAACTTTGAGCAGTTAATCATAGTAAGGTGCTTTTCCTCTTAACCATCAAAAAGTGGAGAGGGGCTTTCTTGTGAGCATCATGTTACAATCATACACTGGCTTTATTAGAATTTATTCTCTGCATGAAGGACTGGAATAGAAGTAAAGATTTTATTTCTATAGGCTGTACTTCACAATGAAATGGAGTTAAATAAAATAGAAAAAAATTGAAATAAGGAACTTGCCAATTGACTTTCCTGAAGATGGATACTATGCTTATTTGCCTTGCCACTATTCTCCACTGAAACCTGTCTCCATTGACCATCCAGTGGGACTGGACGTCTCAGCTTTCTTCCACTGAAGACCTTTGAAAAATAAATTGCAAAATTTCAAGAACTTTTGAGGTGAACAGACCACTTTGATAGCATTTTGCAACAACACAGACAAAAAATTATTTGTTGTGTATGTAACTCACAGAAAAAGTCTGGTCTCCTATTTCATTGCCATTGGCTTCAGTTTAGTTGCTCCTAACTTGCCAAGGCACAAGCCTCCCTGTATTTTATTTTCTTCTGCTTGAAGAAAACAAAATGGATTTCTAGTGCACATTAATGGTCGGAAGAATAGTATATGTGCCAGCTATTCGAACAGTGTGCCCCCACGTTTTCTGTTTTCTTAGATACTCTGTAATGCTGCATGCACAAACATTAGGTTATTTCATTGCAGATTACCCTATTAATCCCACCTAACTAGCCATCTAGATGTTAGGAGTCTTATCCAAGCTAGTTCTCTAGCTATGCTCTATAGAGTAAGATCAACACTTCTGCTAGGGTGGTTCTTTCCATCCTATGAGGCTGTGGACATTCTGGTCTTTCTCCATAGAAGGAACAACCTAGGAAGCCTTGCTAGACAGCTTGCAATAAATCAAATCAATATTACCCATAAAACAGTATTAACTTACAATAGCCAAAGCTTTGTGCAGACAAGAATCAATAGTTTCTGGGCTGGCTCAAAGAGTCAAGTCTCAGCAAAATGTTAATGATGTGATTGATCAGGAGAAGTAAACGTCTGGAATACTTACTTTGTGGCACGCTCACTTCAACTGGCTTCTCAAGCTTCCACCAAACGGAGAATGGAGTTGGATAGGCAGTAATGCAAACCATGTAAGAAAATTAAATCAAGAAGCAGACAGTTAACAATAGAATGTCAGAGTACATGATTGTAATAATTTACTAGTGCTAATGGCTTCTTCTGTATGAATGCCACTGCAAAAGGTAGAAAACACTTGCGCTTACCTCATATATAGGAAGAAACCCAAATACTGCACCAGCCTCTCTGTTTCCAGACTGAAAACTTTCCAAAGGTTGTCTCTGAATCTGACCAAGGGAAGCCAAAGTCAGTGCATTACTAGCTGAAGAATGAGAAATACAATTGCATTTCCTATATGATGCACAGAACAGAAACCAATTTGTCATATATATTAGCTACCTTTGGAGAAGTCAGAGCTTGGAAAAACCTAAAGTCCTGAATTTTGTCCACATGTTCAGGCTCTTTTAAAACTGAAGGTGATCTGATCGGTGAGTTCCACCTATACACACAAGACAGAAATACGTGATGCTCTTATCAAAATGGCAATTTTGTATGCAGCATTCTTACACAGCTCCAGAATAAAATTATTTTAAAGTATAAAGTTGCTCTTAAGGTGAGAACACAGAGACTATACAGAATGATAAGCCTGAAACTTTCTATTGTGCAGCATGTCGCTGCTTTTTTTTTCTTTTTTCCCCAGTTCTCTGCACAGGTTAGCAGGCTTCTCACTTGCTGCTTGTCTGGTTAATTAATGTGTTTTAAATGTATGCTAGCCATGCTCCTTTACTGAAATATTTGAAGGGCCCTCAAAAAGTAGTCACAGTTTGACGCAGGCATGTAATTTATGCCAAGTTTCTTTAAGGTTAGCTGGCCTAATTATAACATCTTTGATTCCAGAGGTTTCAAACTAGTTGCTGACTATTCAAAAGACTACTGAGGTTAGTCGTTCAAACACAGCCAAGAACTTCTCCTTATTGATGAGTTACTGTTCTGACTTCAGTGGAATTATTCACGTGAGTAAGAACTCTATGTGGTAGTAAGTGTTAGCAGGATACTGACCTAAATGGGGTAACAGTGAAGCACCTTAGAGATTTCCCATTGTGCCAAAGTGCTTTGGTTAAAATAAACAGCAGCCTAAAAATGCACATGACATATGAAACCTTATCAGCAATGTGCATGTTGCCTCTGAAGATTCCTGCTTCACTATTTACGTTCATTTGGTCAACCCACTAATTAATGAACCAGGGAGCTCCAGGACTGGAAACACAATTTCAGCTGGAGAGCCAGGGCTCTCTGGCTTGACTTGTAACTAACCAACATGCCTTGAGAACTTTACTTAGAAGGAGATAGATCCATCACTGCTATTGAACACACAACATTTATGCCAGTGTCAGAACACCATGATCAGATAAGCGAATGTATCCACAACATCCCAGCAAATTCTAGAAGGCCATTTTTTAAAAATGAAATATAAAACTCGGTTTAATCTTACGGAAAGATTTGGCTTTGGTTTGAAACTATTCACATTAAGCTTTTTCAGTAAATTTTTTGGGATCCCAGAAGTATATCAGCTTCTGGAATGGGAAGGCTGCTAACCTGAACAGTGTATATACCATACAGACTCTGATTAGGAGATGATTATCTAGTCATCACTATTGGTGAATTCAAATCCTGAACATCACCTAGTCATAACAATTAACTATGCTGTTTAAAGATATTTTTCAAAGGATTTTTCTAAATAGTTCATAGGAAATACTAATGTTTTTTTCTGACTTCCAGATGAAATCTGCTTTTAAAGTATATTTTCAGAACTGTTCCCCCAATCACACATGTAAAATGTATGAGATCTTACTTGTCCCTGTCCAGCATCAGGGGATATTCAAACTTCTTATTTTTTTCCATATGCTTGCTTTGCTCTTTAATTATAGTAGGAAAGGTAAAAACATCACAAGGCAAAATCAACCGGCTGATATCTGACAATTCAAACTTCCTGGGTTGTCCAAAGTAACCAAGATAGTATCCGTTCATGGCATGCCAGAGCCTACAGACATAGTAGAAGCAGTGCCAAAGGACAGAGAGAAAAAATGGATACTTTTAAAAGTGGAACAAAAGTAACAAAATATCTGTCTACATTACAAGTTCTGCAGCACTATTTCTAGAGTTCAGTATGCTAGTCATAAAGAAGTCAATGAGATTGAAGTTCACTGTTTATAACGTAAGTAACTCAAGAGTTAAAAAATCTTAGAAGGATGTTGTAAAAATCAGGAAAAAAAAGTACATCTTAATATCATGAACTGCTCCTACAGTAAGGTTCTGCCACCAAAGCAGGATCTACACAAAATTTCCTCATTGATTCCCCTAAAAACCCAAAAGAAACTCCTTCAAATGTACTTGTCACCCAAGAAGAAATTACAGTTGTCTATAAAGCATCTTCAGACTGCAATGATATAATTGCCTAAGCATTGCTTAGATCAATGCTTAGGACCCATGTCAATTTAGCAAGTATTGAAAGCTAAAATAGAATTAGAACAGGGGGTCATTTCTAAAATGATGAGGCCATTACATATGCATTCAAGGCCACCTTGCTGGAAGAAAATTACAGTCTCCACAAGGTCTGACTTCCTGAGAAACCTGCAAGTGTTACATTCAAAAATTAGTTCTTTCAGGTCCAGAGCAGCAAATGCATGCACCCAATGTTGTATTTTACTTAAGTTCTAACCTATATACAAGTCCATCGAGAAGAGGAACTGTGGAGATAGTTCAACTGATTTGCCATAACAATAAGAAGTATTAGTCATTTTTGTACCTGACTGAACCGTCAATAGATGCTGTCACTACCACGTTTTTCTCCTCTTCATGAAATAAGTCAACCACTTCAGTGGAGTGTGCCCTCCAGCAGAGCTCCTCCTTTATTTGCTGAGGGAAAAATGAAATATAACCACATTTCAGGTAGTTCTGTATGCCACCATGGTTGCAAGCTTAGTGGATTTATCAGCTTGGCTTTCTGAAAATTAAGAGATGAAAAAGTAATCCCTCCATGAAACAGCCTGCAAATGGCATATGCTGGAAACACCACTCTGGGGAAATGGGTAAATTCATTTTAATGTAGCCTCTCTGAACACAATGGAATAATGCTGACAGCATTTTACGTATGTTTTTCTTGTTTTTCACAGCATCAAGTTATTATTTCTAGCAAGAGACGTGACCTTTATGTGCAGGAAACATTTTTACTCCCTGTAGAGCTCTGAATCCATTTTTCTCTATTTGTCTTATCGTGGTATACTGTTCAAGTTAAGACAATCTGTCAGATTTTTCCTTACATTTTTACTATTTTCTGGATCTTCTAAGAATGAGGCAATGCTCCAGCGCATAATATGTCCCTCTGTTCAAGAAAGGAAAAAGCAAAACATCAATAAATTTCATTAGATCTACATGTTCACTGGTTGCTACCATATGTTCTTGGTAAACACTGGGCAGAATGAAGCAAAGGTTACAGGTCAGTGAAAGGTATTTTAAGGTGAATGTCACTATCTCATTGTCAAGCACAAAGCAAAAAATAACGGACCATTCATTAATACGCAAAGAAATATATATACTCTTTGTGAACAATTTGTCATTAACTGGACAGGTTTGAAATGGAAAGAACATAAAGTTTTTTCTTTAAATGAGTAAAAAATAGATAACTGTCTTGACAAGATTATTCTTATTACACAAACTAGCTATGAGAGCTTCCTGGGGATGAAACTGTTTTTCAGTCCTGGTAAAATGGACGAAGTTTGATTAATTGCATACATAATGAAAGCTTAATGTTTTACAACTGTTTAGTGCAATCATGTGAAACTAGAATCAAAGAACCATTTTCCTTAGGACCCTTGCTCCATCCAACTTCTGACAGCATAAGAGCAGGAAGCTGGCAGGAAACGGTTCTAATAGGTACTTTAGAAGGAAAATGACACATTAAAGGACAAAAATCTTGTATGACAGATGCAGAAGAGGAAAATTGCCAGAGTGATTCTAAACGTTTGGAGGAGAATCACATGGCAGATGAACTCTTGGACTTTCTGCCAAATGAAAGCCAGATTTGGTGTGACAAATTGTCTAACGATGAGCTGCTAACATAGACCACAAGTGCTTTCTTTCCTTATATAGCAGCGTACTGCTGAAGCCATTACTGTGCACTCTGTAACAGTGTCTGAATCATGGCTCTTGGTACAGCCACAGCTGCAGGGTTTTTTTTAATTTAGTTTTATTACTGTGGATGTGAAATTTTTGCTTGTTCTCAGTAGTAATCTTTGCCCTTGGTATTAATACAGTAATTCAAATGAAAAGTAAATGCGGAGCTTGTGAATAAAGAAAATTGTAATGTCTTACAAAAACAATTCTACTGATAATGCTATTAATGTAATGCTAAACTTTAATCTACCTTTCTTTTATACCAGAAAATACCTTTTTCAATTATTTAATTGTAGCTTTGATGGAGAAAGTCTAGCAGCAGTTGGACTTTTATTTCCATGTTTCTGCCACATCTACAGCGTGCTATTTTGTGGTCCTACAAACTGTCCTGAACAGAATGATGGACATGTTTACTCACCCCTACTGCCTGCCAAAAGCATTGTAGTGGAGATGTCTGTACATAGTGCTGTCAGAGGAACTGAAGGATATTTTGAAAATGGCGAAAGTTCTTTCACTAAGTTTCCCTAAAATAAATAAACAAACACACACATATTTCTCTTAATAATAGCTACATGAAAAAAAAATAATCAGTGCATCAGAAGTTGAGTCTCATTGATTTGATTATTACATAGATTTGAATATTACTCAGCTCATATCTATTCAGAAAGCAGTTTAAAAAGTAGTTTCCTGATCTACTGAATGATCAAGAGAGCTGAGATATATTGTTGTTCTGGACTGCCATCTCTTCTACATCAAAAGAATAACCTATTTCAGTCTTCAAGCAATTCACAATCTATCTGTATCTACCCCTACTTTATAACCTATCTCTCATTTGCTGTGGAATATCATCAGTAAGCATCTCATTTGGTACCCAAATGCCTTTTCTTGCTGTAAATGGACCCACAATGTCCCCTTCACCACCTTGTTACATTTTTCAAGCAAGCACCTGTAGACTTTCTCCCTTACTACCTCTTCAAGTTTGGGAGGAGATGAGGGAGAAAGTCTTGCAGATAAGAAGAATCTTGACTGTGTCATTTATGTAATGATGGTATCACTGTCATCTGAACTTGGGGATTCCTACAGGAATCTAAGCACACTAATGTATCAGCCATGAAGACAAAAAAACCCCGAAGTCCACACCTACTGTACCTGCGGACATTTACTATTCTATTGTATTTTTGCATAAAACATCTGCAAAGCTACCTTACCATCTTTCTGGAAAATTCTCCCTATGACTTACCTTTGCTAGGATTCTTGTTAAAGCCTTGCACAGCTGACATATTGTGATCACTGTCTACCACAATGACAGTGAATAACTAGTATTACCTACTAGTGCTAACTGGCTTGTGCAATGTTGCAGAGATATTTCGCTTTTTCTGAGAGTAGGACACTGTGCGTTGCCTATCATCCTTTCTCAGACAGTAAATGATGTGGGTGAAAAATCAACTTCTAGACTTTCACGTAACTTTGCAGTCAGTTTTTGTAACAATTATTTCAAAACTTTTTTTTTTTCTACTAGCCATTACTCTCTTCTACATTTATTAATGCAGAACTAATTTGTGTCCATGGAAGAAAGTATTGAGAAAAAATACAATAAAATATATGCTACTGCAATTACTAGTTAAAAAGCATATTTCCAAAGATTAGTTGAATTGTGTTCTTAATGGTACGGTCCCATCCCAAAGACATTCAGATAGTTACCTGAATACTCCATAGGCAGATACAGCCATTTTCATGAGCAGACGCCAGTACTGGTGAGTGTTCTGCTACAGCTTTGGGTGATCCACTTATCTTCAAGTACTGGATATCCTTATACTTACTTGTGTCTTCTGCTTTGGAACATAAATGATAATACATTTTCTCAACAATTTTTATTACTGCTTTTGAATACACAAAAATTACATAACATTATAAAAAAAGTAAATTTGAAAATAAACTCCATCATCAAGATGGCATTACTCTGAAAACATTACAGATATGGATAAAAGAAAACTGAAAATAAATTTGAAGAATCTTCATGATCTTATCTAAAACAGCCAGTTCTGTGATATGGATGATCCATATTTACAAAACGGCAAAAGATTTTACAGAAACTGCAAGCACCACTGAGAGTGGAGGACTGCAAGACAGTGGGCATCAGGACAGCTGAGAGGCTGTTCTGCAGCCTCTGCATGAGGCTGCTAAAGATTACTATAAAATGAGCAATGAAGTGAAGTTTAATAACTAAATGACACTTAACAATCATGGAATCATAGAGTTTTATACTTACTTATCCAGTTTAAAACTTTTGCTAAGTGCAAGGTGGTGCTTACAAAAAACATTTTTGAGTTTCTGTTGTGACTTCTCCAGAGATGGAGATGCTGGGTGGGTTCCATGAAGGTCTTCAGTGAAATGGTCATTCCTTGGATGCAGGACCTAACATGATCATCTATTTCATTAAGCTCCTGCAAGGCTTAGGGGTATTCTGGTTTAAGGGCATGTTTTCTTTGCAAAATAAATTTGGCTTAAATCCACATTTCAGGTGATCAAATTTCCTGCTATTAGGAAAGTCAGCTTTCTAGCAGAGGATGTGTAAAGGATTTGGAAAAATCTAGTGGATTTACTTCTTGCAAATTTACTGACTCCATTTGCACAGCTTTAACTCCTACACACTTGGCTCTCTCTTGTTTCTGTTCTTTTAAGGATATATACTCTAGGGAAGATCTTTCCTTCTGAAATTCCATCTGCTTTTGAAGATTTTGTCTGTGATGCCATTCACTTATATTTGACTCAAGTTGGCTCTTGCTATACCATTTCAATAATTCATTGTTCAAATATTTATGTGGAAGAGAAGCGTGTACAATTGACATTCTCAAATTCTGAAAGGATTTCAGCATCATGTCTATTTAGAAATATCAGCAATTAAGTCCTTGCATATCCTGCATCCTGGCCTGACTTTTGGGAAATAATTGCACATCAGGGCTGAGCAAAAGACATTGAGATGTGTCATCCACATACCAACGGTATCCCAATTATTCTAAACACAGTTTTCCAGACAAACTGACAAACTCAGTTTCTCTGGTAATCTGGGCAGAACTCATGGATCAGCAACAAAGAGAATGAAAAACAACATCTTTCCATACCTGTTGTTATTTGAATACTAATATCCTCACTTTTTACGTTTTCCTAAAAGCAAGGAATAAAATGTTACAGAATTAGAAAATAGATCTTGGGTGTAACTACAGAACATTTTTCTAATTGAAATTATTTTAAGAACTTAATGTTTTTTAATTGAAAGATTCAAACATTCCCTAATTTCCATTCCATCTGGGACAGTACTGAGTGAAAACAAGAAACATTTCATATGAAGAAAACCATATCACAGATGAACAAATCACAAATGAATTAATTGGAATTTAGGAGCATGCTAAAATTAAATTTAGCTGATTGGCATTAATTTCTTAGGACAAGCAAAGTCAATCACAGTCATGTGAATGTAACCCAGATCTCTTACTTAGAGAGTTTAATTTATTATGTGCATATAGTCTTGCTACTGCCTTGAGCAAAGATGAAAAAACTGCATAAAAGGCAATAACGTTTACTTACAGCTTCATCTTCAATCTAAGAACTGTCATAGTCTTTCCTTTGTGCCTTACTCTATAGGTTTCTGAGGATCCACAGTAGTTAGTATACTGGCCTCAAAAATTGCCAAGTCAAATAAGGCAAGAAAAACTGTACAGCCATGAGTGAGGTATCTTAGAACAGGATAAGCCACTTCGATCTCATCCTACCTATTGATCTGTAAGGCTTGATGAGTTGGGCTTATGGGGATCTTTTCAAGAGCTGCAAACGTCTGTCCATTTTGCTATTCTAACTACATAGCACAAGATAATGTATACTTTAGTTTGCCGGTGACAGTTAGGCCTGTATCTACTTGGGAATCTATGAAAGTGCCACGCTCTGCTGAAACAAAATGCTGGAAAGAATCGGAGAGGTAGCAGGACTTTCCTCTTTTTGCCTGCTTGCTATTTGCTGCTCTGCAGATATGGCATGTTTTTCTGGCATAAAAGGACAAAAAGTGTCACAAAAATCATAATGCTATCCATAACAAAAAATACACAGATTGAGACGCTGGCATCTTGATGATACATTTAAAAAAATTATCATACTGTCATTTAAAAGCAATGTATCCAAGCAAGTGTGGCTGCAATGTAGATGTGGTTCCACTTTTATTTGGGTACTTCATGACTGTCTATTTTACCTTCCCCATTGAGTTCTTCTGTACCCTCATTTGAAAGTCAGAATTGCTAGCGATAAGCATCTGACAATCACTTTGATGATCAGCTATTCTGTGTGTCACAGAGCCAGCTGCCTGACAAATTGTATTCTTAATTCCCCGCCTTATTCAGCTTAGATCAACAAAGCTCATTTCTCTGTAATTCTTGATATTTAGTTTCGTGCATGGCTTTATGAAGGGGTTTTAGTAAGCTACAGGATTTTAAAAGCAAAACAAAAATGAAAACAGAAATTTGTTTTGAATGCTACCAAATCTGTGAAGCCACTCTACCTACCTTATGTAGGTTGAAAGAACTGCTCCTGTGCTCTGGAATGGCCCTGAAACTGTGCCTCACAGCAGCAGCAGCAGAGGGCATGGAACTAATTTTCCTGTGTGAAAGAAGTTATTGGAGATCACTGACATTCTTGCAGATCCTGTTTGCTATCTGGAAATCAACATCATCCAGTGTATTAAAGCATAGTAAAACAGTGCCTGAATTGATTAGACTGATTAGACTAAGGGTTGTTGGTGTTTTAGAAATGTATCCAGGTAACTAGGCAATATTTGCATATTAAACAGCCAGCCTTTCCTGTCAGGAGTTTTGAACAAATTAAATCCATAGTAAATCAAAGTTAACACTAGTGTTCATCCTCAAGAAGCGGAGGGGAAAATTTCAATGCCAATGGCTTGTTCTCTTTCATTTCACACAGTCCTTTGCTCTGCAAATAATTCTCAACTAATTATAGAAACTTATTTTCAATCTTTTAAGATAATGGTCAGAAATAAGATTCTGTGGAAGAAACTCAGGAAGAAAATTTGGATGTGGCCTTCAATGTTTGTGTTTCTTAGTCAAGAAAAGTTCTGACTGTGCTAAAGAGAGGTTCTTGCCACATAACTTACACCAGTGTCACAACTGCTCTGTTTTTGACAAAAATATCTGAATAACTGATAATATAAAACCCATATGCAAAGTGTGCAGCTAGGGTAGCCCACTTAGAACCATAGAATAGTTTGGGGTGGAATCGACCTTTAAAGGTCATCTAGCCCAACCTCCCTGCAACGCGCAGGGACATCTTCAACTAGATCAGGTTGCTCAGAGCCCCATCCAACCTGACCTTGAATGTTTCCAGGGATGGGACATCTACCACCTCTGGCCAACCTGCTCCAGTGTTTCACCACCATTATTATAAAAAATTTCTTTGTTGTATCTAGTCCGATTTTTTTCCCTCTTTTAATGGCTTTGTCTATCACAACAGGCCCTGCTAAAAAGTTTGTCCCCATCTTTTCTGAAGGCCCCCTTTAAATATGGGAAGGCTGCTATAAGGTCTTCCCAGAGCCGCCTTTTTTCCAGGCTAACTCCAACTCTCCCAGCCTTTCCTTATAGGAGAGCTGTTCCATCCCTCTGACCTTTTTGTGGTCCTCCTCTGGACACACTCCAACAAGTCCATGTCTTTCTTTTACTGAGGACTCCAGAGCTGGATGCAGTACTCCAGGTGGGGTCTCACCAGAGTGGAGCAGAGGGGCAGAATCACTTCCCTTGACCTGCTGGCCACACTTCTTTTGATGCACCCCAGGATACGGTTGGCTTTCTGGGCTGCAAGCGCTCATTGTCGGCTCATGTCCAGCTTTTCATCCACCAGTACCCCCAAGTCCTTCTCAGCGGGGCTACTCTCAATGCCTTCATCTCCCAGCCTGTATTGATACCAGGAGTTGTCCCAACCCACGTGTAGGACTTTGCACTTAGCCTTGCTAAGCCTCATGAGGTTCACACAAGCCCAATTCCTGAACCTGTCCTGGTCCCTCTGGATAGCATCCTCTCCCTCAGGCATGTCAACCACACCACTCAGCTTGGTATCACCTGCAAACTTGCTGAGGGTGCACTCTGTCCCACTGTCTATGTCATCGATGAAGATATTGAACAGTACTGCGTTCAATATGGACCCCTGAAGGACACTGCTTGTCACTGATCTCCATCTGGACATTGAGCTGTTGACCACTACATTCTGGATGTGACCATCCAGCCAATTCCTCATTCACTGAACAGTTCACCCATCAAATCCATATCTCTCCAACTTAGACAGAAGGATGTTGTGGGAGACTGTGTCACTGGCCTTAGAGAAGTCCAGATAGATGATATCCATAGCTCTTTCCTTTTCCACTGATGTAGTCACTCCATCATAGAAGGACACTACATTGGTCAGGGAGGACTTGCCCCTGGAAAAGCCATGCTGGCTGTTCTGTATCCCCTCCCTGTCCTCTGTGTGCTTTAACATAGCTTCAAAGAGATCCCAGGATCCTCCTTTCTACCCTTTTTTAAAATGGATGCAATGTTTCACTTTTTCCAGTCACCAGCAACTTCACCTGACTTGACTTTTCAAATGTCACGGAGAGTGGCTTGGCAACTACTTCAGTCATTCCCTCAGGACCTGGATGCATCCTGTCAGGACCAATAGACTTATGTATGTTCAGGTTCCTCAGGTGGTCACAAACCTGATCTTCTCTTATAGTGGGAGGGACTTTACTCCCCCAATCATTTAGAGGACAAAAGGACAGCTGAGTGGAGTGGTAAAAAAAGAACATATAATTAGGATTGATAAACTACAAAAATTTCAGGATGGGAAAGCTAATTAACTATTTGAACCTGAATTGATTACATACAAAGAAGATCTCAGTTTGAATGAGCTATCTTGGAGAAAAATTACATCAGTGTACTACAACAAAATTCCAAATGACTGAGCCAGTCCTGGGGGAAGATAAAATGTGCCTTACCTGGAAAAGAAAGCACTAGGTACAAGGAATAGCATGGCATTGACTCCAGATGCTTGAAGAACTGAAGCCTGGCTGTCTTCATTCATTTTACACCTGAAAATAAAGGTGTTTGTACAGGGTGTGTCATATAGGTTACCTATTGTTCCCAGAAAAAAGCTGCAGACTTTATTTGTAATCTAAAAAATTAAACATTTAATTTCTCAGAACACAAGTCACCTAAAAGTTTTAGACACAGTTTTTCAGAATCAGTTAATCAGTTCTGATGGATTAATGTCAGTGAAGAGTAGGTATAGAATGTGCCTGTGCCAGGAAAACCAGGAACCTGATGGAATAATGAACACATTATTCAGCCAAATATTTTCTTGAGAATTGGTATTTAAGAGAAAAGTAAAGTAACTTATGTTGAAGTTAACTAGCTAAGTTAGAAAAGTACCTTTTTCCTAGCATTCAAGACAGTCATGTGAACCCTGGGTAGAATAGTCTACTTAAAAAGCATTGACTTCCCCATCTTCCATGAGTTCACATGAATTCCTCATATATAGGGAGGCAAAAGCAAAGCATGACAGAGCCAGAACTGCATTAAGTTTTGAATGGTTCCTGTGCTACAGAAAAACTCAGCTCACTTTCTCACAAACATGCCAGTTTTACACATGACAGATGCTGTGAAAGTATTGGGTAGGATAGATAAATATTGACTTTGTATGGTCTTAAAAAGCATGTATTCCATCACCAGCACAGAAATACTGCTGTGCTGCTCCACTCAGTCTAACCAGACATGTTGTCATCCTTCACTTTCCCGACGTAGCAGCTTAATCTGCAGGAGAATGTCTGGAACCATCCTACCCTCCTTTTTTTGTTACTTTCTGTGAAAGGTTTTTACTCCCAGACCTCCAAAATCACTTCAGATTTCTCCTGGTTGAATGCAAATTCTAGTTTTCTAGGTATAGACAATACTGATAATGTAGCATATCTGCCATTATCATCCAAAGTGACAATATTTCCAGATGTGCTCCCAAACTTGAAACTTCCAAAATAAGGATGGTTCTACAGCTCAGTAGCAGCCTCTAGTCAATAACAGAGTGACTCACACAGTGAGAGTTCTTCAGTGGCAGGGCCAAGTTATGTTAAAACACTATTGTTAATTCCATCACCTCTTCACCAAATGAACCTCTGTCTTGATCACTTCTTCTACATGCAGTGTCAGAACTAGCTAGAAAAGTGATTTGCAGTGGGAGGCAGAGGGGACAGATAAATTGCTACTTTAACTCCTAGTTATCCATCACCCTTGACAACTGAGTATCTTAGAAGTTCCAGTATGCCATTTGAAATGTTTGTATGAAATATTGCACATCAAAGTGCCTCCACGAAAGCAATACTTACAGGCATCTCACAGAAGCAGATTCAAAATCCCACAAAATTATTGTACCGTTTGCACTTCCTGTAGCTATCAAACTGCATCCTTCTACTTTTAAAACATCAAAACACTTAATTTCCAGAGAAGGTACAAAATTCTACAAAGAACAGTAAAAAAAAATAAATGAGTAGAAGCAATGTGGACACTAGAGAGTGAAATGTTTTAGCTGTTAACTTAATAAGATGCCTAAATTGACAGTGTCTTTAACAAGTGCATATTCAGTGTTATTTTAATAGTATTGTATTTGAGCTACACAGAAGCACCAGAAGGAAGCAGGGAGTGATAATACCGAGAGAGTCCCTGCTGCAGAGGGTGGGAATCTCCATCTGCCAACCTGACCTGCTATCTAAGGCAGAGTTGCAATTAGAGCATGTAAAAACAGCTGTAAGAACTGAAGATTAATCAGAAGTAGGTGTCTACAGGTGTCTACTCTAATCAGGTGAAAGGAATAAGTCACTGAACAGAGGTATCGTGACCTTTCCATAAACATCATCCAGATTGCGGCAACAAAGGGCACAGCCTCCGCCAGGTGGTGAAGCGAAGACGTTTAATGTTTTATTTTTACAGCATATATAGTTTCTCTCTTTTGATCACGTGCTGTGCTCTCTACACAGATAGGTTGTGGAGCCTGTCCACATGCTGTTGTGAGCAATACAATTGGCTACATAGAAGTGTTCATGCGCCTATGTTATCCAAACATTATTATCTGTTATTTTCCTCACTAGATTTCATACCACACAAATAATAATACCATATAAAGACATTGTTTTACTGTTCTCAAGGCTTCCTTCCCATCACTGCAAGAACACCCGCCGAGCTCTCGCTCAGCAGCGCGTCTCCACAATTCCTCACTCCCCACACCAAATCTCTTACAAAGTTAGTGAAATTATACAAAACAAAACTGAAGTCTCATGGACTATTCAAGTTAAACTGGTCAACAACTGAAACACAAATTTGGCATCTTATATTACCAAAGCAATAAGAGAAAATGGAATCACTTTAAC
Source organism: Calidris pugnax (assembly GCF_001431845.1). Taxonomy (NCBI): domain Eukaryota; kingdom Metazoa; phylum Chordata; class Aves; order Charadriiformes; family Scolopacidae; genus Calidris; species Calidris pugnax. The sequence goes on from NW_015090922.1 coordinate 22,304,048, forward strand.
ACCCAGCTTGATCTTTATGTGCCGCTATTACTGAAGGTCAGTCTGTCTGTAGTAATGAACAGCATTTAATTTCTAGAAGAAGTCATACAAGAACCCCGACTAACTATTTTATGCAGGAATGTGAAGTGTATGTTCAGAGCAGCTGCTTCATCATGGCGACAGCCATGCAATGGATTATTAGGCAGAGATAGCCCTTAGAAACCATCACTTTCTTACATGATTTATTTTAGACCTTCAGTGTACTGAAAAGTTTGGAACACTTATTTGGTTCTCATGCTGTCATTCAGACATTAAATCCTTGAGGGCATGGTAATCATTTTAGTTTCTAATCTTCTGTAAATGATGTGAAACTTTGAAGTGTTTCTCACCTCTGTATCCACTTGCTGAGAAGCGGGCTCCGACAGCAGCTGAATATCCGGAAAAAAATGGGTTTGTAAAGTGTCAGGTTTCAATGAAAAAGACACAACTGGATTCCTTCGTGGAAATGACACAGACTCAGGAAGCATCCATGTGACATACAGATATGACTGAGCTGAGTTACCCTATTAAAATAATTGACTTACTTAATGAAAGAGGAACAAAGGATTTCTCTATTCGTAAGAAAATGATCACCAAGTGTGTGGCAAAAGCTTGTTACTGTGCCAAAGTACAAAGAGCATTACAGACTTCACTTACCATGTGCCTACACTGCAACAGAAGTGCCAGCCAGAGATATTCCAGCTCACTTTAAATTATCTGCTGTTATATTAGAAGCTATTCAGCTGTGGTGCTCAGAGCTTTTGATTTTATGCAGTTTAACTACCCTCTTAAAGTCTCTTTAGTTATAGCTGCTTGTTTTATTAACACTGCTAGTCTCCAGTTCATATCTACCATACAGCAAAACTGGTGGTTGTTCCAATTGTGTGAGAAGAACAAGCCATGGTTCAGCCATGGCCCCGAGTCACTGATTCTTCCCCATTGTGCCTAGAGGTGACTGGGAGTTACCCTGTTTGTCACTGGATACATTTACATTTCATGAATGATTTAACATTTTGAGTAATAACACTGGGGGGCAACTGGTGTGATGCAGTATTTCAGAAAAATCTGAATATCAAAAGCAAACTCTCTATAAAATGGCTTTTCATTTTCAGGAGGTTTAAAAGTAACAAATGACTTACCAAGATGAGAATTTGTATGTTTTTTGCCCTAACTGTGTCATTTCTCTAATAAAACTTGTGACTTTTCCCTGCAACCTTTGTTCCCTTGCACATAATAGCTTTAAAGTTTCATAAGGACAATTTTGTCCAAAGTAAAACATTTCAATTTGAGGGAGAAAATTCTAACCAGTCTCAGCTGCTGGTGAACTAGAAGTTCTTTAAACAGGGTAAACACTCTCTATTATAACAACAGTAGTATGTTAAAGCTTTTACCTTTAAAGACCTTTAACTAATGAAACCTCTATCACAAACAGAAAAACATTCAGGTGCCATTATAATAAGTGCATGGAAAGAAAATATCAGAATGCTGGAAACCTGCAATGGACTCATGAACATATTAACACTTAGATAGTAAAGCAGAAAGCTAATTTGATGATATGCAGAAAATGGATTGTTCCCTGACAGCTTCTAACGTTTGTCTACTAATTAATGAAAAAGTCTTATTTTACCTTGAAAATTATGAGCTACCAAATGAATTAGAAAAAAAATATAATTATATAAGTATATTTGAAAAACCTGAATGATTTTAATCTTTCCACTCTGCTCCAAAACAAGAAGTCCATGTTGACTCTCATCAGCCTTCAGATAAACTATCTTCAGCAGACGACACTCATCTTTGCTGTGCTGGTCCAAAGGCAAGGCTTTAACTTCCTGCCCACTTTCAAACTCCCAAATTTTCACAGTTCCTACACAAGGATAAGAAAGATATAGAGAAGGTAATTAAGTTTCAGCAATAACCTGTGCTACAAAGTCAGAAATTGTAACTGGATCAGACAGGGAAAGGAGAAAAAAAAAAGTAAATCCAATTGAAGGTTCAGAGCTGGGTCACTGATCTTTCAAAAGATGCAACTGGAAAGCACCCTTAGGAACACAAAACTTACTCAAAAACATCTTCACCACTAGCACCATCATTTTTCTAACTGTTTCCATGTCTGTTTCATGCTGCAGCTCAAAGGATAAAAGTCCACTCCCTATCTCACTTCTGTTTCTGTACTAATGCCATCAGAGAGCAAGCAGAGTGGTGGGGCAGTCAGGCAGGTGACTTTGGGTTCTGAGCTATAGCAGGAAGCAGAGGGACCTGGTTGCTGGATTTGTTCCACAGAGTTAGTGAGGAGAAGGAGCTAAAGAATTATCTTAAGTGAAGCAGTTACTACATATGACTCCACATTTGTAAGACTTGAAAGCGTTCACCTTCTGTCGTGCTCTTAAGATCCATGAAGTGTGGAGTCTCTGCACCCAAGTATAAATAAGAAACATTAGCCAGTGTGCTGCATGGAAAAGCCCAACTCCTCATTATGTTAGGTAGCTTTCATATATTTTAATAATTCAGGTGTGTGCTCCTGAACACTCACTTCTGAATGTAAGAAGAATTATTCAGCCATGTTAACAGATTACAAAATTATCAAAGTTTGTTGCAGAATTCAGTGTAGCTCTTGTGCTTGTGTGTTGGAGAGGTCTTTTCACAGTACCTAGAACTGATGCACCCTAAATAACACAACCAAAAAGATCAGGAAACACATAGCTGTATATATTCTAGTGCTCAGTGCCTGCAGACACTATAAAATTGAGCTTGGATACTATAAAATTGAAAAACTGCCTTTCTCCATCTAGCAGCCCTTCAGTTACAGTGTCTAGGTTCCAAGTCCTATGAGGAATCATCTTTTCAGCCCAAGAACTTTGCAGATAGGTTTCCAGAGAGCAATAGGCTTGCAAAGTACCAGAGCTCAATCAGCCAAGAACCTTTCTATGAATCACCTGTCAAATAAAACACTGCCAAGACAATCCTCCCCCCGTTGCCTTTTTCAGCTGTGCATTCCTTTCTAGGCATATTCCTCTCATCTTGGAAGAAAGCCAAAAGTAATTTCTCTGTCACTGAGACAGTCAAGGCAAAGAGTCCTCTCTGCTCATGTCACATGTCATTTTAAATAAATGTATTAAAAATGTGGTAATTGTTTAATTGCTTTACCATCACATGCCCCAGTAGCAAGGCAAAAGCCATTTGTTTCAATGGCTGCACAGGTCACTTCAATATTCAGCCCATGCGCATCCTCAATCTGATATATTTGATATCCTGTTTCTAGGTCCCAGACCTGAAAAAATAAGATGGTAATTATTTGTACTACAATCTCTAAAACTCATCACACAATGGTTTCTAGTGTAATTGGAGAGACGAATATTTCCAAGAGGAAATTTTCATGTCCCATGAAATAGGTTCTCTGTTACAATAGCACACTACCATGTTCTTTTACTGAAATACCAGTGTAATTTCCCTGAAAATCTCTCCCCAGAGAAGCAATTCAAGCAAGGGGAGACTCTATTTAGTATGCTATGAGAAAGACCCTTGTTAAGTCAGGGAGACTTGTTAAACATAACGAGTTTTTGCAGGGCAAAAGCAAAGAAATCTAAATAGAAAGAATGGTTAGAGCTACAATTTCTATGCTGATTATCACAATGAAACTTTCCATAAACATTTGGTCCAGAAATGTAGGTACAACTATATCTGATCATTATCTTATCCTTTTGGGAATTTGAACTGCCTTATAATGAAGCAGCATTATCATTAAGTTTGGTTGCAGTAGTGAAATAGCTCAGATTCAACTGGATTTATGAAGTAGCCACTCATGTCGTATGCACTGTCTGCATTTTCTGCAGCTCCAAGTGCCTAAAACTATCTTGTAATTGTAATGGTAGCATAGCCATGGCGGTTTAAGGAAGGCAGGGTTTACAGTGAGAACTAAGATCTTTGCTGAGTGTATAAAATGAACAAACCTTTACACAAATGAGGCTTCCTCTGCAGGAATGACATGCATCACCAGCTGACCGAGTAAGAGATGCAACCACCCCTTACAAATCTTGTCATCTGACCCCACCAAGAGTTAATCAAACCTGCAGGTCCTTGATACCCCTCACAATCATTGTCACACTGTTAATTACACCAGTAACGATTCGTTTTATTAAGCTGTGGGTTTTCTGACACTTGCATGGCAACAACTTTTAGTGGTTCAAATGCAAATGGTAAAGTTAATAGGCAAATAGAATCTTTTCATGAATGTTTCAACACAAATAGAACTGTGATAAAAAGTGATAAAAGTGATCTCCATCACTTTATTTTTCTTGTTAACTGGCTATTATAATGAACACATCTCCCTCACTGTATGAAATCCTTAAGGCTCAAAATAACATGTTCTATGGGATTATTTGAATGAGGAAAGAATCTACAGAAGGTCAGGAAATTGGCTCCAGAACTGCTAGCCAAATAGAAGCAGATCAGACAAAAGAATAAGAAGCAAAACAGGAGGTTAAAAAGTCAGAGCTTATAGCTGAGGCATACCGTATGTGTCAATGAAACTTTTCAATTTTAGTGAAGAAAAGTGGTATGTTTTATACCTGCTTTTACAAAGCGACTTTTTTCGTGTTTTATACTAATCCATAGAATGTCCAAAGTATATGTTTATATTCTACTAAGTTTACTGCGACTCAAGCACTTCCTAAACTTTAAAGAGAAGCTTATCAGATATGCCTTCCAAATTGAAGAATAATGTGTAATTGTGCTTGCACGAATTGCTGATTGAATGTACACTTTGACATCATGGAAGTTAAAACTTTCCATTGTAGCTACTAATTAGACAATGGACTTTCACTACTATTGCTCTACTTGCAAGAATCCACTGCAGGAACAGGTGAAGTGTACCTGTTCAGCCAAAGGAAATAAAATTACAACTAAATCCAGCACCTCTAAAGCCTTGCTCAATCTGCCTAGTACTTGCAGTGCGATGATGTCAGTGCAGGTCAGAGAAGTAGTTTTCTGACAAAAGTAATGCTGCTGAACTAGTTTATTCATCATGACTACCACTTCCCTGGAGAATTCGAGCACAAAAATAGCCACAAAACCAACAATTTGAATAATAAACACTAATAACTTATCTTACTGCCCAGTAACTTATTTGTAACAAAAAAAGCTGTGACTTTTCCAGTTTAAATGGTGACAACTTACACTCACCTTTAGTATTGACTCAGAGCAGATAGTGAGAATCTGGTGAAAAACCCTGTTGTAAACCAGAACATTGATTCTTTTCTCATGTGTCTGTGGCATCTGTCTTGTGGCTTGTATCATATGAGTTAGGGAATAAATATTAATGACAGTCAAACCTGCACAGGGTGAGAGGAGTGAGAATGTACAGATTTTGTGTATAGTATCAGTTACTTTCCCTGGATTCAAAAAGATTTTATGTAAACCATAGGGTTCATTTGAGTTCTTCTGAAGAGGATAAGGAATATTGTCTGTTTCTTGAGAATATCTGTTCTCTAAACCAGAAAACAGTCACACATGCTCTCTGCACAAAGCACCAGTTAAACAATGGCTAAGTATTTATCTGCCTTAAACAGCCACCTGCACACCTTTGATGGGATTGATACCCTCACTCCAAATCCTTAGGAGCCATAAATCCCCCCAGTCCCAGAGTGAGTTGGTGTGGAATGGAATAAATAAATAAAACTCTAACTGGCAGATATATCACTAAAATAAATTCTGGTATCCACTTTCTTAGAGATAGTGCAATTCCATCTGCAGGCAATGACAATGTTCTTTCCAGTATCTTCCTTTATATGGCACTGCAGGTCTGAATGGTGTTTTCCAGACACCTTCCAGTGCTAATCAGAAGGGTTGCAATGACAGAGAGGCAGATGGGGAAGACAAGACAAAAGAAAGGATGGATTTTTTACAACGCAGGCTCAAGCCTCCCTTTTCAGTTCTGGTATTACTGCAGTTCTACCAGCAGAGGAGCAGCAGTCAGCAGTGAGTGGGCAGCAAAGGACGAATTTGTCTAATACGTGACTTGTATTAGAGGCCAGCAGCTTGGAAAAGGCACAGAAGGAAAGCTGTGGCAAAATTCAAATGAAGCATGAAGGTGATCTGTCATTTATGGATGTTAGTGAACTAATTACTGAAAATACCCTCTGTAAAGTCAGGTACATCGCAATGAGAAGTCATTTGCCCACATATAGCCTCAGTCTCTTGCCCTCTTCAGGGACAAGGAGATATTCACTTAGGCTTTTAATTGAATCATTAACAGAGTCCAGTACCAGATTTTTACAGCTATTTGGGCACTGCTCCAATCATTGTTTATAAGGGTAAAGTTACCTCTTTTTGTCAAAGATTTATCCATGTAAAATCCCTACATTACTAAGCCTTGAAAGTCTCACTGACTTAAATTTGAACTGAAGATCTTATCTATATCCTTTTGTGATTAGAAATCTTTAAAAAACTAGGCTGATTAATATTCTGGGCATTTTTAAAATAACACCTAGAACTTGAGGTTTCTTAGGCTTTGCAGTGCTTTCCAAATGCCTAAATACATATAGCAACGTGTGGACTCTAGCTCAGAGTATATAATTAGGCTCCTAAAACAGGTTTATTGGCACAAAGATTCAGCAGAAACTACCAGGTCACTGAAAACAAAATGTTTCACATTCATCTTCTCAGATTTGACAAGCTTTTCAAGCTTTGTGCCTTGTTCCTTAGACCAAGGACAGAAAAAGCTGTCTCCAAAGATAATGACCTTATTTGCCTGGTATGTCTCAGGCCTCTGTAGCCCCAGAACAGGTTCAAAGCTGGTTTTTTCTCAGCAACTGTGCCTCTGGTGCAGACAAATGCTGCCGGTTTCCAGAGTCTCTGCCTTAGATACAGAAGTCTAGCATCCTTAGTGACATTGGTGAAGCTCTGGTCCTTCCCTTGAAGGTTCCAGGCTCCCTGCTACAGACTCAGGAAACAGAGCCCAAAAACCTTGTGATGAGTTCCTATAAGGTTTCATTCCTCATAATCGTACAGTGCGTCTGTTGACACTACAGATTGTGGGTCTTTCTAGCTACTGAGTTAAATAAAGAGTTTGAATACACTTGTAAGAGCTCTGCAGAGTCTATACTTCGCTGCTTTGATCTCCAAATGGGAGGAGGGTGCTGGAGGAATAGTTAGGGTAAAATCAGCAACTTAGTACCTTTCAAGAAATGACAAGGCTACAGAACAATATCTGTAGTTTATTTTTTTCTAAGGAAGGCTCACCTTGCCTTCAGAGAAGACTTTCTCATTTCCTCTGGTTCCTGCTGTTAATTCCCATGCTGCATTTTTTCATGCATATTTCTATCTTGAAATTAGCACCCAATATAACAAGACACACTTTAAAATGGTCCTAATGTGCAAATACCCTTACCTCCCAGTAATCTGTATATCCCATGTTATTCCTGTACTCAACTTCAGTTGTATGCAATGATAAAGGAAATTGCATTCTAGGAGAAGGGGGATGGATGCTCTCACATATGAGCTGCAGTAACGTACCGGTGATAAGCGTGCCACGATCGTTGTCAAATACCATGGCAATGGTCTCTATCTCTCCAGGACAACCTTGATTATCATGGAAGACTTGCAGCAGTGAAAGGGTCCGGATATCCCACACTCTAAAAATCTAAAGGGAGAGAGAGAGGAAAAAATCCAGTGCTGTATGATGTATCACATTGGATTTTCAACTACTTTTTGTTTCTATGACAGTAATATTACAACCTACAACGAAAATCACACTGTTAAGCATCATACATCCCCAAATAAGCAAGGCAAATGCCAAAGGTATCTACATCCCCATTTGGCTAAGAATAAAAGGCGCTACCATACGGTGTATCTACCTGCAAGATAATCTTGCTATTCTCTCTAAAGTTATTCTGTCACCACCTCTTCCCTGTAATTCTTATTCACCTGCCAAAACTGTGGTAAATTTTATATAGACGTTTGTGCAAGTTATTTGTATTTTTTCAACTGTGTTAGGAAAAGGCAGGGCTGCATTTTTAATTGGGATTTTAACACAAAGACACATGTTGGTACAATGCTTCCATCGATACTGGGAGTGTTGTGGGTGTTTACAAAAATCATTGTATCTTTGGATTAAATGCTCTGTAAAATGTAAGCCCATAAAACACTTCAGCACAAACCCATAAAATATTCAACTGAATTTGATAACTGAGCTACATCTCAGAAATACTACATAAATAATTCTGCTTGCTGTGCTACAGTCCCTGGAGGTCTTCCTCTCTCAGCTGTTCCTTATTCTTAACTTTGTCACTCAGTTGAGATCTCAGTGGCTTTTCTTAGGTGATCTTGATGCAGTTAGTCTGCAGTTAGTTCTAACTTCATAGTCCTGGCTGGGAAGCCCCCTGACTGGGGCTGGGCTGCTGCTTCTCTAAAAGAGCAATAATTTTAGGATATCTGATGAGGAAAGAAAAAAAAATAATCCTAAGAAATATCCTAGGGAAATCCAATGCCATTTCTTTGATTCATCCCAGGATCTCCTGTAGTGTGACTGTAGTAAAGGCAGGTCCAAGTCCCAAGATGTCCGCAACAAACAGCTTGGGTGCAGATTCTTGCATTATATTCCCAAAAACTTACTTAATTCACCCACAGGTAAAAGCAGGTGTACATTAGCTTCCTTGTGGAAGCTCCAGTCCAGTAAGCCTCTTGAAACCTGCCTAAGCAGCCATCCATAACAGATGGGGATTGTAACAGAAAAAGAAGCAAGTGGAATTGGGACAGCAAGACTGGAGGGTCATTTGGATATTACTTTTTTTTTTTTCTTTCTGACTGCTGTTTTAGATAGCACAATGACTGGCACCTTAGAAAAAAGAGATTAGACAAAACAAAGAATACAGAGCTCTGTCCAGCACTTTCACATAATTTCATAAAAGTTTTAATGACATCTACTTGCTAAGGCCATTAAGAAGTTATGCCACAGGAATTGACTTACAGCCAGTCTTATATCAAAAGTGCTAGAAACTACTGTCTGGTGCATAACTCAAATTCAGCCCAGTCAGTGTGCTATCAACCTATAAATGCTGGTGACTGGTAGGAGAAAGATGGATTAAATTATCATTAAAGACTTTTGATTTTCAAAGTAACTGCTTTTAGCTCATCTTGCCTAACACCAAGCCAAATATCTGACAGGAAGAACTCTGAGGAGGACAGCGCGTTCTGTCTTTAAAAATGCTTTTGAGAATGAGGAATACTTCACTTGTGAATAAGTTCATGTTATGAAAAGTTGATTGCAATTGCCAGCAATGCTTTCTTCCAAAGAAACACACTATATAATTAAGAATGAATGTTTGTTAGTCTGGATGTTATAAAATGTTGAAGTATCTCTGTTTTTTCACTTCAAAGAGGATCTCAGCATGGAAAAAACACCATTGCTAAAACCCCCAACCAAATAGAAGACTGTTCACTGTTTGCAGAATAAAAAAAAAAGGGGGGAGAAAATAATGCATGGAAATTAATCAGGGAGATACACAGATTGAGATTATCAGAATTTCCATCAATAACTTGATTTTAAAGGAAGTTGCAGAGGACCCAGCAAAATTCTGAAAAGGAAGGGAAGAAAAAAACAGATATACTGATCACTGTAAACACAGATCACCTTTAGCACCAGAGAGAAGTTCACACATGAGTGTTTCAGAATTTTTAAGTAGAAAGAAAATTTCTCCTGAATATTTGGTTTGTTTACAGGAAAACTCAAAGGGAAAAGGCTTTAAATAACTTCTTACTGAGGTTAAATTTTCTTTCAGACGGTACTGAATCAGAAGAACTATTATTCTGATAGATTTCTGATTACATTTCAGGAGTTTACTCAGACATGCGATTTCTAAAGCATACAAGAAGAGCTTTAGGAAGAAATAGACAGTGAGAAGGCTTGAAAAAGGAAATCCCATTGAATAGGAAAAATGATTAAACTGTTCATCCAGCTGACAGTTAACCAGCAAAAATAGAAAGAAGAATTGGTGTTGAAGATCAATAAAGTTAAGGCAATGTTGTAGGTAGATCTCCAAGTTCAATTCTGGCACAGTCACAACTAGAGCATGTAAAAACAGCTATAAGAACTGAAGATTAATCAGAAGCAAGTATCTATGGAGATACTCTAGTCAGCTGAAAAGAATAAGTCACAGAACAGAGATATAGTGACCCTTCCATAAACATCACCCAGAACTGTTACACAGTTAATAAAATTATACAAAACAAAACTGAAGACAGACAATTTAATAATCTCATGGACTATTCAAGTTAAATTGGTCACAACTGAATCATAAATTTGACAGCTTATCTATCAAAGCAATAAGAAAAGAGGATTTTTCAGCATGAGTGAATATAAATAAGAGCCTCTTGGACTATTTCTTGCTGCTTGTTCAGCTATTGATGCCGGTCGCACACTAAGACAATGCAGTTACTTAAAGTGACAGCAAAAACCTGGACACATCACAGCATTCATAAGTCTCTTCCCTTCCTTTTGGCCTTCTTCCTTTCCGAGCCCGTGGGCAGGGATGGGGAGATTACATAAAGCAGGGTTCCGCATGAGTAACTCCCACACAAGGCATCACCAGCATGGCCGCGAGATATAATGCCACTGCTCTTCATCTGCATCAGCACACACGACTGTGCATGAATTCATGCATGAAGAGAGGCAACAAAAGGCATGCTTATTTGGAAATTAGGAGGTTACTAGTGGGAGTTGCCCTAGGAATGTTTGGTTAATAGTAACATTGCCGTTGCACTTATTTATTGAAGAACTTCGCACAGCAGCCTGACAAATGCCAGGAATCCCTAAAGCCCTCTGAAAACATATTTATAGCAAAATGCTTCCAGACTGTGTCTTCTGAAATCACAGAAAACAGACTATATTCAAGCAAACAAAACACATTATGAAGGAGGGTGAGTGTGGAGAGAAGGAGCTTCAAGTGCTTTTGGAAATAACTTCTTTCCTTCTTCCTGCAGTTCCCACCTTCCAGGGAAAGCTGAGCTCTACTTACAGAAACATTGTATCAACAACACTGGCCTACATTAATGAAAACCCCGCTTCAGTTTGGGTGTTAGCAGAATTGTCTTTTACCCACAGCTAGACCTTCCGTAGGAGCTGGCAGAGCAGGGGTGCTTGCCCTGTTCCCACACTGTGGCCAGCCTCCTTCACACAGCTGGTAACCTGCTCAGAGGGACGCTGCAGGAACGCTCGCTGCCCCTCTTTCCCACCTTGGCTGCCCTCTCCAGGACCACAGCCTGGATCACTTCCCTCTCTTCTGGGTTGTTCTTCTTGTGGCTTTCATTTTTCAACCCAATGGCAAAACCACATCATTACAGATGGAACTTCCACAGACACCAAGCAAAATTAGGAATGAAATCACTCCAGAATTCAGTGGGAGTTCTTGCACTTCTTGCCAAAGCCTTCTGAGATCCCTTAACAAGTTTTAATGTGTACATTTACATACATAAATATTTTTCCTCAAGCACCACCTTCCCTAAAATTCAGAACATAGAAAAAAGCCTGAACCGTCTATTCCATCTGTTCTAAAGTCTATGTTTTATGAGCACGTAAAAACTGCAACACCCTTTACCTATTTTTCTTAATATACACACACAGAGAAAGAGCAAAAGATTCATCTTACCAACTAAAATGGGAACAGCAGAGGAAGACAGAAGAAAGATGAGCAACAGGGCAAGACAAATTTGGTAAATAAATATTCTACATGCTCTCAGTACAATAAAGTTCAGGCTTGGGAACACTGTATCTCCTGCTGGATTGTTATGAGAACACTCCCCCTTCGCCCCCCTCCCCACCAAAAGATACCTTCAAATTACTGCTAGTTAAGAACAAGAAAGTGACCTTAAAACACTGCTCTAAAGAAAACACCTCAACTCTCCAGAGAAAACAATAACACAGTAGCTTCCTTTTAGTGCTTCCAAACTCTCATATCTCTGAGGTGATACTTTCTGTAAGTTCGGGAAATTTTTTTTTTTTTGAAAAAGACAACTTTCCTCAGTTTTACAGAATAGTGATGCTGCAAGTGTTTAAAACAACCTATGAAAAAACCACTTATGCAAGAAAGTCCAATGTCCAACCACTCTTTGGGCAGAAAGAAGTTGCAGTAGCCACAGCATTCAATGTAGGCATAGACGGGAAGAGTAAGCCACAAATGAAGTTGATTTTCTGTTGAAGTGTTCAGTTTATCTGCCGCTATTTGCTACACTGTTCAGCTGTTTCAGAGAGGCATTGAAGGCTCCATGGTCTAAGTAAAAAAAAAATTACTATTTCATACAGAACATCTGAGCCCTCAAAGACAAAAATCACCAAGCATGAAGCAGAGGTTGAACTGGAGTTCTGCTTGCTGTGTTATTTAATAGAATAAGTTATCTGCTGAGAGTGCTGTTGTGTTTCTTGTGATCCCTGAAGGTGATCCTGCAAAGTACTACAACTCTCTGTAGTTATTAGAAGACTTAGGAACAAATTGATGTCAATGGGATTACTTGTGAGGCTAAGGCAAGGAGGATTTAGCTCTAAGCACATTAATGCAACGTGATGCAGCAGATGGTACTTTAACTACTGCCTTAGTGAGACAGCAGTTTGGTGAAATTCACAATTACGAACTTTTCAAATCACTTCCTCAAATAGTACCATTAACCTGGTAATATAGAAGGTTACTTTCCTCTTCCCAAACAGGGAGGAATGCTGTAAAGAAATCAAACTGGTTTATATGCAATAGTGAGTCTAATTGTATAGTAATGAACCTGCAGGGTATTTACTGGCTGCTATGCAATGACCGAGAGTGTGTACAGTCTCTGTGTGTCTGTCTCTGTACTTTGTGCTCAGTGTGCTGATGATAGACCTTCCTGACTGCTACAGCAAAGACAAAATAACCCTCAACGCTTTTGGAGAACAGTTTCAGTGGACACTTAGATGGTGTCCCTCACAGTAAAAAAAGTGTTTCCTGCATTTCCATTTTCATTTGCCTCTGGTCCTGTCACTGGGCACCACTGAAAAAAGCCTGGCTCCGTCTTCTTTACAGTGTCCATTCTGACATTTATATGCACTGATGAGATCCCCCTTGAGTCTTCTCTTCTGTATGTTAATTCTGTAGGGTTTGTTTGCAGACTATGCAAGAGACAAAGTAATTTGCATAACAGAAAACGGGACGGGAAATAACAGAAAATTGGGTAAGTTACATGAAAAGTCCAAATAAGAATACTCAATGTTCTTAAAGGATTACACAATATAAGAGGAGAATGAAGTTCATAATATCTGGGAGGAGCAAGTAAACAAAAGTGGATAAAAGCACAGTCCAAGGGAAGGATTAACTTTGACTTTCAAAGCAGCATACAAAAGATGTATCTGATACAGAAGTGACCACATAATTTCTGTGAAGGATGACTGGAGCAGATTTCCCAAATGCCTCTTTTTCAAATTATCTAGATTAAATTTAATATTGTTGATATGCAGTACATTTCAGTAACAGCCACGAAAATTAAACAATGTGCTTCCAGCTCAGCTGCTCTCGTTTTTCGGGAAGACAAATGACTGTATTATAAATATATCCTTAAAACAGTTTGTGTGCTTTCAAAATAGGTTAGATGATAAACATCCACCCTAACCTACACAGGCATTGATACAATCACCTGCTCAGTTCCAGACAGGCAACAGACATTTATGAATTCCCACTGGGATATCGCACAGCCTGTTTGCTATTAAGCAGATGTAGAGAGAGGACTGGAGACTGATAGCATTAAGGTTTGAGTAAATATTCAAAATTCAGAAAAAAAATTTAATAACATATATCTTCCATGAAAGCCTAAAAGTTGCCTTTGGGTTCTGTAAGAATAAAACTAACATAAATATAACAGAATTAATTTACTATGGGCAAATTTCAGCAAGGAAATGTTTATGTGATTGCATAAAATTGGCTGCATCAGATTTTGAAGAAATTATGAATGGAATGAAATTCTGCCATGCCCTAGAATAGACATGCAAGAAATCACCCTGTTTATTGCACTACTCTCCTACCATATGTAAATGCGTGCATTCCTCTTTCAGTATTAGCTGCCAAAAATTAAATTTCTTTCAAATAGAAAAAGACCGAAGAATATTCCCTACAGTGATTTAAACAAAGGTTTTGAGTTTCTTTACAAATGATACTGTACAGTGGCGTAAAGTCTGGGAATATATTCCTTACTCTCGTCCAACTGATCATCAAACAAAACTGAGATTGCTTTTATGCATTGAAGCCTGTAGGGTCAAATCTTGCTCACCTGACTACTAATTCATGTAACTAAAGGACATACAGAAATTATTCACAAAGCTATGGCTCTACCTAATTTGTAAGTATTCTTATGTTATAAACCCCAAAAAGTAAGTTTAAGTTTTGTGATAAGGGAATTTGACATATATATATATATATATATCATTTTTTTAATAACTACCTTACAGCAGTTTACTAGTAAATTGTTCTATTGTGAAATCCTTATAATATTGGAGCAAAGTGCTCATGTGCTGGACTAGTTTAAGGAATCTTCATTTTCTTAAATGGAAATGTTATTTGAGTTCAAACTCCAAAATGGCTTCTTATTTGTTCTTATAAGTTTGTTTTGTTATTAGTGGCTCAGGGCAGTCTGTTTTCAGTTAAACTAAATATCACAGAATGTTTGTTAATTATTTTCCACAAAACAGTATTGCACACTGGCTAAAATGCCCCAGTATAAATAGAGAAGTCTGCTCAAAACAATTCACATGAGTTCTAGGTTTCAGTACAACGTGTCCTGGACTTGGCTGCCACCAAATACAGTACTGATTTTTGACACCCGAGTGAGCATGTTTTCTCTGCAGATCTCTTGAGGTTTACCACAAAGAAAACCAAAGTGCTGCAAGAATCCTTTAGTGGGATTGAGCACGGGTTTACAGCAAATAGACATTATTCATCTACTTAGAAAGGTGGTTTTCTTAAGTAGAATGTCCAAGATGGTAATCTTCTTTATACTTGAGATCTGCATTTATAAGGGCTGCCTAAACCTGTGTTATAACCCCCAACCCTTTCAGAGCTCTGCTCTACCTTTTTTCTCCCTTCCTCCTTCCCTCCCTCCCTTCTTCCCTCCCTCCCCTACCACATATGCATGGGACTTCTCTGTCTTGTGGGACTTATCTGTAGACAAAATTGCAAATGTTAATGAAAATATTGCATACTGCTGAATATTGAAAATATTGCATAGGATTACTCTTGAAAGCACTCCATAGCCATTCATAACTACTCCTTCAGTAGGTTCTCATTTATTTTTGCACATATTTTTAGAAGTTTATTCTCTCCTGAACAGTCTCATTTTGACGGATGAGATAAACCACCGATGCCATGATTCCACCTATAACTTAAAGGAAACCCATCCATTTCCAGCAGAATCTTGCAATATTTGGTTAATGAAATTTTATTATTGATTTTATTAGTATTCCTGCTTGTGGGCAATGTCTTGGATCAGTAAGCCTTGTAAAAGACTCTATTTAGAAAAAGCTCAGTAGTTGAATATGATGTACAGAGTCACCAGTGTAAGAAAAACTCCACCTCTGGATTTAGTAGGCTGACAGGTAGAGAGAAGGGTAAATGAAGCTGTAGGAAGTTTCTGCAGGAGATTGCTACTGAATGAAGCATTCGGGTACAGGTTATGTTATAATTCTGGTGGTTGCCAAAGTAATATGGAAATTACCAGAAAGTTTAATTCTACTCTTGTAAGTATTCTTTTGTCACATTCAGAAAAACAAATAAAAAGTCAAATAGTTCTATTCCAGTCTTGCTTCTCAATATAAAATAATTTGGAAATTTTAAGCTAAAACTCTACCTTATTTTTACTATAAATGAACTAATAGACAGTGAGATTGGGTAGATACTATCAGAAGCACTTAAAAACACATTCCTACTTGTATGTATAACATCGATATCCATGAAGTTAAGCAAAGTGTTTTACCTTTGCAGAGGAAAGGCTAATGACATGTTGATCTTTTTCATTTGTCACAATTTCCACAATACGATGTTGGTGTCCCGATAGCTTCCCTGCAGGTCTACTATTAATAGTGGGATTCCACAAACGAAGGAGTTTGTCATTACCTAAAAAAATTATACACATATATATAGCCAGAAAGACTAACAGTCACTGGTATTACAAATAAACTTTGTAACGGAGAGCTTGTGTTGGTAAGTCTCTGCTTTCATCACGTAGACAACTCCCACATAACTATGTGAATATTTCATTTCAGTGGCTGGATTCCAGCTTATGTTTTCATTGCTTACCCCCAAACTTGTATTAAAAACATATAACTGACTTGCCTTTCAAAGCGTTTCATTTTGCTAGAGGAATATCAGGGACACTGGATGTGACTACATGCAGTAGCCTCATGGGAGCTTTTCTAGAAATAGAACTGGTGCTCAGATTTTTTTCCTTCAAAGATATAATATACAAAAACATCAAAACAATATTTGTGTCCACTTAGCCAGGAAACGAAGGGATGACCACCTCTATGGAAGAGGGTGGATGTGCAGAACGGGAAGGGGAGCAGACATGAAAGCTTAGGGCAGATAGGAAAAAACAACTGCTGACAAGTGATTTTGGACCTTGAATTAATTGAAACTTTCATGTTTATTTGTATGTTCAAACATTACATTTACCTACAATTTAGGGAATAATCCTTGATTGCATTATACATGAATCTTTTGGTACTATTTTCATAATAGTTTCCATAAATATTTCAAAACACAAAGATGTTAAAAATGTATTCATAAACTCCTGGGTTTACATACTGATGTAAACACAATTGTACCTAATGCTCTGAAATATTTCATATTTTTCAGAGGAGTTTAAAGAGAGCATGAGCACAGTTTAAATATGACATTAATTTATATTTTTACTTTCGATTCCTGGAAAATATTGCAATTGTATGAATTATATGCAATTAGCTGAACTCACATTTTGACACAAAATAAATGAAACAGCCACATTTTATCTAAACTTCAGTTTGAGTTTTAGTTTTCTCCCAGTTAAAGTGAAGTGCAGAAAGTCAAAAAAACAGACTAGGAAGTACATGCCCCAAAAGAACACACGCCAAACCTCAAGACTGTGAAGCTCAGCTTTGTTTAACAAAGAGAAGAGTTAGTTAAAAGTTCAGCTCTTTCAGACCACTCTCCAGGGATCCTCCCTTAAGCTTGTTCAACCTGCTGCCATTGCTCAGTCCCTCCATTTCTCTTTGCAGAGATCTATTTCTTTCCTTCTTAATATAGCAATATGTGATTCATTTAGGAGCACCCCATCTCCCTTTTCCTCCATTAAGCATAATTGTCCTCTCAGTTAAATTGATTCTCTCTCTAGAGAGGCTCATTGGAGAAACGGTCTGCTCTTAAAATAGCTCCAACAGAAAGTCGTTTTGGTTTATGCCAGACCATTTCACAAGTGTGACTGAGAATACAACCATGCAAACAGCTGTACTGGCACAATGGAGGGGTAACTTCTGCATAAAAAAGTTG
This sequence comes from Calidris pugnax, assembly GCF_001431845.1. NCBI lineage: Eukaryota > Metazoa > Chordata > Aves > Charadriiformes > Scolopacidae > Calidris > Calidris pugnax. Next base: position 22,321,588 of record NW_015090922.1, read on the forward strand.
GCGTTGTTCAGCCTGGAGAGGAGAAGGCTCTGGGGAGACCTTATAATGGCCTTCCATTATAGACCACTGTAGACCTGAAGGGGGCCTATAGGAAAGATGGGGAGGGACTCTTTGTCAGGGAGTGTAGTGATAGGATGAGTGATAATGGTTTTAAATTGAAAGAGGAGAGATTTAGATTAGATACTAGAAAGAAATTCTCTACTGTGAGGGTGGTGAGACCCTGGAACAAGTTTCCCAGAGAAGTTGTGGATGCCCCATCCCTGGGAGGGTTCAAGACCAGGCTGGATCGGGCTTTGAGCAACCTGCTCTAGTGGGAGGTGTCCCTGCCCATGCCAGGGGGGTTGGAATTAGATGGTCTTTAAGGCCCCTTCCAAACCAAAGCGTTCTATGATTCTATGATAAGTAGGTGACTGGCAGTAACTTCAATGGGAACCAGTTTCTTTTCTGGGACACTTTCAGGCAAAACAATTCTAGATTAGCTGTTTATGCTGTAAGCATGGCAGGAAGTAGCTTTAAAAGGCTATAATTGCACAAGAACTGTGTGAAACCCTTTTGGATGGGAAAACTGCAGAACAGGCTGTGCCCCTGCTCACTTCCCCAGGTGGTGTGTTAGGTTGTCATAGACATGTCCGGTAAATTAGCAGAGCCCTTGAGACCTGGCCAGTACACTTTACTGAGAAACAAGACCATGGGAGTAAAATTCAGCTTACAGACCTTACATGAGGTCAATAGGAGGACACAAAATGCAGTAGACAGGAGCCTCCAGTGAGACTGATGAGAACAGTTATAATCCGAGGGAACAGACACTGCTTCAATAACATGTCCTTTAGCAGCCACAAATGGAAACTGGCATGTCTTAAAGTGACAGGGAACTAGGTAGAAGCTGATGATAATACCTGACCAGCTCAACTACCTACTTGCTGCACTTTTGAGGAACAGGATCTTTCTTAGCCTTCCTAACTGCTCTGTTCTTTATATTGCTGAGGTGATGGCAGACGGAGGGGAGGACAATGCCCCTTAATTGTGGCACAGAGAATTTCTTTTAAGAATAGAATCACTAATACATGTTCTTAAGATATTAACAGGAAGAACAAATGTCATTAGGAAAAAAACCTTCCCCTACATTAAAAATACTGATTGCTTCCTATGTGAAATAGGGGATTAAGTTTTATTCTTTACTGATGTTGAGGTAGTGGCGGATTTAGTTATAGCAGACATGTTCTCTCCCCTCTTTCTGGACTAATGCCACATTGGCCCTAACGTGCGCTGCTTCCCTGCTTCACTGGAACATTTGCTGGAATATTTATTCTCTCTGTGCTCCAAATATGCCTCCGGGATTCAGAACCCTTACACAGAAGGTACTAAGCACATTCAAGAAAAGCTTGAAGAAGATGAATTATCTGTCTACATATCAGACAGCAGATTTTTAAGATTCTGTGAAATCAATTATTTGAATCATAATGGGTTCAGTTTGGTGTCCTCCATTCCAAGACAAATAATTATGAAAGCATGTTTTTAGTTTTTTTTTTTTTAAAGTCAGATTCTATGACCAAAGCTCTATTCTAGCTAGATGTTATAGATTCCAATACATTCTTTGAAGATGTGATCTTTTGTCAAGATTTCTCCCTTGCTTATACAGTTTATCCTATTGACCAATGTCTTTCTTTTTTTGTGCTGACTTGTCTGCCTTCATATGTTCTTCTTAAATTTAGACTGCATCATAGAAAAGAATCTGTTTATGCTTGTGAGAGTTACTATTAGTGGAGTCCTGGGATATGATTACTATAACAAGGATTCCTGGGAATTGCTAAAAATGTCAATACCAATGTATAGCGTCAGTAAAAAACAAACAAGATATAAGATGTTACCAGTTACTTCACTTGTGCCAGGAATACACAAAGGATATCAAGCAAGCACAGAGGACTTCCTTTAATCAGTCTTAAGCTGCTACTACTAGATTTTAAAATCACTAATAGGGTTTTTTTTGTACTTTATTGCTCACAGGAGAACAATAGCTTGATTTGAAGAAATAATAGGGTTAGAAGTTGATGTATCATATCATTTAAAACTGATCATCTCCAGCTTTTATATGAATGCATAATTTGATTTTAACTGTAGCTGTTCCCTGAGGTGATGATTAAGACATAGGTGGAATTGAAATGGATATAAAATAAGAGGAGAATCATATCACTTTACCATTCAACAAAATATTAATACAAAATGCTACACAGAAAAGTTATTCTAAGTTACTATGGCTCCATATTGTAGGCCACTATCAGGCAATTTTATTGGTTGAAGAAGTCTAGCTTTTATCATCCTTTCACCAGTTTCTTATTCATTATTATAAATGCCAGCTTTATTTTATCTTATTTAACTGGGAAAAAAAATTAACAATAGAACAACCTCTTAGAAAAAATCCCAATACTTACCTCCGGTGACAATGACGTTTGCTTTTGCACAGTATGTGAAGGCATTGACCCCTCTGGGGACAGAAAATTCCTTTACAGGTCTGTAATCATTAATAAAGCAGTTAATCAGGTAAGAAACATTAGGAAAATACAGTCTACAGTCATTCCACTTTTCTGTGGCATGTAGAATAGCTGTTGGCATAATGCATACAGTCTCTTGTTAAAAGCAAAGTGATTTATAGCAGTGACTTAGATACTAGCATCAATAAAATGGGAACAGGGTACACTTTCCATTAAAGTAATAAATATCTGATTTGATCACCTGAATCCTTTATCATTCATACTCCAAACAGAATACAACAACGGTAGCTGCTGTCAAAGTAACCCTTCACAAACTACTGCATGCTTAAACCTGTTATTGCTGAGAAAAAGCATGAAACCAACTGCCTTTGCCTGTTTCAGACAAGGAGGTCTATTGTGGCCTCTATTTTGCATAAAGTGCAGTTACTTCTCTGCCGCTTGCGTATAATATATTGCATAATGTGTAGTGTCTATTTTATCTATTTTGTGTTGTACAATAACATATAGAGACTACAAGTTTCTGAAAAAAATGAATTATTCTGTTGCATTCAGGGCAAAAGCAAGGGAATTCAAAAAGCCAACACAAGTTAATTGGGGAAATTAATATTTTAGCACCCATAAATCATATATTTCAACCATAATTACTTACGGAATGGGCATTTCAAAGCGATTTGATCCATAGCTATTTTTAGGGCTATTAATTTCATTTTAACAGCTGTGTAATTTTTTAGTTGTTTGAATATAATGTCATTTAACTGCTGCATGAAGCCGCTCAGAGAAATGTATTTATTGCAATTGGAGACACAATTATAGTCAGTGTTAAATGAAAAAGATCTATGAAGATATTTGCAGTTAATGTTCTGTATTACAATCAGTGTATGGTGGTAGCATATACTCTTTTGACTATACTTTTGGCTCTGCAGTCTTTGTTTTCCTTCTCCTCTAATTCTATTTTTCCAAAACTCCCAACAAAATCTAATAAGATTTCTCAGCTTTTCTCCTGATATAGTATGTGACCTTGACAAACTATAATTATTTCACATTGCACTTTTCCCCTCTGCAACAGACATGCAATATGAATATTTATGGCTATGCTTATGGTTATACAAGAGATAAAACAAACTATCATAATTGTTGCTACTAGTCTTAAAAATCTACTAATCTCTGGATGGACCTCACAAAGGACTTATGAAGCTGGTCTAATGCTTAAAATGCTTTGAGATACTTGAATGAAAATTTCTATCATATCTCTATGTTATTGATAGTTCCTTTTTACATCAAATTGTGTTTGTATTGTTTATTTTTTAATTGGGCTAAAACTCTTCTAACATCACAGACTATTAAGTCTTGAAATCAGCTACAGCACTGATGGGCCATATGAATAAGGATATGGCACAAATAAGGAGGCCACAACCTCTTTCCTGCTGCACAGGAAATCCATTTCGCAGCACTCAAAATAAATTGCTTTATTGGTTTAAGCCTGTGTAGCTGAAACCTGGGAAGTTCAAACTTATGAAACTGGAATGTAGGTGAATATATTTTTGTGTTGATACAAATTTTAAATTAACAGATACATGATACAATTGTAACAAACCAATTTTCTAACTAATGTCTACAATTTGCCTGCTGAGAAGTTGGAGCAGACAACACTACCAATGTAAATTATATTTAAGGTTTGTGAGTAATGAACATATATGGACAGTGCCCTCCTACATCAAAAGCTAACAAACAAAAATGTTCAAGTATTTAAGTAGTTGCATTTTTGCTTCTATTAACAATGCTTATAGAAAAGACAGCTTCAATACAACAGGATAGCATCTTGCAAGGCACTGATCTCATGCAGAGTTATAAAGCAAAAGATCTATTTTTTCAGAAGATGTCATACTTACAAGTTGTCCCCTAGTCGCTTTATGTCATCCAAAACAAATGAATGAATGCTGTCTGAGGAGCAGGATCCAAAACAATTTAGTTCAGAAAAATACTTGACTTTCACAGCCCAGTCATCATGTAGCTTGCGTTTAACACTAGGGACCGAAATTGAGATGTTATTAGGATATAATAGCATCTACTGTAATATGCCCATGGGTGGATAGGGATTTTGTAAGTGAGATTATACACAGTTAATGCTAATATTTAAATATCCAGGACAGATACTGAACCACTCTTCCAGCTCAAGAGAAAGCAGAGCTAAAGTTGGAGTTGAATCATGCACTTGTGTAGTAGCAATTATGCTTCCATCTAATTGGGCACAATAAATATTGCCTATGTCAAACTGGACAACAGCAAAGGTGAATCCTTCCCTGGAATTTTACTCTGCAGCCCCTCTGATGTAAGATCTCCTACTGAAAATGATGGCACTTCCTTCACACAGCAAGAAGCAAATCATATTTACTGCAGTTTGAAAAAATATTTTCTTTGTTAGGTGGGGTTAATTTATACACAAAAGCTAATCTCTATTTATTGCAGAGAAAACCCTAAAAGAACGTAACTGCTAGACTGATAATATTTTATCACAAGCAACTTACAAGTTAAAAGTTTTGGAGTCCAAGACCTGAACTTGTGATTCTTTTTTGCCTTTGCATTGTTTCAATCCAAAGTGATCACTTGTCAGAGTAAGCAGGTGAACATAACCCTTATCATCTCCCATTAGGATATTATCCTTAGCCAAGCGATCAGACATAGTCACCGTGCAAACACAGAGCAGAGCATTTTCCATTGGTTTGATGATAAAGCAATTATTCTGTGAAATACAGCAGATAGTTTATTAGATGTTGCACACGAACCCTTAAGTTGACTGAACTTATGCTTATCTACTTAACATCAGCATTCAGTTCTTTACTTTGATTTTTCAAGCCTCCCCTGTGACAGCTGTTTTCTGGTATTAGAAACCCATGGAAGATCATTATCCAGTGAAGCTAAAAGCAAATTTTAAGTATTTCAGTGAGGTTTTATTTCATAGGTAGCCTTTTCCATTTCAGTGAGGAAATATTAATTACAAATTTTTGGAAGGATCTCAATGTGCTAAGTGGGGTGGTATATTTGCTAAGAATGTATACAGTTTCCTGTTCAAAAATAAGATAGAGTCTAGAAGAAAATGGGAAATAGCTAAATCAAAGAATTATTCAAACCACAAAACGCAGCAGTGACACACAGGAAGAAATTATATCAGAGTCCTAATTATTTATACAGCCTGGGAGTACCAAGTGTACTTATATGGGCAGGTGTTTGAATTTTCAGGAATTAAGATTGTGGGAATGAATACAGCTGCAGGACATTGTAGTATTTTGCTAGACTGGAAGGCCTGGGAATGGGATTTTGGGTCATCTGCATTATACTGTTTATTGGTTCTACTGCCTGGCTCCATCTGTTATTTGATTAAAGCATCCTTGCCAACCTAAACTGGCAACTGTCGTAGGAATTAACTGCACAGAAACATTAAAGAGACATACCACAGATACAGAACTGTGGTCTTGAAAGAGAACTGCTCCTATTCAGCCCCAGGACAGTTTTAAACTCTCATTGATGTAATGACTGAAGGAAACCTAGAGAATAATGATTGGTGAATAAGTTTTTCAGTCTTCTTTCCCAGGAGTCCAATTGGATTGATAGTGAGACTTCCATTGACAGGTCTGAGCTTGGGGAATGGTCTTTAAATATTGAGAATAGAAAAAAAACACCCCAAACTTAGTATTTGATATTATCCTAAAAATATTTCCTTTGCTTCCTCTCATCTTCTCAGCCAACTCAGAATTGCTGAAAAAAAAAAAAAACAAACCCAGGAATGGGAGGAAAAAGCTGAGGTATGGGTCAGAAATCCTTGCAAAAACTGTATTTTGTAATAATACAAATAAGGCATTCAAGAAAACTTTAACAGTTTGGACCTACACTATCAACACAACAAAGCTTCTGTTCTTGGAAAGCCTTGAACAAAATGCATGATATTAAGAAATATTTTCTTTAAAACAGGAAGTTACCTCAAAGGAGTCTATATTAAATTCCTTGGAAAATCTGTCCCTGGATTCTTAATAGATTCTGAGACATATATATACACATACACACACATTAGATATACATATGCACATATCTGCACTACAGATATACAGAAAATAAATTATTTGGGGGTTTGTTTGCAACATAGTACAAAATTTTCCTCTTTGCTCCAAGTTCTATGATACTCGAATAATCCCATTTGGTGTGGAAAGGCTATTTCTTCTTTAGTTTAAATTCCACTATTTCACTTAGTTCCTATAAAGAAAAAAGTTAATGCCTTCATCTCACTAGACAAAGAGAATGTGAATGCATATTGAAAACACAGGCTAATCTTTTTCAGGCTTCCTCTTTAATATTTGCCTGACCCAGCAAAATACCTGACTCCCTTTTGATTTATAGTCCCAGACGATGATTGTCCTTTCAGTTACAGCCACAACACATTTCAGCTGAGGTAGGAATTCACATCCAGTGATCCAAGCAGTATCCTGATGAAAATAAAAAGGGTAGCTAAAGAAGGATAAATTTATAACCTTCTTCATTATTTAACTGTTTTAAACCATCTCCACATAAATTCCATATACTCTGCACTACTGGCTGATAGATCCAGCCCCAGCTAACACAACTGAGAGTTCTAACTCCAGGAATAGCTCATACATGAAATTACAAGGCTCAACCTCTAATATCGGTAACTCACCTCAGATGCACAGATGTTGCACATGAGAGGACACAATACATCTATATTTTTAGCTGAACTGTGATGATACTCTGAAAAAAGCACTCTGAGCAGAGGAAATTTAAGCTACAACATTCACCATAAAGCAGATTAAACCTTTTCTTGGATACAGTTTAGTTCAAAACAAAAGGAAGCTAAAGGCAGTAAAAATTGCAGCTGTAATAGCACAAACCCTACTCAAATTAATGTTTCTGAAAAGAAGTAGCTTGTATTAAGTAATATTAATTGTGCCCATAGGTAGATCAACAGATTTACAAAGATTTACAGTACATCTGTACTGCAGTTTAGTGATGGTGTTGCTTTTTGTTTGTTGTGTGGGTGTTTATTTTTGTCAAAATTAGGTTGATGGTTGGACAAGATGATCTTTAAGGTTCCTTCCAACCTAGAAGATCCTGTGATTCTGTGATCTGCCCATATTAAGTCATCTTTCAATTATACCTGCAGTTATACAGGTCTTTATGTAAAATAGTAAATCGTTTCTCTTGCAAAGTCTAAGATTAGGGACTCAAATTCACTACTATACTGGCGAGGCTTTTGTTTTGTTTTGTTTTTTTGAAACATTAATAGCTGTTTGATCTTTTCCCTGAAATATAGTGGACCTTGCTAAATGAGAGTGGGATTGAAATGGAATATGCCCCATTTCATTCCCATTTCAGCAAGTTCTCAGGGAAAATCCTTCTCTCATAGAACTGAGAACTGTTATTCCCCTAAAGAATTAGCAGTGAAAGGGAAACAGCTGTAGGAATAACACGTGCCTTCTGCTCTGGCTGTTTTTACTCCAAGGAGGAACAGCTCTATGCTCTAGTTCATCAATGGAAAGCCCTGTGTAAGTAAACATTTAAAATTAAACAATAAAATTGAGCTTGATTTTTCTTTTACAGTGAAGCATCCCAGTCATTGTATTGTAGCATCCCCTGGCTTAGAGATATGATTATCATAAGACACTATTTCACTAAAAGGGAGATAAAAACTTACAGAAAATACAACCTAAGAAGCATTAAACCCATTCTGGTCTGAAAAGTAAGTATGAACGCATGTTTGTTTACAAGATCTATACAAAGGTTACATATATCAACTTATGTTTAATATACATACAAATAAAACTATTTGGTGTTCAAATTTTCCTTACAATGTCTGAACTGCAATGCACTTTGAGTGAAAGGAGAAAGACACAGGTAGAGAAACAACAAACACTCCAACAGGAGGAAAATGTTGGTTGAAGACTTCAGCCAAGACAGAATTTCTCTTGTAAGATTCTCCTCTCTATAGAAGATACGTATTTGTAATTACTGACTGGCAGTCTAGAAAAGTATTTGAAAAAAAGGTTTCAACACATGACATGCAATTTTCATTTGCCAGCAGAAAGCAAGAGTTAGTAAAACGTACTCTAGATTTACTCTTATTTTCTTTTGCATTATTTATAGGCACAAACATATTTGATACTATAAATCAAAAGTAGGAAAAAATGTGTTTATTGCACCAGTTTATTAGTTGCCAGTCAGGGAAAGATCCAGCATAGGGAAATTGACTTTTCCTGGAACAGGCAGCAATAGAAATGCTTTCATGTATACAACCGAAAGACTCACATCTTAAGACAAATTGCACTAAATTTGTCTTTAATAATTCCAGTGAAATTACTGAAATTACACCAAAGATCAGCAGATATAAAGGCCTGGAGAGACCACTATAATAACTGAGCTTGTCTTCCTGCATAGCATGTACCAGAGAATGTCCACTGAGTTTAGAGCCTAGCAGAGACAGAGATTGTTCAAGTTAGCTAACACTGCCTTCCTGGCCAGTTCACCAACTGTAGGAGACGCTCTAAGCTAATTCTAGCCAAACTTTCTTCAGACTTATCAACTTCTGGAAAGTTTCTCACAGTTTACCTCTCAGCACTGATTCTACAGGCCAGATTAGTCCTTGCAGCAAATTAAATGCAACCCAGGCCCAGAGCTGTTTCCAGAGTTGGAGTAGTAGGGTCTGTGTTCTAGAGTATTTCTATTACATTTTAGAACGTCGACACTATGTGATAGATAATCAACAAAATGCAGTGTCCCCTGGCACAAGATACCTACACAGACTTGTGGCAAGGGACTTTTGTCACTTTGTTAAGATTGGAGACAGTTCTCTTGTCGCAGGTCATCTGAAGGAAGCTCATTGCACAAAATCCACAGTGATACTCCCAGGTTAAAAATGAGCATTTAAACTATATACTGTGTGGCCAACCAATCTACCTAGCAAGATGTAGAACTGTTTTTTGCTAGCAAACTTATAATATTTTTAATTTAAATTTTACAGTGGGAACTGAAGTGTTCTATCTTAGCCAAAAAAATTCTGGAAAGGTTAGGGGTAAAAGAATTTGGTAGAAAAAGCAACATTTATCTGATGTTTCTTTTTATCAGAGGAGAGAAATCAAGTTACCTAGTTGTTTCTACAATTGAAAGGAATAAATTGAACCTGTTTGACCTACGGAAGCCTACAATTATGCAGAAATCTCCAGATTGGAAATAGCATTATAATAATGCTTGATTTTTAATTATTTCACTTCGGTACCTGCTGATTTTTAATTCAAATGATTAACAGAAGGTGGAAAATTAACTTACCTCAACAATGGTGGTTGCCAGAACTCTCATCTGAAAAAACAAAAATATGTTGTCACAATAAAAAGTTAGCAAATAAATTAGAAGTCTGAACACAGTCAGGTCTCCTGTATCACAGGCAGAACAGAACAATCATAGCCAACAGAAAGAGTTCACAGTGAAGATCTTCTGAGGGAGATCTTTAACCTACTCTCTTTTCCTCTCTATATAGTGAGGAACTTAAACTCTCTCTTTCACAGTTGTTTCATGGTTGGTTGGCTTGTTTGTTTGTTTTTAAATGAGAAGTTGGTGTGAGCACAATAAGTAAAAAGTACCCATTCTTTATAGTGGAGTACAGATCAGTTGTTCTTCTGTGGAATTGTGCTTCTAATGGTCCTTCACAGCTAGAACAACTCCAGCTTCTGTCAGAGGTAGGATGTGGCATACAGATACCCAAGCTAACGCTGGCCCAGATGATATGTTAACTAGTGCCAGAAAAATACTAGGTGGAGACTATACAGGCAGAGACATGCTAGGCTGCAAACAGGAATACCCATATCGGTACAGTATTTTTCAGCAAAGTTAACTATTGGTGGACAGCATAGCATGTGCCTCAAAAACTAAAGTGTTTTAAGACGCAGGATGGTAGGCATACCTGGTGCCATCATCCAGTAGAGACAGGGTCACCTTCTTTATCCTTCAACCAAACTAGTGTCTAGTTTTCAAAAGCAATTTCAAATTTTCTCTTCTGAATCACCCACACATGTTTTTTCACCTCTTTTTCCCTCTGCCCATCATCAGTAATTAATCAGTGATGCCTCATTCCTATCCCAGTATTTCCACATTTCATAAACTAAGAAGCTAGGATCAAAGCCTTTCTTCTCATAGAATTGTGTCACCCAGTGTCATCAACGGACAGTCTTTGAGCAGAGTTTAAAACTATTGTTAACCAAGATCTTAATAACCATGCACTGGTATCAGATACGGCTTTATCTACAGTAACATTAACTAGAGAGTGCACAGAGAATTTTCCTTAAGGCTGCCTACTCCTAGAGATCTTCTGTGCTGATCAAGGCAGCACCCATGCCTGATATCCTGACAAGGGTGTCTCCTGTTGCAGTGTAAGCAGGAAATGGCTGATAATGCAGAGCTGCGTACAGGTGTTGAAGCATATTAGGTCCATGTTTGTTGCAGAAAGCCATGCTTAGCCCTCAAATAGAGAACCTGCTGGTCTACAAATGACTATTTCTTTGCCTTGACCTCAATTTCCAATAGCTGCAGATATGTAAGAGAACATGGGATTTCTTATCTCAACAACTAGGATTAACAAAAGTCTCCAAACTCTTTCTAGAAAATAACTAGAATCACTAGCTATTTATGTGGTGAAATAGGGTATGATCTTGAAACCTATTCTGATGTATACAGGCTAACTTAAGCATTCTTAATGCAATCTAACATGACTGGCACTAATTATTTACTAAAAAAAATAACCTGATTAATTCTGATTTCACTGAAGTTTAATAGATCAGCAAGAAGTGATACAGTTTGCAACCTCTTTATTGTTCCTATTCTTATTTGTAAATTAGAGGGTTTTAGAAGTTTTTCATTATCCTTAGTTCCTAAACAGTATCAAATAAAAACTGCTCATCTAAATTGTCAACTGGCCCCAAGGACATAACACAACCATTAAGGAAATTGTCAAGTTATATTTACTTTGCAAAGAGCAAAGAAAATAATACTAACCTAATCTTTTGGAAAGCTTGATTGCACTGGACATCAACTTACACCAGGGTGAATAAACAGAATGTCCCTGTCTCTTCCTTCACATGTATGTTTCTTATTAGTCAAATGCCCCAGAAGTGACATAGTTAAGATCTGTTATATTAGATTCACTAATTATATCAGACCAAATATTTTTCATTCATGTACACGGAACACACTGATCCAATAATATCATATGCTTAATAATCTGCACTTTAAAAATGGAACAATTATACAAAAATAAGCCTCTCTGTCTATTTGTCAGTGTATTGCTCATGAACTCATATTTTGGCCCCTCCGGCCAGAGCACAAGTCCCACCAACCAGCATCTTTAGGGCAAGCATCTTCATATTCCCTTATCAATATGCTTCAAAGCCAAACTAGACAAAGCAACTCACTTGCTGAGATTTTAAGGTCAGGTCTTTTAAAATCCTTGTTCTTTGAGAGAAGAAAAATGATGCAAAACATGCCAAGTCTATATTTGCCTTTGTGATGTGAAGTTATAATCTAGCAACAGGACTTAAATGACAGCGATGCTAATCAACTAGAGTTCTCTCTTGCTTGCATCATGATGTATCAGAGCAATTCTAATGAAGTCAAAAGTCATTTGCTCAGCGCAACTGAGATCAGAGATCATACCATGAGTAAAGGACTGCTGTCACAATGCCTTAGTCATTTTCAGAAGATACAGATTTATAAGTGGGGTTTGAGGTCTCTCTTTCACTGCATTAAGCAGCTGTGTGTAAAATCACTTACACTGCAGTCGCTGATGTCAGAGTGACATCAGTTCAGTCTACGAGGAGGCAGCAATTCAACTTGAAAACAGCACGGGGAGGGGGGGGTGGGGAGGAGAGCTATTTTTAACATTATACTCTGTGAAATTATTTTTCGTAGGTGCGTAAGAGGGATAATGCTCTGGAGGACAGAGCACTAGGCTTTCAGATAAATTATTTCAGTATTTACCAAAACTGCAGTATTACTTTATTGTTTAATCATCCACAGGAACCCTTTCTTACTTTACATGCTCCTGTCATAAGCATTATGCACTAGTTAGCTGATACCCCTAGAAAGCATCAGTGCTGCTTTAAAGCTTTACCCCATTGTCTGAAACAATTTTTAATCAACTGCTTTTATTAATGTACAAATGTAAAGTGCCAACGAGCACAGATGTGTGATGGATCTTGTAGCATCTAGAAGTGCATACCTCTAAATAGTAATATAATCATCTGGGAGACTCATTTACAAATTGTATTTTAATAGCATCTTGAGCCTGAAATTCTACTTAAAATGGTACAGATGTCCTTACAGTTTGCTGATGAGGGGAGTAACTGAAGCAGTGTCATGCCGACTATCAGAAAATTCAAAACTTTCAAGCTTCTAGATATTGCTGTAATGAATAGCTTCTTTGTAAACAACTGACAAATGTTTCTATCCCTTTCTAAATACTTTCAGTAGCTGTAGAAAATAGTTAATTCTCTTGTTTCCACACTATACGCAAAAGTTAATATAAGTAGCATATTTTGTATTAAGGGAAACTTCTAAAAAGAAACGCAGATTATTTTCTATTAAATTAACTTCTGTTAAGAAGGTTTTTAATTAGCCATCTCTAGCTTCTATTGACTTCTTTGGACTGTTCAGTACAATTGAAAATAACAGTGTATATTTCCTACCGTAATTAAAGAAAAAGTTAACTTTAGTAAAAAAGATATCTAGCTTTTTTATGGGTAAGTTTGAACACTAGACCACAGTTCACTCACTTCCCATATACATTACCTATGAAATAGTAAAGTTTTTTGCGTCGGAATTACCTGGTTGTTCAAAATAGTTAGCACTCCTTTCTGAGAGGATATGACTGTGAAATCCAGATGGGGCACCTTCACTATACTCTTAATCACATCTTGTCTCTTGACAACTGTCAATGACAAAATATTACTCTTCATCTTACAGACAGAAAATATAAACAAATAGAACCATAATATCAATAACAGTACTGATATGCATTTCAGGAACAGAAGATAACTCCAAGGCAGCAATTATATCGATATCATAGATTACCCTATGTAATCATGTTGCATTTTAAAATAGCATTAATGTATTATGGATGTGCTAGTTCTTTACATGCTATTTAAAAAATACTGAAAGGCAAAGAATAACTGCATAAATAAGTAGTCTGAGTCAGAAAAATTCATCATTTCAAAATAATTTAGGAAAATAGAGAACTGGGCAAGGCAGCAGTGGAGTGTTCAGACACAGTGAGTTTAGTAAAACAAACCTTTATTCTGGAACACGTAAGAAGAAAAAGCTTTAATAATAAGCAAAGACAGATGAGATCTTATTACTGTATTTTCAATAAAGTGTGCAACACATGGCATTAAAAAAATAATAGTTTTGGACAGAAGATGAAGTATATCACCTGCATGAGTAATCTGCTGTTTTTCAGATATAAGGAAAACCATGTTTTCTTCTTCCAACTGGGAAGATATGGCATCACTTTCTCCGATGAAACAGCCAAAAATCTAAACAAACCAAAATCCAAGCAATTTATAACAAAACTACTTATGGAATATATGTTTATACATATAAAGTCAAATATTTATCTGACACTTTAAACATTTAATGTTCTTTGAGTAGGCTTCCTGGTGTTATTTGCCTTAACAGTTAGCTGTCAATATGACTAGATTGCTGAGATCTGCTACTTGGGCACAATCTTTCTTCACTGTTTGAAAAGAAGCCAGCATACACAGGGGTTCTGGGAATAAAAACCATCTAATTGATAAAGCAGTTAGTACAGCTTTGCCTTGCAATGATTGTTTCTAAATAATAATCTTCAATTTCTTTTTTCCAGTTTTACCTACTTGTGCTTCCTCAGCTAGAAGAAAAAACAGTACAAGACAGACAAATCAGACTTCTCTGTACTTTTAAATGGAGAGCTTCAAATTAGCATAGTGGTTTAGCCTACACAGAAGATGAGCTTTTTTATAAAGATACGTAGATCCCCATTTGCCTGAAAAAAATTGAATATAAAGTTAATTTTTAAAAATTCTTTTTCAGCCACATCCCTAAGCCTGGCAACGTTCCATGGACTGATCATGACAGAGATCCCCACATAAGATATTCAGGTGAGTAGCTCATTTTTGTTGCAGGGTGTGACAATACTTCAGCTGAAATGCTCTCTAAACTTCAAGCTCTGTATCTAAGAGGAGGTTAGTAACTTCCTCAGGAAGTGAGTTCAGCCTCATTCAGTTGTACAGATATTTTTTAATCCCCTGTTTTATATTACAGACATTTTATATACTCACTTTTTTCATGAGTTCTAAAAGCAATGCCCCTTTGGATGCAAGGCAAAACTTTGCACTTTTTTCTAGTTCAACATTTTTCATGTTATACAACAGAACTCCCATTTTTCTTCTTTGAGAGACTCAGATGTAGTCCGTTCAAAAAAAGTAAATAAATCTTACACAATGTTACTCTTCATCTTTCACTGCACAGCTCTCTTCTATCATGCACACAATTATTATCTATCATCCATCATGAGTCAAGACATCATCTGTCTATTGTAGCCTGTTACATTCCTTTTTCTAGTTTTTGTCTTTCCATCCTGTATCCAAACAGGATACAGGATTTAGTATCCTAAATACCAGGTGTATGCTCCTTCTGGACAGTCACATAATCTTCACAATATCCAGCATGAATCAAAAAGTGGTAATACTAGTAATTCATACATAGGGATTGTTTTCTAGCATTTTCACAATGGTTATCATTGTTTTAAGTTACATTTGAATCCTCCAATTGTTTAATATTAAATAAAAGGGTTCTGAAAGAACTGGAGTGGCTAGAACATTATAACAGTGTTTCCCCAAAGAATCAAGGATGTACTCTTTCCACTATTATCAGTTAATATTCTTATAGCAGCTTTCCACCTGTGTTACAAATAGAGATAGTGTCACAGAATCACAAAGTTGTGAGGTTGAAAAGGACCTCTTGAGATCATTTAGTCCAGCCCCCTGTCCAAGCAGGGTCAGCTACAGCAAGTTACCCAGGTCTGTGTCCAGTTTGGGTTTTGAATATCTGTAAGGATGGAGACTCCACAAACTCTTTGGGCACACTGTTGATCACACTCATGTTCACACATGTGTTCAAATGGAATTTCATGTGTTTCAGTTTATGCTCATTGTCTCTTGACCTGTCAGTGGGCGCTACAGAGAAGAGTCTGCCTTTTTTCTTTGTGCCTTCCCCACCATGTATTACACACATTGTTAAGTGTCCTTAGTGAGATACCCAGGTGTGTCCTGTCATGCTTCCTGTAGAAATGAGGCAGTGCCATATCCAATCTTTTTTTTCTGCCCAGCAGGCAGAACACTGCCCAAAGAAAGGGCATTTTAGAAATCCCTTACAGCTGCATAACTGGCTGCTGCTGACTCACATGGAGACAGGGGATCCCAACAAGCCCCACCCCATAATGTCTACCAGAAGTTAACAAAGAGCATAAAACATGAAGTAAAACATAATATACACATCTTTCAGATGTTTGCCACTAAAAAAATAGAGTTTTCAAAGTGCCAACTACATTTGGGAGAGAGATGCAGAGGTCAGTTTCCCAACTCATTGATAAATGACAGCTGCTGGACTGTCCAGGATAGGTCTTTTAAATTTTGGAGCCAGTAAATGACTAAGGGTAGATCCTAATATAACTGAAGATCCTAATATAACTGTTATGAATATAACATTTATAATTACTTCAGTGGCTTTTTAAATTAAAAGGTGCCCTTTGAGTATGGTTATACTGTTGTGGAGACCGCCAGAAACTTAGAAAACTTTTAAATATGGAGGTACTTGAAAAAGAGAAACATCAGAAAGATAAAGAAATAGGAACACTCACACAAGGCCATGATCTTTTGAGTCATGGAAATATATTTGGGAGATTTTATCAAGTTAAAGAGACACCACATATAGACAGGTAAATTTGAAAATAGATCTGTGAGAGTAGGAAGTGAGGAACAAAGAGTCAGGGGTAGAATTCTGGGAAAGGGGGCAGGAGGAGAGAGAGGTATAGAGAGAAAAATGATAAAGGGAAATATCAAAGGAACAAAGTGACATGCATGCCTCTTCCTTTACTTCCAAGACAGGGCATGCACAGCAGTACCAAAAGCAGCAGGGGACCTCAGAAGAACAGGGATGAAATATAGTCCTTTTAGAAAAAAAAAAGTTAGAAAACTGGAGCACAGACAGCAGAAACCATGATGGCTCTTTAGGATATTAAAGATAGCAACCATTATCAATGATACATTTGAAAAATTAAGTGATGAAAAGGAAACTGAACCAAGATCAAGGCTACTTACATTGTTCATAGGGACTAATTAATGATATGTCCAAGTTGCAGTTTATAAACCTGATTTGTCTAATGAACATTATCAGAATGAATGTATCAAGTAAGGGAAGCTGTCATGTCAAACCAGGACAGAGGCACATCCGTCTCTTTTACCCTCTCTCTCAAATAACAACTGGTCTCAACTAGAACACCCAGAATACTTCCCAGTCATAAAAGGCCAATTACCATTTCAAGAGAGTTTTCAAGCATGTAAAGGAGCACATTTTTTTTTTTCTTCAAGAAAATGTAAGTTTCACTTAAAAGTAATGAAAAGACTAAGGAAGATGAGAAAAGCAAGTGGGACCTAGGCTGGTCAAGTGTTAAATAGAGTCAACTTAAAAATAAAAATAAATAAAAAAGAGGTAGAGCTACAGGTATGGGAGGAATCTATGATCCTCATCAGTAAGTAAATGTGTACAGCTTTCGATGTCAAGAGGTGAAAAAGAGATGAGGAGACTTTACAGCTGTAGCACAGCTATACTAACAAACCTATGGCATAGTAAGAAGAACAAAGAAGACTGGCTTCATTCCTGACATTAGTAACTCTCCAGGATTACCTGGGCCATTTTGGAACTGTAGAGTTTGTCAGAGAAACAAAATTAAAAAAAACACCACCACATAATATGTAGGATACAAACCAACCCCATTTTATTAGAAACCATTCAAATAAGCCTGGAAATATCTGTTTTGGTCCAATCATTATAAATAGGATGTTACCACAAAAAAGTAGATCAAAAGTTGATGCTGAAGTTACTGTTGATGTAAATTGGGCTTTGACAACAATTAGATGATCAATGCAATGATTATTCTGTTTCAGTGTAAGCTAAATCTTACTGGATTCAGCAGTTTTGTTACTTCAGTTTTCATCTCTGAATATACCCAGCCTACCTGTAAAACAAATCTTATCCTTTTGTTCTGAAAGGAGCTTAGATTTATAACATGTTCCAAAGTATAGATAGCTTGAAATACACAGCAGCACCAGATTTCCCACTAAACAGAAAAAAAAAAAAGTCCAAAAAACTGAAAACCTCACTGCAACTTTTCAATGCAGTATTATCTTTCAAACTGTGCTGATTAAGGCCGTGTCAAGGTAAAGAAATAAATTTCAGACTGAAGCTAAATCAGATAATCTGATTTTTAGCTATTCTTCTTACTTAAACTAAAATTACAATAGCACAGGGCACAGAATAACAACCAAGAAAGAGCTAAATTTTACGATAATACAATCTCCTTCATCTCTCAAGAAACATACCAGAATGGATATCATCACTTAAATTTTGCAAGAGAAATTCCAAAGACAAATGTTAGCCTCCTATCTTGTAATGTCTTCTCTGGAAACTTCCATTTAACCAACAAATGGACACACTCAAGTTTCTAAATTGTTTACTATCAAACTAAACATGGAGCCTCTTTCTTTCTCAGCTTGTTGAAATTAAACGTCACTTCTTGAATAGGGTAACATAACAACAAGTGAGGTACTCTAAACCAGTTCTTCAATTTAGTTTTTGTCTAGATCAACCAAAACAATACATTTTATCTAATTCTCTAGCTTCAAAGGCATATCTGTTTCCCAATTTATTTTTTTTTTTTTAGGAAATGAATGGTGGCCAGGATAAATAACAATGTGAAAGTGCCCCATTACACCATGGAGCTCATGAACAACAGGCTCACTAACAACACATAATCAACAGAGTAACACTGTTATCTTTTAAGATTCCAATTAGTTGCTTACATTTAGTAAATTTTTAGAAATTCTTACCTCACACCATTCTGTCCTTGCATTAGGGTTGCTGCTAATCTTTGTGAAAAATGCCTTAATGTTATGATCCTTGATTTCTAGACCAAAAATTGTCTTTGTGGTTTTATAAAACTTATCATAGTCTATCTCATCTGTATGGGAGGAACAATATCCACAGAGTTAAAAACTGACAAGGTAAAGTTTCCTTCCTTATCCCCCTCCCTCTTTTTTATTTCTCCTTCAATATGAGTAGCATGCAATTTCCAGTTCCTCGCACTGCATTCACTAAAGAATTTTTTTGGGAAAAAAAAAATATTCAGCCTTCACATTCAGTTTTTTCAAAACCACCAGATTTGAAACACATAACTGGAAACAGAGAGATAAAAGAATAAGTGAAAAATTCTCACCTCTTCTTTCCCTTACACTTATATCACAATTTTGGTTTATCCTAACCAGAATAGCGTCCTGGCATAAAGTTTATCCTTTCATGCAACTATAGCCCCTTGCATTGAGAAAAGCAAAACTTCACCCTAGTTATGTACAATTAAGGAACTGGTTTTGTGCTTTTACAGATCACTAGAAACATCACATTGTACTAACTTGTATATGTGACACCTCCACCAATTATATTTTGTAAACAATCACCATAGCATTATAATTTGGCCAAAAGTTTTAGTAAGAGGAGAAAACCACTCTCATAGCACAATCTGCCTATTTGCTGTAAAAATCACGTCAGAGTTTGGACATTAATTTGAAGTCTTTCATATAGTGTTGACTCTATGACACCCCCTCTCCATATGAAAATTACACTTTTCCATCAGAAAGAGTATCTCTTACCCTCATCTTCAATAGACAAGCCTAATCTCTTCTTTGTCTTCTGGGTTACTGTTTTTTCAACTAGTTCCTGGAACTGCTTCAAAGCATTCTTGAAATCTGACACTTCTGGAGCAGAGCAACTCTTCTTATCACAATCCCTCTTGTCAGACATCCTGTATTCAAAGAGGACAAAGTAAGAGGGACAGCTGCTCTTACAGGCTGGTCCAAGCCTTGTTTTGCCCCTTAAATCTTAAACTCCACATTAGTTCATATGAGATGCAGCTGGATGACAGGTATACCAAGCATTACATAATAACAGGTGACACTTGGTTTAGTATCTCAAGTTGACAAACATACCCTCCTGTGTCACAACCCTCCCATTAAATCACAGAATCCTACTCACTGAGTGGCCCTACATCATGAACTAGGATCACAAGTAACTTGGCATGTGAGAATATGTCATGGTAACCCGTGCAACTGGTGGTAGAACAGGCATGAATTTTCTCTCTTCCAGAGCCACACAAGGATTTAATCAGGGTTCAATTCTGCTACAGCTGGCATTGCTTTAGCAAAACGAAATCACATTCTCCAGTAAGACCATACATTTGAGACTAGCTGTTCCAAGTTTATCATATCTTTCAGACTTTCGTACTGAGTGAGGAGTGTGCAAAGGCTGCACACTAACTCACACAGTTACGAACAGCTGCAATTGTGGATTCCCTTGGGTCCACACATCATTTAGTGAAGAATGACAGAGCCAGTTTTCTGTTTTTATATATATCTCTGTGACAGGAGAACCGAGACCAGCCTGATGATGTTCTATGATGTGATACTGCTTCAAGGCTTGGCCAGGGATATCAATGTAGGCAGGGATGCCTGGGTTTACAGTAGCAATAACAGCCCTTTACCAGGGATGTTAAATCATGAATCATTATTCACATAGTGCAAAGAGGCCAAAGACATCCAGGTAAATCTGAAAAGAACTAGAAAAATCCTTTTTGACAGTTAGTTCTTGGAAGTAACATTGAATATTTGATTCCCTAGTAAATCTCAATTATTTTTTGAATACATGCCTTGTCTGCTTTATTCCCTACTCATTGAAATAGAACTTCCAACCTAGAAAGCTAATTAACCTGCATAAATCATTATGATTGCGATTGCAAGAAATCTAATGATGGAGTGGTGGAGTTTTAGTTATTTTCAGCTGTCCAACTGCCTCTCCCTTAAGCTCTTACAGCCACTCAAACACCTCTTACTTGTCTTACCTTCAGTCAAGTTACCGTTTCTTTCTCCTAACATACAATTAATGAGCCTAGAGATTAAGCGTTCGCTCTTAATATGTGCCTACCCAATCTCAGCTAAGTGTCTTAAATAGCTACTGTTTTGAACAGGGTCTGCATTTAACTTGCACCTAAGTACCAAGGTACCCCAAGGATCCTTCTGTTTTTTGTTCTTGGGGCATAACTAAACAAAAGAAGGATGGGGCTGGATTTCTGAAAACAAAGCAAAATTGCAGCAGCCACTTTTTTTGGAAAGTGTTGTCTTGTTGCCTGTGTTGTCTTTCTATCCTGCCACACCATAAATTCTTTACCGAATACGGGAACCCTAGGGTATCCTACTGGAGTGCTGGAAAAGTGAATTTATTTTTCCTCTAGCTGAAAGAGAATTAAATTCAAAACTGTCTCCTGAATGAGTAACGCAGTGACTACTGAAGAAAGCCAAATACCAATTCTTGTTGGAATATTCTAAAGAATCAAGCTTCATTCATTCTTTGGAAGGGAATATTGTAAAAATCTGTCTTCAGAGAACGGTTCAATGCAGTGAATTTTAAGAAGGAAGCCTTTTCCTGAAAAAACAGGTGCTTGGAAAAGGAGTTTTGTGATTTGCACCTGTGATTATTAGTAGTCTTCTATTGACTAAACAGTCACAGTTTTAAAAAAAAAGGCTACAGGAATAGGTAATTAATATGTTAATTACTTCGGATCATGTTATGATCACAGTTTCTCTGTACATAGAAGGTAGTTATTTTGCTTAGCATTCTGGATCCTCCATTACACCTCAAATTATCAACTTTTATTTCCTATGACCCTTTACTGAATCTGACTCCTTATGCTTGATGGCATTTTGCAAATCCTAAAGGCTTACCGTTTTTCACTGCCATGTGAGGCGGTGCGTTCTACTGTGAAGTGGGTAGAACTGCGTTCTTGTCTTGGCTCTGCCATTTCTTCTTTCTTGGTAACCTTATCAGGTTGCTAAAATCTGCCTGTGAAACAGGAACAACATCCAAACCTGAATTAATTCCTTTAAAGTATTACTAATCCTTATAAGTCAATGTCCACATTTTACATGTGCAATATCTGTGATTTCTTTTGTATCACTAAACTATGTTGACATTAAATTCTGGCACCTTCCCTTTTATCACACTACGCCTGTGTCTGCTGCATATTTATATGAGTACTATTTGCATAATAAATATACCTGAATTGTCATTAAAGGCAAACAAAACTGTTCGTGGTATTAGCTGTGCTTAAGCAAACATGCATTTACATTTACTCACTGATCTTCCAGTTAGTGAAGTAATTAATTCACATTCATTAACACAATCACATATTTCTGTGATCAACAAAATTCTAAAGAACTTCAGAGAAGCACATCAGTGATAATGAGTAGAGCTGATATTTTCTGTCATTAAACAAAAAAGGAGCTCATGAAGAAATCACAAGTTGTTGTCCCTCTTTTTATTTCCCTCAGCAAGATAGTTTACATAATCCTAGATTATTTTTGGTTTTATACCAGTGTAGACATTACTGCTTTATTAAGCATATGATTAAGTTTTTGATGAGAAAATCTGACAAGAATAGGCAGGCAAAAACATCTCCTTTGATCCTAATTAGTGTCCTTGCTCCCAGATTTAACTGGGAGGCAGTTGATGAGAGGTATCATGAATTCATAAGGTTTAAATCCAGACGAGACCTTGAGATCTTCTACTTTCACCTCCTCTATGTTACAGATCATTAAATATCAGCCATTTATCACTATAATGAGCAAAACAACTTTGTTCTAAGGCATTAACTTGCGGAAAGTTATCCAGTTTTAATCTGCAGACACCAAGAGATGGAGAACCTATCATGTTTGTTCCAAAGGTTAATTGCTCACATTGTTAAAACTTAAGCCTCCTACTTGAGTTTGTGTAGCTTCAGCTTCCATTCACCAGTAGCTGGAATGTCTTCACTGATTTAGAGTGATAGTTGTATATTCTCTACTAGAGGCATTTGAACCTGAATTACTTCTCCATTGTTTTCTCTGGTTAATTAAGGAGGATGGAATCCTCTGCCTCCTACTGCAACGCTTTCCTTTAGGCCTCAAAATAACACTTGTGACTCTTTTTCACATTTTTCAGCTTTTCAATATCTTTAGAGAATTGTGACTCCATGTTACTGTGCTATACAATAATAAGCAAATTATGGTTAAATAATAGTAAAATAATGAATTTCAGTCTATTTGTTAAACTCACTTTTTACTAGACATATTGATCAATTTCTTTATATTGTTCTTTAGCTATTGATCTCCAGATCAGCATTTCTATTACTTGACTTAAGGCTGATGACAGAGTCCTTGCTCAAGGCTATTTTAAATTGCTGTGCATGGAATCTCTGCTCCATAGAGATTCTGTAGTTGAAAGGAAAGGAGAAATTAAGTTTTGTATTTTTTGTGGCTATCTAAAGGATTGACATCAATCAGGAATGGTTCAAGAATATCAAAATCACTTCAAAAAACCAGATAAAGATCATAGTTTTCACACAGACTTGGGAAAATGAGCTTAACAACACTTTTGAAACATATAGGGAAGACAATAATTTGGTATAGAACAAAGTTAATAAAAATAATGCCTGTGTCTGCCTGAAATAGCTAGTTCTTCAGGAAAAGTGGTATTTCAAGATACGCAACCTAACTTTCTAAGATGAGTAGTGCAATTACTTGAAGTTCTGTCAGTTCCATGGGGAAGAGCACAAATGTTTCTGAGCAATGAGTATGTCTTTCAATTAGAATAAAGAAGAGACTTTGGCAGAGAAACACAGCACTGATTCCTGGAAAAGGGAGGGATAGCTTGAGGGTGCATTTTTTGCTAGTTTCAACAGTAATTCTCTAAGAAAATATTTCCTTTGTGTGTCAAGGTGGTACTTAGTTGTTGGTCAGACACTATCTTGGTCAGGGTTATGGTGTATTTGACATATTGCTTCCAGCTGAATCCTTGTTAGATGGTCTTGTCTGTTGGTTCAGTTTGGGTCTTCATTACAGACCCAATAGATGTGGACAGGTTGAAGAAGGTCCAAAGGGTCACAAAGATAATCAAAGGACTGGGAAGCCTGTCATATGAGGAGAGGTTAAGAACAGAAAGCTACGTTTTGTTCTCTTGCAATCACCCATGAAAAATCTTCATGTTATAATAAAAATACACAGAAACCCTGAACAAGGAACCATTGCTTTCAGTACTGGCTAATTCTTTTGTCTTCTATGTTTGAACTCAAAAAAAAATTTGTACAACGTTAAAAGAAGATGTGATCACAGAATGGACTGGCAAACAGAAGTGAGAAGATAGGAACTGCATTAGAAGATAAGAGAAGTCTAAAAGAGAAATTCAATATTAAATTGATGAGTAACAGGAAGTACTTGCATTAGTAAAAGTCTACAGTAGCATTAACTGAATGAAAAGCATTTTCTTTCCTGTCTTCTTGACTGATACTCTGAAAAGTATTGGATATGGAATACGCTAGAGTTAATGGCTATTTAGAAGTCAAACCACCCAACTCTCCTCTTCTTACTATGTAATCATATCAGTCTCAATTATTGGAAATTCTCAGACCAGTAAAAAGTTAATGATACTCTGCAGAACTGCAAATAACAGCTACAACAAGCTCATTGCAGGGCTGGCAGCTCCTTCGAAAAAACAATTCTTTTCAATCTTTATCTCAAAAACTATCATAAAACTATGAAATTCAATGTTAGTTTTAAAATTCTGACCATGTTCTTTGACAGCTCATAACAAATAACTCAAAGCTACTGCAGAAGACAGACAAACCTGCCTTTACTGGGTTGCTAGTCACCCTTTCTGGTAGTCTTATTCAAAGACAAATTGCCCCCAGTAAAATGATGGTTCAGAAAAGCTCAAAGAAAACATAATTTAAAATGGCCTTAAAGAGGGTCTGGCAAATAACAGACTGGTTCTGACTCTGCTTTTGGTTCAGATCAAAACCAGCCATTAAAAAAAATTTTGAAAAAGCAGTCCCTGAAGCTACCTTCTTTTAACGAACTAAGCTACCTGTCCCTTGTTTTTTCATCCTTTTAAACACCCCCTGGCTGTGTTTGCAGGTGAATCAGGATAAAGCTCTTAAAGTTCAGAGTGGCTAAACTCTTCTCTGACTGGTATGGAATTGGGCAAGCCAAGTCTTCATTAATTTTAGCAATGCAAAAATTGAAGTTCTCCCATGAAACAGTGTTGAAAGGGTGCTATCGACCTCATATTTACATGAGCTCACTCTCTTCTCTGCAGTCTTTGTTCTTCCTATTATTGTCCCAGAAGCAATATCACAGTCTTTGCCATAAAGGGCATTTTTTTTTCTGTGTCACTAACATCTGAAATGATGAAGTGATGATGTTAAAAATCATATTTCCTACGCACTATTTACTGATTTGTATGTTAGAATCTAGAAAATGACAATGGGCCAGTGAGTTTGTAATCGTTTTCACTTCCTGTTTGCCACATGAACAAGAAGCTGCAGCACAGGGATTAACTCCTATGGAAGGTTATTCCTTTAAAATAAACACGTTGTATCACAACTGAATTTCACAGGGTTATTGTTGCAAAAACCTAGTGTTACTGATCTTACACAGGTTTTACAATGTTAGTATTCAGGGTTCAAGCTGCCCCAAGAGCTTTGTCTATACATCCATGGAGACATGATGTCAGCAGATAAATGTATGTATCACCACTTGTTTTAATCTGTTTAGCAAGAAACAAGTGCCACAGAAGCACGAATATGCATCTGCCACCTGAGCATGTATCGCAGTCCCACACAGGTTTGTATAGCCAAGATGAAGTTCATCTCACCTGAGACATCTAAAAGTTAATCATTCAAGTCACCTTATATACCAGTCAATAATAGTCACCGCTTTCAGTGTGATTCATCATACTGGCCTTAGGTGCTTAACTTTTAAAGACATTATTTAGGTGAGATGAATCACACCTGCAGCTAGTACAGCTATTTGTACACATGCCAGGTGTACTAGAGTTCACGTGTTATGGTACATGCTGCAGTCAACCCTCAATTGTAGCACAGATGTTCTGACAGCATCCCATCACCTCCCAGGATTGCCCATGTGAGTCCTCTCCCTGCTGCAAACACTTGTGCTTGCTTCAGTGAACCATGTTTGGGCCAAACAATTTTCTAAGTCCAGGATATTCTCAGATTCTTGAAACTTTTCTACTTAGCCTGCTTTATGACTTAAAGTTCAAATCCCAATATGGACTAGATTATATAGCTAGGATTACAAAATCTGCAAGATCAAGCCCTAATTTTGAAATTTTGCCATTAGATGTGTGCATTTATTATTAAATGCACATATTGCATTATCAACAGATGTAGATCTATATTTAAAAAAGCCTTGTTTTCATGCCAAGCAGCTGGGAAAAGAGTAAAGGTTTCTTCTGTCTGTAAACTCTCCCTTGCTCTATAGATACACACTGGAGCTATATGTAGATACAGCGAATAATCGCTTGACTTTCATCTACCTTTAAGGCTAAAGAATAGCAAAGAGAGCATGTAAAAAAAACAAATGCCAGGAGAAGGATGTAAAAATTCAAATTAAAAAGCTGAAACCAGAGGGGTTCTTTGAGTCTTGTTTTTGTAGTTTGTCAAATAAAAAGTCTCAGTAGTTTGTCAAATAAAATTGCCATGACAAGCCCATAAGTTCTATATAGATATGTAGTTTGAAAGACATCAACCTCAACTACCCATGTTTTCAGTCTCAGTCCACAAGGAATGACACCCTCAGGCTAGCCTTTTTAATACCACTATGTGTATGAGAGGGAAAAATGCCAGGTATTGTTTGCCAAAACACTTCTCCATGAAAATTCTGTTGCTTCCACAGTATTTAATTTTTTTTTTTTCCATCTAAACTGAGAATAGGTCTAAACTGAAAGTTTTATTTGACCCCTTGTGAAGGCTGTCACACATCAGCACATATGTGGGCCAGCTAGTAAAGCAAAAAAGCTAAGGTTCTTCCTGTGAGAAAGACTGATGTGTGGTCTGGCAAGGTGTTTTAGGCTCAAAGCCTTGCTGAGCAAAACCCACCGTCATATATTCAGGGACAGGTTGGGTTGGAGACAGTAACCGCCCCAGCTGGTAGTCAGTATAACACCCTGACTAAAACCAGCTGGAGCTGTACACGGGCACCTTGGGCATTCCTGAGCCATTTTTACACAACACACTGCAGAGGAAAGTACAAAAATAGGTGACTTCATAGTGAGAACTTTGGTATCTTACTTGCTCTGTGGCTGACAAAAAGCTGTTCGCTTGCACCACAAGTTTGCCTGGGCCACGACGCCTTGAGAGGATGCAGCTACTAGAGCCAGCTCTGAGCACCCTGGTGAGGCACCTGAGGAGACACTGCCGCCGTAACTGGAGTTTTCATTGGCAGGATATTTGGAGAAGAAGCCTAAATACCGGTTCGGCCGTTCGTACCTCTTCCCGGCTCAGGGGAATTCTGGCCAAACGCGGCTCCCCAGAGGGTACCTGTGCTGAGGGCGGCCGTACGGTGCCACAGGGCACAGAGGATTTTGAGGAGGGGGCTGCCGCACCCCGACCGCCACTAGGCTGCTCAGGGCAGCAGGTGACAGGAGAGCCCAGCTACCTGTCGGGAAGGCACCATACGGCAGCCACAGGTGCGATGTGTAGCGATAATTAAGCGCTGGCAAGGTTCACGCCGCCGGCAGCGAGGGTCTGGCCGCCGGCAGGACAAGGCCCGCCCCGCCCCAGGGCAGTGGGGGCGAAGCCGCCCGAGGGCGCGCCCCCCGTGGGCGGGAAGGCTGAGGGGGCTCCTCCCCCTGCCCTCAGTAGCGGTCTGCCATGGGGCTGGGGGCGGGGGGGGAGGCAAGGAG
>NW_015090922.1:22350088-22355616 GCF_001431845.1 Calidris pugnax
TCCGATCTGCGGCGGGCGCGGAGCCGCCGCCGTGGCTGCTGGCCGGGGCCGGGGGTCCCTCTCCCGGCGTCGCCGCAGGGCAAGGCGGTCCTGAGGAAAATGATCTGGAGTGAACAGTAAATTAATCGGGAATCTTCTTCTGGGCCACCCGCCCTTGCCGGCGTTGGCAGGAAACTTCTTTATCCCTGTGTGAAATTGACGTGCTGTCTCTTTCAGTCATGGTCCCGCGGTCGGTTTTTGGGAAACCACTGATTCCCCTGAAATGGGATTTTTAGCAGTGCAGGAGAAGTACTTCTGCTATTTCCATTTCCCAAACCTGTAGGTGCTTTACTGTTTTCTTTCCTGAAATTGGTACGTACCCTTTACAGAAGTGTGCAGAAGAAGACGTTGCAGACCAGCTACCTATGTGCAGCCTGTTGAAAGGAATAGGGCTTTGTTTTTCACTGATAAAGGATGCTGCAAAAGAACAGGATTGTGTTTCTAACGGTGAAAGTAAGTGTTTGGCTAATCAGTAACCAAATCTAAAGCTCGTGTCCGATCCTTTATTTTTGCAGAGATGTAGACATTAGAGGTGGATACCAGTGCACTCATACAATGTGTATGCACTGAAAATTGGCTGTAAGAAGGCAAATTGGAGTCTTTAGTAAGCTGACTTTCCTGTGTAATCTTTGTTTCATGTGGCAGTATACTTTGCCTTTGGTGGGCTGCTGGGACACAGGTGTGTGGTTGCTCATGACTGCTGCTTCATAGCGCAGCAAAAATCTTACGTCTTGAAAGCTGTGGTGGACGCAGGATGTAGTGTGCCACTTGTGCAAGGCTTGGTACTGGATGGTTTCTGTGGTGCACAGCTCTCAGATGTTTGTTTGCTAGTGGTGTCAGGGAAAGTACTGGAGAACTTAGCTAACATACCACTGTCTACATCACTCACCCAGTTCAAATACTTGAAAAACTCAAGCGTCTGCGAAACAGATTCTGCTGAACATTAAGCTTACACGGGAGAAGTGTAGTTCTGTTCCTGTCTTTATCCCTTATACTTAGTATTTTTGATGAAGGCATTTTACATACAGGGTCAAAAATAAGATGCAGGAAATGTTAAAAACCAGACTATAATAATTTCTTTGTTATCTGCCACAGGTAGGACAAATAGAAACAATGAGGAATAAATTGATAAGCAAATTACTTAACCACACCTGATTTTAATTTGTTTATTTTGGGGTGTGCTATGTAATTTGTTACTTTAAATGTATTCAATGTTGATACTTTCCTGTACCCCTCTAATAAATTTGTTTCCGAAGAAATGTAGGCCAATTCATGGGCCTTATCTAAAAGTAGTCAAACTAGTATCAATAGTTTGCAAAATTATGTCTTCCTGTGCTTGGTCATTATTTTCTTCTGTATTGTGTTCTGGTGGGAAGAATTTTTTTTATGATGTGTTAGAAAAGTGTGTGTTTGTGCATAGTTTGCCACATGGAAGTGGAGAGTAAATGCACAATTTAATGTTCAGGAATATCTGATACTTGCATTTGTACTAGCCCTTTGGGTTCAAAGGCTGTTCAATCTTAAGTTCAAATAAGAGAATCCTTATGTAACTTTTTTTTCTTGGAAGAACAGCCTGTAAGCCCCAATACTTGGTGTAAGCTGTCTTCTGCAAGACAGCTTTGTTGGCCTATAAATAAGAGATTCCCCTGACAGTAAACAAGTTTGGGGCACAGGATTAATGCTGCCTTCTTAAAAAAAAATAATGATTTTCCCTTTAAATTCAGAGTTAATTTTCAACAAATTTTAAAAATCAGATTCTTTCCAATTACTGTAGCTAATTATCAGGAATCACTTAGAAAATCATGTTCATGTAGCTTTATTTTTAAATTGTCACGTGTTGTTGTGAGGTTTTTGTTCATACTTTTTTTGCCCCCACAACAAGAAGGAGGGCCTTCTCTAAAATTCTCCTAGGAATTTTGGATTGAAGAATCTGAAAATTTCCTTTGTAAAAGTGCTTGTCACTTTACCAACCAGTCTAGCAGTTTGGAGGCACACAAGATCCAGAAATCAGACACTGTAAGCAGATATTCACATTCTGAAACTTTTCAGTTGAGAAGGTGGCAACAGAACTACAGATTGTCTGTCTACGAATAAATGGCTGTATTTTGTGTTCTCTGCAATAGTCTACTTCTGCATTATTGTAAATTTATCATTAGGCAAGTCATGTAGTAATATCTGCTTCTTGTGTTGCGTTGTACAGCTCAGAACCTACTTTCTGTGCTACTGCTGGCTATTTTTTTTCTGGGACTTGAAAGCTTTTCATTGAGCCTTTAAAACATGCAGCGATCTGCAGCACAAAACAGATAATTTTGACTACTGAATGTCTGTACTTGTCGCAGAAGTAACAATCCCAATTTTCTTTTACTCATTAAATTAGGAAGTCAAGATACAGTTTAGGTGCATATGTCTTCACAACAGAGGCCATGAAAAGAGCTTCTCTTTGCTATTACAAAGCCGTTCTTAGCACTCCATACTCTAGTGTGGGGAAAACAGCAGAGATCAGATGACTAGCTGACAAGTCTTAGTCTAAGCTTCAATGACGTTGGTTGTCTGTCTCTGACAGTAATCCCCATTTAATTTAGTTATACTGAGTTCCAGTATTTATTTTTTAACAGGTGATGTATCCTGATGGTATATGATAGCTACTTCAATTAAGTAATGTACTTAAACTGTGAGGGTCAGCTTTCCATGGAGCTGTGTGGTCAAGTCTATGGTGGTCTTACTGAGTTTGCCACCCTCCTTCTGTAAAAGCTTGTAACTCTTTCCCTGTCTGTAGTTAATCAAGCTGCAAGTAGCAGAGATCTATGTAATCTCTTTATCGGATTTAGTAATACAGCTCATACCTGGGAGGGTTGCATTGGCTTTTGGGGTCTAATTGCTAGAGAAGACACCTGGCAGCTAAACGTACCCAAATGTCTTCATTAGCAGACAAGGATACTGTCTTACCTACAGCAAGAATTTGTTTAATTGTGGAATGTAAGCCCACGACATAAGAATCTCTGTGAAATGCCAGCCAGATACACATAAACAGACAAGATTTCTTAAAATGACAGTGACGGTTGCAGAACTTGATGTGCACAAGAGCAGTTTGTATCCAGCCCATCCATGGGCAGTGGGAGTCTGCTTTAATGCCTTCTCTAAATAGGAATAGGCCCTCAGGGTTCAGAAGTAAGCTAGTCTCATCTTGTGGAACACATATACATACCTCTCAAGCACCAATCACTTCAGCTACAAGTAATGGCAACTAAGTTATCTGCTGGTAGTGTTCTTCTAGCACTTTCTGGTATGTTTAATAGAGCAAGGGAAGAAAGGAATGGAAAAACTGGTTGATAACAGGAATGGCCTTGAAGAACAGGAACCAAAATCTAGGTCTAAACTGAAAGTTTTATTTGACCCCTTGTGAAGGCTGTCACACATCAGCACATATGTGGGCCAGCTAGTAAAGCAAAAAAGCTAAGGTTCTTCCTGTGAGAAAGACTGATGTGTGGTCTGGCAAGGTGTTTTAGGCTCAAAGCCTTGCTGAGCAAAACCCACCGTCATATATTCAGGGACAGGTTGGGTTGGAGACAGTAACCGCCCCAGCTGGTAGTCAGTATAACACCCTGACTAAAACCAGCTGGAGCTGTACACGGGCACCTTGGGCATTCCTGAGCCATTTTTACACAACACACTGCAGAGGAAAGTACAAAAATAGGTGACTTCATAGTGAGAACTTTGGTATCTTACTTGCTCTGTGGCTGACAAAAAGCTGTTCGCTTGCACCACAAGTTTGCCTGGGCCACGACGCCTTGAGAGGATGCAGCTACTAGAGCCAGCTCTGAGCACCCTGGTGAGGCACCTGAGGAGACACTGCCGCCGTAACTGGAGTTTTCATTGGCAGGATATTTGGAGAAGAAGCCTAAATACCGGTTCGGCCGTTCGTACCTCTTCCCGGCTCAGGGGAATTCTGGCCAAACGCGGCTCCCCAGAGGGTACCTGTGCTGAGGGCGGCCGTACGGTGCCACAGGGCACAGAGGATTTTGAGGAGGGGGCTGCCGCACCCCGACCGCCACTAGGCTGCTCAGGGCAGCAGGTGACAGGAGAGCCCAGCTACCTGTCGGGAAGGCACCATACGGCAGCCACAGGTGCGATGTGTAGCGATAATTAAGCGCTGGCAAGGTTCACGCCGCCGGCAGCGAGGGTCTGGCCGCCGGCAGGACAAGGCCCGCCCCGCCCCGGGGCAGTGGGGGCGAAGCCGCCCGAGGGCGCGCCCCCCGTGGGCGGGAAGGCTGAGGGGGCTCCTCCCCCTGCCCTCAGTAGCGGTCTGCCATGGGGCTGGGGGCGGGCGGGGAGGCAAGGAGCGGCGAGCCGTAAGCCATGCACTCGGGGAACAGCACGGGCACCACCAGCCGCCCGGCCCCCGCGGCGGCGGAGCAGGAGGTGCCGGGCGAGCGGCCCCTCTTCAGCGCCGGCACCTACGAGCTGCTGGCCCTGCTGGTGGCCACCATCGGCATGCTGGGCTTGTGCAACAACTTGCTGGTGCTGGTGCTCTACTACAAGTTCAAGCGGCTCCGCACGCCCACCAACCTCTTCCTCGTCAACATCAGCCTCAGCGACCTGCTGGTGTCCGTCTTCGGCGTGAGCCTTACCTTCATGTCCTGTCTGAGGAGCCGCTGGGTGTGGGACGCCGCCGGCTGCGTCTGGGACGGCTTCAGCAACAGCCTCTTTGGTGGGTGACGGGGCTGCGGTGGCCTCGCGTCCCCTCCCTGCCCCGTTGGGTGCCTCCTTGCATGTGTCTGAGGAGTCTCTTGACAGAAGATTGCATAGTAATCAAGGAGTCTCTTGACAGAAGATTGCATAGTAAGGGTATGCTCTGGGGTAGGATTACTACTAAACCTTAAATGTTTGGAATTGACATGCTATTGTTACTGAAGTGTGATTAGAGACCTCTGTCTGTGCTAACTGTAAGCTGTTCTTGTGAAGGTAAATAAATGCTATCAGCTTTTAATGTCAAATTAATTGAAAGCATTATGACCCTTCTGGACAGGTCACCATTGGTATACAGCAGCCAGATCTTGATGAGCTGTCAAGTAAATGTTGAGATCCAGGTGTATACTCACTTCCAGTAATGTGAACTGGAGGATGGGAAAATTTCTAAGCAGCTTTGCAGACTCTACTTTCCTGTGAAAAGCTGCAGAGTGTACGGCTGAGGTTATTTTGTTTATTTATTTTTTTTTTAAGCACCCCGGGGCCCCGCGCCCTGTCCCTCTACCGCCCCGCCGGTCCCTCTACCGCCCCGCCGGTCCCCAACCGTCGGGTACACCCGCCCCAACCGTCGCCTCCGCGCCCTCCCTCAGGCCACCGCCGCGGCCCTCACGGCTTCCTCCCGGGCGTTTCTTCTCAGGGGCAGCCCTTGGTCCCATTTCGGTTAGCGCCGCCCGCCCTCTGGCGCCGGGGGGGCGGGAGGAGGCGCTCCCCATCGCGGCCGTGGGGCGCCGGGGCCCGGCGGG
>NW_015090922.1:22355626-22484362 GCF_001431845.1 Calidris pugnax
CTCTACACAATACTGAAGTAAGGATTTATGGTCAGAGGCTGTCCTGTGGACCTGGCACCAGTTACAACCTATTTTAAAACAAAGCAAAAAAAAAAATTATCTGTATGTAGTTTTTAACTACTTCATCTAAAACTATTCTCTGCCTGCTGAAAGAATGATGCCCTGTGCTACCCTCTTGCATTACAAATGTGTGTTACATGCACTGATTTAATCTCACTAAAAGCAGTCTCTGTGGTTACTTGGCAGACGGTCCTAGGATCTTGTGTTACAGGCAGCTGGAGGCTCAATCAGCATGCTTTCAGGTTTAGCAATTTTTTAATTTTTTTTTTTTAAAAGTGAATTAATCACTTGCAGGCTTGAACATGGAAGAGATGATTAATTCCACTTTAGTTCTATATGGAACCTGGCATAGTGTTTGAAAATCAAGGTGGCTACAGGTGTATGTTATCCTGTCATGGTTTTAACTGGGGTGGAGTTAATTTTCTTTCTAGTAGCTGCTGTGTTTTGGGTTTGAGTGAGAATGATGCTGATCCCTGCTTGGGACGGTCTGGGTAACTGCTCATTGGGTGGTTAAAGTGACTTGTGTTGTATTACTTAATAATGGTAAAAAATATACAGAATAAATATTATTATTATGGTTGGGTTTTTCCCTTTTCTGTTATTGTTTTATTGAACTCTCTTTATCTCAACCCATGAGTTGTTTTTTTTTTTTTTTTCCATTCCCCTCCTTTTCTCCTTCTCTCTACCCTACTGGGGGAGGGGAGTGAGCAAGTGAGCGGCTGAATGGTCCTAGTTGCTGACTGGGCTTAAACCATGACATCCCTAATTGTTTTTAAATATAGATTATGCCAGGAAGGCTTAATGACCACAGAAAAAGCAGAGAATCTTTAATGCTGAGCATAGATATCCTATCAGATCCACCAAATGCATCCTATTTCAGATGTACATCTCACTGAGATGAATTTAATAGATTTTTTTTTTTTCTGAACCACAAATGACCAATGCTTTTGATTTGCTTTGTACACGATCCTGCATTTAAGCCCCTTAACTGTGGTCATTTAACCATTCCCTCCATCCTTCCTGGCATAAGCATTTAGTGTTAATATTGTACAAAGAAACAGAAGTGGCCATAAGGACTGACCTGTTTAGAATTCAAGATAAACTTGATGATAAAAAAATATTTTAAAAGAAGAAATCACTAACAGTGGAAAGACGATTGAAAGATGTTGAAGTGGAACCTAATATAGAAAATGAAGATCTTTAAAATTAAATAATTCTGAAAGCTTTGGGTTAAAATCCAAAGTGAATAATGGAGGAAGTCTTATGTACGGAGGCTCCATTGTTTAATATTAATCTTGCTTGAATGAAGACTCTGGGATTCAGTCGGACTCTTTGCAGTGAACCATAATGAACTTCACTCAGCCTTCTCTGTAGCTTCATTGGCATTCGCTGTGAAAAATCTGGACAACAAGCAAATATGCATTACATCTAACAAAACTATGACACAAAGGTGAATTTTTATATATTTGTTTTAAGATTTAACTGCTTATCTGAAACCACTCTTACATATCTGCTAGTTGTCTTGCAGAATAAAACACATCAATCTAGGGGATTAGCTTCTACAGAAATTATTTTATATAACAGCTTTGGCTTCAAGGACAAACTGATAAGCATGTACATTGCAAGCTTATTTGATAGTTATTATTGATTTAGAAACTATTTTCTTTAAAGATGGGAAGTCTGATTAAAAAATTATTTCTAGACCTCTGTAAATATGTCTGTTAGAGGCAGGAATTTTAGAAGCAGGCCCTTTAAGAAATGAGCCCTTAAATCCATTTGTGGGTGACTTAGAAATGAAGAACTTCTTGCTGAACCCTTTGAACTATGCATCTAGATAGGTCTTGTGAAAAGCTCTGGTTTACTTTATGAAAGCTGTAACTTAATTTGTAGATTTAACAATTGCTCTGTAGCTGCTTCTTTAGGTGTCATATTTGGTGGCTATCTTGTTATTGGCATTAATAGGGCAGATTTAATAGAATCCTAGACTACCATAGGGAAAAAAGTAACTAAAGTAAAATAATCTCAAAAAGAAATACAGCTCTTTCATTTCTTTATAATAACCAAGGGGTATAAAGTTCCAGCAGTACTGTCTAGGATGTTGAATATATTACAAATGTTGCTTGAAACCATCCCTTGACATGAGACCTAATCTCCAATCGAATTAATTGCACCTACCAAAATGTATAATTTCTCCCTTCCCCACTTCTCATTTAATTACAATTTTCTCATTTGAGAAAAAATTTTCCGTCCTTGGGATCAGTGCAGCAGGGGGGCAGGTAATTACCCATATAAGATAAAGTAACTTTTTTTTTTTGGTCTTGTGTAAAAATTTGGATGGAACTTGACAGTGCTATTAGCATACGGAAAACCCGCAAACTGTCAACGTACATGTTGTACACTGTGGCATGTTGAGTTTGAACAGACTCTTTCAAGATTTTTGCTGCTCTGTTATTAGTTCATACTATAACATGTGGAGGTGGCAGGCATTTTCCAGCTCTGACTGCTTAGAGTTGTATGAGACCCTTGGGCATTTTCTGCTTTTATGGTTTTGCAGCTTTATAATGGAACTTGATGCCATAAAGTGCAAACACATAATGTTGTCCAATTGGAATCTAACCTGGAGTAATTTGTACACACTACCCCTTGTCTTTTCCATATGACTCTTTTGTAAAAAGGGAGTCTCCATTTTCTTTGTAGCTACTCTTTAAATACTGGAACACAAGCTCTCCTCTAAGCCATCTTTTCTCAAGGCTGAATAAACCCAGTTCTCTCAGCCTTTCCTCATATGACAGGCTTTCCTGTCTGTTCATGATCTTTGTGGCCCTTCTCTGAACATTTTTCAGCCTGTCCTCATCTTTTGGCATAATGAGGACTAAAACTGAACACCGTATTCCAGTTGTGGCCTGAGAAGTGCTGAGTAGAGTGAGATAATGACTTTCTCTCTCTGCTGGTGATGCCCTTGTTGATGCAACCCAGCATTCTGTTGGCTTTCTTTGCTGCAGCAGAACACTGTTCACTCATATTGAGCTTGTTGTCCATCAGGATTCCTTGGTCCCTTTCTGCAGAGCTTTTCCCCAGCTGGGTAGATCCTAGCCTGTGCTGCCCTCCTGGGTTATGTTTTTCCAAGTGCAAGACCTTACACTTGTCCTTATTGAACTTCATAAGGTTCTTGTTAGCCCACTCTTCCAGCCTATCCAGGTCTTCCTTGCAGGGTGGCTCTCTTCTGAATTGTGTACTTCCCTGCTCAGTTTGGTGTCATCAGCAAAATTCATCAGGATACATTTGATCCCATCATCCAGATTCCTTATGCCCAATATTGATCCCTGGAGGGGATCACATCAGTTTCTCTAGGAGGCAGCTGGGGGGGACCATATCAGCCTTGGAGAAATCCAGGTAGACAATGTCTACTGCTTGCCCTACATCAGCTGAGCAGGTTACTTCATTGTAGAAGGCGATGAGGTTTGTCAAGCATGGTTTGTCCTTGGTGAATCTGTGCTGGCTTTTCGCAATCACATGCTTCATTTGACTTGTCATAGCCCCAGGAGGATTCACTCGGTAACTTTTGCAGGAACTGAAGTAAGACTGATGGGCCTGTAATTTTCTGGATCCTCCTTTAGTCCCTTCTAGTAGATGAGGGTGACATTAGCCTTCCAGTTTTTCTGGGACATCCCCCAATCTCCACGATCTCTCAAAGATCATGGAGAGCAGCCTCACAGTGACATCAACCAGCTCTCTTAACACCCCTGCGTGGATAATGTCAGCATCAATTTGTAGGGGTCAGTCTTCTGTAATAGTTCACATACCAACTCTTCCTTCGCTGGTGGTGGACCTGTGTTTGCATCAAGAGTTTTTTTGTTCCTAAGGCCTGGGATTAATGTCAAGTGTATGGAAGCAGGTCTAAAAAAGATAAGTTACTAGATTCTTATGGAGTAATGGGTGTTTAAGTCAGGAGAGTTACTCTATAGAATTTCAATATTAAAAAGATGGACAATCAAATTTAAAACTCTAACAAAGTTATTTGCATTCTATGAGGGCATAGCAGTATTTCATGCTTTTTTCTTCTTTAACAATAAAGGAGAGAAGAGCAAAAAAAGCACCATGATCTTAGAGATTCCTGTGAGTTCAATAGCTCCTGAAATGCTGATGACTCTACTTGGAATTTATTCCCTTGGCTATTTGTGTTTTGCAAGGCAATGTCCAAATGCTGAGAGATGCTACCTGTCATTCAATTTCACTCATTCAGTAAAAGTAGTTTGTTGGTAATCCCTCGTCTGAGACTTAAAAGATGCTTATCTGCCCTTCTAGAAATGTGTAACTGAGATCTGATTGAACACCATTGAACACACTGAAACACACACTCACCCATTGAACACACTGAAATTTTGTTTGCTTATAAATTCCTCTGTCATGTAGCCCACTGTAGAAGTAAAAAGAATGACAAAACCCTAATGACTCTTAAACAGCATTATCTACAGCATCTTCCACCAGAGTTAGTGGGATTTTTTCCCATAGTTATGGACTTCATCTTTCTAATATGCATTTTAAAACTCATCTCCTTAGGGCAGATTTCAGTATTCCTGTTCTTAAAAGTATTTCTGCATATCATCTGCACAAATAAATAGGCAGCCATGGCTCCACAGCACAAGAGGGTTTTTTTGGACAAAATTCCCTACATTTTTTCTTATCCTGCAAAGGCATTTTGTTTCCAGTTTAAATTTTTATGGTTGACTGCTTCAACCTCTACTCTTACAGCTATGACCTTGTTACAGCAGAGATCCTGCATCAAAGAGGCATTTATTATAAGATGCTGTGACCTGCATTTCTTGCCTCATGTCTGCGTGCTGCCAGACACTCTTGAATACCAATAAAACAGGGATTTGCATTTCAATACATACTGCCCAACAGGCTAAACAGGGTCCCTTTTATGGTTCAGGTAGAAAACTCAAGTATCCCTTTAAAGAACACTGTTTTCAGACTGAAAGGGGCTTGATCTAACACTGTTCAAATATTTTTGTGTAAGTACCAGTTTTTAGAGTTATTGATCTTCCAATGACTTCCTTGAGAGTGTCAAGTTCTTAGTAAATTATTGCTTCTGAACACCTGTGCTTTCAACCAAGCGTTTGTGCTTTTGATTACTTTCTTATGGCCAGAATTCAGTACTCATAGAAATTGGTGGGGATATATTAAGAGTACACAGGAATATTAGTCATTAAATACCATTGCAGAGAGAAGGAGGTGGTAAAGAGCAAGAGGTTAGTTTAGGAATTCTGGACTCGCCATCCTGAGGAGCTGCTCTTTCTCTCCACTTTTGATAGACAAAGCTTCAGTGCACTATGTAAGCGAACTGAGCCTGCAGTTGTGTGATGGGGATTTCCCCCCATAAACATGTCTGTGGATTATTTTAATAGCCATCAGGTAAAACTTTTAAGTTCCTAATATTTGGGCGCGGGGAAATGGAAGTGGAACTTCTTGCCTTACCTTCTGTTCAGGAAGTAGTCTCCATTTGATTATATAAAGCATTTACCTGAGCTAGTATAAATGTAGAATGGTGCATGTATAATTCTGTAATTATTTTCTAATTCTTGCTAAGATCTTGTTTAGATACACATTCAGTGTATTTTCAGCGTATTAGGTCCTGAAAAAGGGAATGAAGGACTTCCTCTCAACTTCATTTACCAAAAACAACAGTCACCAACTAAACAAACCTTAAGTCTTTTGGAAACCCTGTAGCTTGCATTTGCTAGTCCAATTTCTCTTTCAAGCCATGAAAATGAAATTCTATAGCAATGACTTACACAAGAAAAAAACCCCACAAAGCTGTACAAAACTGTGAAAGCAGTATGCCTTGCCTTCTGCATGCCCAGCAGTATCTACATATCTTTGTGATGAAGGTTTAAAGATAACACTGCCAAAAAATGTGCATATTCATTGTTTCATTTCAAAGAGAGCCATGACAAGAATGTGGCATGTTTTCCTTTAGAGTGGCAAATCCTTTCTGTTAATCAAGAAAGCTCTCTAAACTCATCATCTGTAAAAAGAGATCCTCTAATAGTTACAGGATAAACTGACTTTCTTAGAGATTTTAAAGCATGTCCTACTGCAGCATATGTGGTTAATAATATGCTGGTTTTGCTGTTGAATGCTTTGACATGGAGGTTATGTGTTGCTCTAGATTTTGTTATTCTTAGTTGCGTTCCTAAAATCCATGTTGCTGGTGCTTGAGTGTGCTAGTGTTAACTTGTCTTCCTTAGATGCTGATCCTTTTTTCAAAGTGAGATCAGGTATCTGTGATATCCTTTGAAAGTTTCTGCTGGATGTAATGATTATTCTCTCTTTGGCAGTGAAATTTGAACATTTAACCTTCTCACAGCTATATAAATGCATGTTATGACAAATACGAATGTACTTGAAGAAATGAAATGCTGTGTGTATGCATTACAAAATACTTGTGCTTCATATTGGATAAAATGTACACAAATTTGGGCATAGATATTTGTATAACCTCACAGAGTGCTATGAACTACTCCCTTTTTCTTGTTTAAGAGGCTGTGTATATGGGCTTGATGACTGAATCATTACAGATTTCATGTGACTGACTCATGCCTGATAGGCAGCTTGGTTTTTGATCATCAAATTTCACAGACCGTTAAAACAGAAATCCTTATATCCTAATCAGGACAGAATTGCCTTGTCTCGATTAAGTCATAAAAGTGTCTGGATAACGTCATGCTGAGAGCTGAAAATAATCTGTGATTTGTCACAACATGTTAATAACTGTGTAGTGGGGTTGAGGTGGACAGAAAAGGAAGAGAGTGCACAAACAACTGAAGCGAAGCCTGTCATACTTTTATGATAGCAGCAAGATGGGAAAGGACACTCAAAATAATCCAGTGTCTTCTGGATGGGACTTCTTCGGCAACCTGATGCTTTGCTTTCCTGGTTGTTGTTTGGAATGCAAAAAAAAAATGTAAAAAAAAATTGGAAAGTTGGAATTTACCTAGTCATTTTGTTCACATTAAAGGTGCATATCTATGCTTTCAGTTGTTGAAGGCTTTCTTTGACTTCAGTGTCAATTCTGAGTTCACTAGGTTTCTAACAGATTTTATTATTTCTGATTATCAGCTTTTTCTTTAGAAAAAACAACAAAACCAAACCCACAAAAATCCCCAACGCCACCTCCTCTCGCACCCTCCAGTTGCCAACCAAAAAACCCACCTTGGAGCATGATCTCTCACTTAATGAACTAATGTTTAGGAAGAAGTATTAGCTTGGTCTCTCTTTTTTTTTTTTTTTTTTTTTTCCCCCCCTTTCTCTCTTTTTACAAAATGT
The DNA here is from genome assembly GCF_001431845.1 of Calidris pugnax. Taxonomy (NCBI): domain Eukaryota; kingdom Metazoa; phylum Chordata; class Aves; order Charadriiformes; family Scolopacidae; genus Calidris; species Calidris pugnax. Next base: position 22,363,016 of record NW_015090922.1, read on the forward strand.
AGCAATTCTTAATTTCGGGTAGAAGGAAATTTTTTTTTTTTTTTTTTTTTTTTCCCCTCCTTGTCCTACTTCTTGGCCATTACACATCATGGGTCAGATACTAGCACCTTACTCTGAGTAGTTCTGAAGTTAGTGATACTGTTTGAGTTAATAGTTAGTGAGTAATGGGATGTCACTCAGACAACTACAACTTGTTGGTGCTGATTAATCTGCTACCAAAGGAAACTTATCAAGAGAACTTCAGTCCAACTTGCAGTATTTGTGAGTAACTTAATTAATTTTCTTTATTTTTCTTACAGGAATTGTTTCAATTATGACTCTCACTGTTCTTGCCTATGAACGCTACATCCGAGTAGTCCATGCAAAAGTGATTGACTTCTCTTGGTCTTGGCGGGCTATCACATACATCTGGCTCTACTCATTAGCCTGGACTGGTGCACCTCTTTTGGGCTGGAACAGATACACACTGGAAATTCATGGATTAGGTTGCTCAGTGGACTGGAAGTCAAAAGACCCTAATGATATCTCCTTTGTGCTCCTTTTTTTCCTTGGCTGTCTAGTAGCACCTGTTGGGATCATGGCCTATTGCTATGGTCACATAATATATGCAGTAAGAATGGTAAGTTAATTCAAATGAGATTTCTCTGAATGTAATATTTTCAGTGAAAAATGTTGATGCTGTATATTAAGCTTGGATCAGAGTCTAAATTTGCACTCTCACTTCCTCTTCAAACTTTTGAATGTTTAGTGTTCATCCATGTCAGGCACCACTAGAAAGGATTTGAGTAGTAGGGTTTGAGGAGAGCCAACCTAGAGCTACCAAGGTCTATTTTTAGTGTAGTTTTAGTGGGAGGCAGGTTAGGGAACTGCCCATGCTCACTAATCCACATCAGATTCTCCCTTGAAAAAGGGAAAAAAAAACAACCCAACCCTCTGTTAACAGTTTTTCTTGATTAAAGAATTCTCTCTCCTCCTCACCACTCTTGAGAAGATAACCCTGTAAAACTCTTCCAAATGGAGAAGCCTGGTTAAAACAGTTTTTTATGTTAGGGCAACCTATTTTAATTCAGTCCATATTTTTAGTGTCAGAAAGTGTTAATGTTTGAGGGTAACTGGTCAACAGCGCTGACGCAACTGGTAACTGTTACGGAGAGCGCTCATGTACGTGTACCATCTTTTTCTCATTTTATGACTTGCTCAAGTAACACTGGGAACCTGCTGCCCAGTATTCTGCTTTAAATAGATATTTCATAATTTTAGGGTAACAAACTAAGTAGCGGAGCAGTACAGAGAAGTCAATTTATGAAATTTTCTTCTCTAAAGGTTGCTGAACACACAAATCTACAGGATTGTCTAACTAGTCAGGCAAAGGACCACTAAATGTAAACTGAACTTGCTTATAGCAGTGGATGAGGGCAAGTTAGTTTTCTGAAATACTTACAGTGATAAGTGCAGCATGTTTTGTTACATCATCAGATTTGCTGTTTTCCAGTAGATTTGCTATACTATTTTTCCTCAAATTATGTTCTTACACTTAATAGACATAAAGTCTGGCAAATATGATGTAAACTTGCAGAAGAATTGCACTTCGCAAGATAAGGTGTATAGTGTTTGCACCTAAAACTAAAATAATGAATTAATTAAAAATAGATGTAGAACTATTCAGTTTCAAGTAATATATAGAACTATTTTACTTTACCATTTTGTATTTTTTCTTCTACAGCTTCGTTGTGTGGAAGATTTTCAGACTGTTCAAGTGATCAAGCTTCTAAAATATGAAAAGAAGGTGGCTAAAATGTGTTTCTTAATGATCTCCACGTTCCTTATTTGTTGGATGCCCTATGCAGTGGTCTCTCTCCTGATAACATATGGCTATAGCAACCTTGTAACTCCAACAGTAGCTATCATCCCATCTTTCTTTGCCAAGTCAAGCACTGCTTATAATCCAGTCATCTATATTTTCATGAGTAGAAAGGTAGGTACATTAAAGTTTTCTTATTAGTAGCTGATACCACAGTGGTGGAGTTTAGATCTGATTTACTTTCATCTGTACATTCTAGATTTTCTTTAAGATTTGAATAGCTAGGATAAATGGTAAAGATCTAGTAGACTTAAAGTCTCTGACAGTGCTTAAAGTACTGCCTTATCAGAAATTGGATTTTAAGTTTCTGAATTCACACATGACTACTCATATGAAAGGGAGGGAAAGGAGTGTAAAAAGTTAAGTGTCTAGCTTTGACAGTTTAGCTGTGAAATGGATTATAACTAGAAAACCTTATCTGAATTGCTCCCATGCTAAAACAGAACTCCATCATATATTTCAAATATTACATAGTATTTCAAATGTTACAGCAGTAACATTTTTCAGAGCTTCATTGTATTAAAAGCCAGAATCTTATGTGGATGACGGTCAAAATTTTTTTGGAGGCAAATTATATACTGTTAAGACTACTTATCTATGAGAAATAAATTTTTATTTTTGTCTGCTTTTGTAGTCTTCATTGTGAAAAGTAGACTGCTGATGTAATGGGGGTAAGTAGCTCACTTCAGTGCTCTATAGAGCAAAGAGAGAATGGAAGTATTTGGAGTTATCAGTGGCATGTCCAATATGTGGAAGCTAGAAAACTATACATCTTTCTGTAAATCATCAGTACTTTGAAGATAACCACTGAATGTAGTTAAGCGGTATTGGTGAATTTGCTTAGACATTAAAATAGCTTCACTAGAACCAGAACACTGACTAGAAGTGTAATATGCATATTGTAAGCTTCTGAAATCAAGGTTGTATAGAGTTAGAAATATCTGGAGCTTATTATAATAACGTGGTAAAGGTAGAAAACCATGAGTGATTGCTAGAAGGATTTCCCTGGGTTTTCACTACCTTTTAGCTCATTATAGAGATGGAATTTTCTGTGATTTCCTACACTGGTTTGCAATTGCCAGGCAGCAGCCTGCACCAAGGCAACCAAGTCAGTGGGTTCGATCAGCCAGGTGGGCAGCCAGGCAAAGGCTGGAATGCAGCTCAAGCCAGGACAGAGGGCAAGGGTGAGCTTAAACACCGTTCCTTAGTGAAGGCAACAAGCTGCCAATGTGGCATCTTGCAGCTCTTCCCCTACAGCTCACTTCACAGTAGTGATCCAAGGTTACATGGCTGCACAATATCAGAGCTGGCCTGGATATGGGGAGCTAACAACAATCATGTTAAAAAAGGCAGGCACAATGCCAGAGAAGTCACAGCCAGCATAGGAACGAATCATATTGGAGATGCATTGAGAAGTACTTCTCACTCATGTCTAATTCCAGATTAAGACTAAAATGATAATATTTTTGTTTATCTTCTGGGTTATTTTGCCCTCAGAAGGAATCTTAAAACCAATTCTTCTCTATAATATCCTTCCTCTATCTGACCTGTTTTAACATGCTAGTGCCTTCTCACTTTCATGCTATTCAGAGGTCCACATAATCTCTGAAATCTTCAAGGCCTCCACATGACCATTGTTGTGTGCCAGATTATCTTTCTCTATCATCTTGTAATTTTCTAGGTCCCCTTCCCAACAGGATTTATTCCCTCCCCTGTGTCAGAGTATTAATTTCCTCTAATAAAACCTTGTTCCAAACCAGCATGTCAGAGACTTCTTGCATAATAGCTGGAAAAACAAAGTCACTGGCTTTAGAATAATCCTTAACACAGCTAGATGGAAGGCTGTTAAGACAAACGTCCTACTCCCTTTTCACAGAGAAGGTGGGTTGTTGTTCCCCTGCCTCATTTGTTGTTGTGGGCTTTTTGTTTTTTTAAGTCCTCTCCATACATTCCAGGCATGTCTTGTTATGGGTTATTAAGAGAAGAGGAAGCTGCCCACTTTTTACTTGTAAAACCAGAGAGTTTCCACAAAGGATCATATGTGAGCTTTAGATGTGTAGAGACATCGAGCTACTGAATGAGTGCGTCCTTTAACTACCACCTACCTGAAATCTTTGTTTTGTGAAGGGCAGAACATAATTGGAACCTTTAAAACAGCTCTACTACTGGAACTGTCATTCTATATACTGATACAAGCTTTCACTGAATACCTTGAGTTACCTAGTCAAAAGGTAGAATAGACTTGTATCATAAGTGGCTTCTAGTTAGCTGGAAGACTTCTGTTCTTTCCATGTTTAATGGGAAGATCTTATTTCTCTGTTACCAGCCATTGAAATGTCATTTTACATCTGTGACATTCAATGCTTTTGTTAAAATTCCATACCCTGGAGTAATTTAAAGGAAGAAAATGTCACTTTGTATCCTGTTCCTCCCCTTGTTCCTTCCTTCTGCATCTTCCTGTAAATGCATCTTCCTGCAAATGTTTCTGAGAATATTTGTTCCCCCTGGCTACGATGTTCTTTGAATACAGGATCAATATGTATAAACCACTCAGGAGCCTAGTCCTCTTCTTTGCAGATGGTGGGTTGCAGATCTTGCTGCTGGTAAAATATTAAGTTGCGTTTCAGTGCCCTCTGCTGGCTAGGTGATCCTGTTCAGCTCCTTGCTGTAGAGAAAAAAGCACCCACTGAAAAGCCACCATGTTTGTTACAGCACTGAAACTGATTCAGAACAAGGTGGAGATATGCAAAAATCTGTTGAGTCATTTACTGTACCGCTGTCTTCACTGGTTTGTACATGACAGTGAGCACTTAAGAAGCTGTAACTTCATTCTATTTATTCTCTCTTGCAGTTTCGTCAATGCCTTTTGCAACTCCTGTGCTTTCGTCTGATGAGATTCCAGAGGACCATGAAAGAGACTCCAGCAACAAGGAATGACAGACCAATACGACCAATAGTTATGTCTCAGAAAGAAGGGGACAGGCCAAAGAAGAAAGTGACTTTTAGCTCTTCCTCTATCATTTTTATTATCACCAGTGATGATACTCAGCAAGTAGATGACAACAGTAAACACAGTGGGACAAAAGTAAATGTCATCCAAGTAAAGCCTCTATAGGGATGAGCTAAAGGGATGCGAGAATGAGATGGACTTCAGCCAGTAGACTGTTTAGGTTGCAGACTGGTTTCAGTGGCAGTGTCCATGGGCTGCCAAAGGAAACCAGATACTTAAGCTGTGAAATACAGAAGGGAATCTGCATCTGAAGTGTTGCAGGCAGTTCAGTTTTGGTCACAGTACTGAAATCTCTGCATCTGTGCCAAAATTGCTGATGGATGTCTTTGCTCTAAGTTTCTTAAAGTATATTGTAGGATTGCCGGTCAGGCTGGAGAAACGTGCTGACAGAAATGTTACGAAGTTCAGCAGGGGCAAGAGCAAAGTCCTGTGCTTGGGAAGGAAGAGCAATGCTGCAGCACAGCAGGCTGGGCCCTAGCTGCCTGGGATGCAGCTCTGTGGAAAAAGATGTGGAGTCCTGTTGCTCCATGAGCAGGACACGAACCTGCAGTGTGCCCTGGCAGCCAGGAAGAGCACCAGCATCCCAGGCTGTACTGACAGAGTCGGAGCCAGTAGTCTGAAGTGATTATGCCCTCAACTCAGCCCTCCATTAGACCACATCTAGATACTGCATCCCATTTTGGGACCCCAATGCAAGCAAAACATCTGTAAACTGGGGTGAGTTTTGTGGAGTCCCCCAAGACTGTCAGTGGCTGTAGTACTTGGCCTGTGAGGAGAGGCTGGGGGAGCTGCGCTTGACCAGTGTAGAAATCAAGCGTCTTCCAGTAGAGATGGGGAGTTTTTCAATATGATGGAGCCAGGCTCTTCAGAGCAATTCACAGTAGAAGCATCACAGGTAATGAGCATGGATCTAAATAACAGAGATTTGGATGGGATATAAGGACAGCAAACCCTGGGGACAGCAAAACAGTGGAACAAGTGAGACTGAAGATTTCCTAAGGTTCCTTCCAGCTTCAGTTATCCTGTGATCCCTGAACTGCCAGCATTCCCAGTGCACAGAGTTATCAGGAAAGAAGGAGGAATGTTTGAAGTTGACTGCAGTTTAGTTGGTTGCAGTTGAACTGGTGCTTTGCAGGGTGGGGAGCGGGAAAAGTGATGTCAAAAATGACTGGGGTTATTGTTAAACCAGAAGCCCCCAGAAAGCTGTCCCTGTGTACTCAGCAAACCATTCTCTTGGTGCTACCTGTTAGGACCCCTGAGGTACATAGTGAAGAAAATCATGCAAATCAAAGCACCAATGAAAAAAGGTCAGTGAAAAGGGAGAACTGGAATTTCTATTTTTTTGTTATGATATGTGAATTATGTATCTTTATCTTGCATTCATTTATTCTGTACATGGACCAGAAGCGTCATCCTATATTAACCCTGAACCTGCTCTGGCACTTGCTGAAATTAACAGTTAGAGAAGAGCAGGGTAACTTTTGTCTGAGTTGCAATGTGAGTAATGATTATCTTGGAGCTCAGTAAACAGCACAGATAGAGATATTTCTCCCCACATTTGTTAAGCGTTACTGGTATAAAATGACAACAGGATTCTGCCCCAGACACAGCTTTCTGCCAGCATTGGTTGAGTAAGTTAGAGAACTAATTTTGAATTTCAGCAGCTGGTTCTCTATCACACTCCTTGGACTAGTGTAATTTCTCTGCCTCAGTCTGCTAAATGGGCAGTGTGGAACTGTAACATGCAGTTTTTCCGTCTCTGTGAAAGCTATAAGAAAAGCTTCTCCTGTGGACAAATTTTCTGAGAGGGAACATGCTGAATAACTATTGGTCCTGCAGTCAAAAATAAAACTTAAAAAATAGATAGGAGAAAGTCAGGGTCTAAATGTAGAAGCTTTCATCTAGTTCCTGGGAGTAGGGAGTGACCTCAACTCAGAACAAGTGACTGACTTTGTGCCTTTGCTTCTGAAAAGGCAAATTCCTTTTATTGCACCCTTCTAAATCTTTAGCACTGGTAAACTGGCTCTTTGTTATGTTTAGAAGTGCATCCAGAGTCCATCGTTCTCTAGATTAGATTGTATAATCTGAGAGGAAACAGGCAATAACTACTTGTCTGTTTCTTTCATATTTATTTTTGTTTTGCTACAAATGCATAGGTAAGTTGTCTTGCGATGTCAAAGATCTGCACTTACTAAAGCATGTTCATTGCAATGTCAAGAACTACATTTTCAGACAGTGATCACTACATCTATGCACGTTTATATTTACAAAGGGAGAAAGATGGACATTAGCACTCCATGTAATGATTCTGTCCTATTTACAAAATGTTTGGCATTTTTGTATTTTCTGTGTATTGAGTTTTCAGTGAGTGATTAAATGTACCTTATTTATATCAATGTGTTCTTGGTGAGATTTTTTTTTTTTTCCCCACTAAGAGAGGAAAGCTAAGAGGTTTGGTATCATCACTTGTTGGATGCAGCTTGAGGGGTAACATTAGACCCTGAGAAAGCAAAGCAACAGCTTTTTAAGATTCTAGTTGACCTATGTGAAGAACAAGTATAGGGTCTGTAAAAAGAAACTATACACTGTTCAGATTTATGAAAGTAAAATCTGAGTAATTAGCGATAACAGTGTATGATTTTTTTTAATCATTGATGTACAAGATATTTGCCACTGCAATACATAGCACACTAACAACTATATAACAATATATGAAAACGAAACAATTAAAAATGTTGTAAATTTGTGATCTTGGCTACTTTGTGTAAATTTGGTGCCTGAAATGATAAATTTTGTGAACTCTTTGAAGTAACTTGTTCTTATAGCGTGTAAAGTGTCACTAGCTTTTTAAGTGTGGCCATGTGAAGCTAGCATGCTGCAGTCCTATTTGCTCATCTTTGAAGCTTAACGATTTTCTTTGGGTAACTGCAGCACTGATGCAAAACTCACACCCTGCTACAGAATTTAAGCAGTCAGTCTTTGAGTGTCACCAGGTTATTTACAGATTTGTTATATCTTTTTTTTTTAAATTTCAAGTCTGTCTTTGGTCTATTCTGGGGTTGTTATAACTGGCTAGTTTATTACAGTGGAGACACAGAGACTTATGCAGGACCTTTCTCTCCCATTGCAGGGAATGTAAGAGGAAGATGGTTAGCGTTAATGTTTGGACCATTAGCTGTTCCTAAAGTAACAGAAATGCAGAATAAGAAGGAGGAGAAAGTGCGAAGGGCAAAAGGTTAAGAAAAGAGGAGAAAAGTACATTATTTAGGAAGATTTAAAACAAGCTAGTTGGTAAGAGCTTTCATGATCCTTTCATGCAAAGGGAAGTGGCAACTGTGGTGAGTACCATGATAGCTGCAGAGCCAGTTCATTTCTCTTAATCATGTTTCATTGATTTCATACATTACTGGAAAAATACAGATAATGATTTAGCTAGAATGACATTTGTAATGTGCAAATGCAGGAGCCTCAGCTAAATTGCCTTGCAACAGCTGGTGCGTCAGGACTCCGATGGGAGGTATTTCTGTATCTCCTTCATGCTGGGGAAAGGATCCCCTCTCGCTGTGTGTTTTGAATCCTGAAGCTGTGTCCACTGACCTCCCAGTGCAGGGGCTTCTGCTGCTACCCTGGATCCCATAGAGGTGAGAAACTGTGGGAAGTGTGGTGCAGATCTGCTCCACAGCTTTGTGACATTCCTCCTTTTTCAGCCTCCAGAAACAGCTAGATACGTGCTGAATGTATCTTAACTTCATGCAGAAGAAGTCAGGTCTTATACTACTAAGACATTTTCTTTTATCACAACGATTGCATCAGTCAGGAGATCAGTATTCACAAGCATTATCATTGTGCTCCTGTGCTCTGCATAATAGCAGCACCCTGCTGCTGTTTCCTGCTAGAATACTGCAACAGCTAAGTGAAATGGATATTCAAGTGCTGTATTGTGCTAAACCATCCAGAAAGAACAGGCTTTAAGAATACATTTATCCTTGGCTTATATAAACAACCTTCAGCTCAAGAATGGAATTTAACTGGATAATATTCAGAGGTAAGAGATGAGAAAAATCTGACTATGGTGGTGGAAGATTTCACAAACTCATATTTGACCCACATATAAACATCCCAGTTTGAAAATACCTGTTTGCAGGTATTTCTTTTGTCAGTCTATTTCACCACAGTTAAGCCTTATTTTTTGTATGTCATAAAGGAAAAGAGGAGGAGGGGTAGTGTGAAGCTGGAACAGTGAAGGGGGTAGGGGTGGCCATTCCTGTTGCTATTAAAGGCTGGCAGTAGGTGCTCCTTTTGAGTTGGACTGGTACTTTGCACATGCCCCCCTCCCTCCCTCAGTGGCAGGAAAAGCAGGAGGGAGAAGCAAACAGGACAAGGGGACACGGACACAGGCTGGAACACAGGAAGTTCCATCTGAACACGGGGAAGAGCTTCTTCACTTTGAGGGTGGCAGGGCACTGGAACAGGCTGCCCAGAGAGGTGGTGGAGTCTCCTTCTCTGGAGATACTCAAAACCCACCTGGATGTGTTCCTACCCAGCCTGCTTTAGGCGAACCTGCTTGGGCCAGGGCTTGGACTACATGATCTCTGAAGGTCCCCTCCGACCCCTACAATTCTCTGACTCTGTGAAGCGCACAGCTGATCTCCCCGTCTGCTGCCACAGACGAGCCTTTCCATCCGGCTGCTCTCACCTGGCGCTGCGTTGCATTTATCCAGCTCCAGCTGAACATTATGAATGCCTTTCTGTCTCTCGCTCCTTACCAGGCTAGTATTGAAGAGTTACTTGTAACGAATTAAAGCTGAGGAGGAAATTAAATTGATTTCCAGTGCGAATTAGACGGCAGGCTGTTAGCCGACAGACGGCATCCGGCGCTGCCCGGGCCCGGCTCTTCTGCCGCTCGGTTCGTTGCCTTTTCAGCAGCCTTCGCGCGCCCTCTTGTGGCCTCTTGAGGCCGGCGCCTGCGGGGGGAAGAATGAGCCCGGCCTCCCAAAACCTGTTTGCCTCACACGCTTCCCCCGCACACGGGAAGATTTCACTGTTGCATGTCTATTACACTTGGTTTATGTCGCTTATACTTCTTTCTTTGAAAAATTACGGGAAATCGATACCTGTAAATAATAGGAAATATGTCGTGTCACAGTGATAATTTGAGGAGCTGATGTCTTTGCACGTTCTGGAGAATGCAGCCAGGTAGGAGGCTGGTTATAGAGACTGTGTAGGCATGATGCTGGAGCAGCATATTAAAGTGCTTCTAAAGCCATTTTTTGCCTTGCTGAAACTTTCTCCAAGTGAAGGTAAAATTCCATCTGTTACAGCCTGAAGTCTGCTCTGAAGGAGAATAAAGTATTTGCATACCAGTTAGCCATGCTCGTTTTTACCAGTCTATATAGATAGATGATTGAGACTGAGGCCAGGATATAGTGTAGAATTATTAAACCTTACTTTAATAGGCCTGCCGCTACCTTCTTCTTTTTTTATATTAACTGAGTTTCTATTATATTGGTGAGCTTCCAGGTGCAGCTAAAATGGTATTTTGTTTCTATGATGGGTGGATCTGACACCAGAAATGAGGAAATACTTGTCATCTTCATGTATCCCTTTGTTTTCATGGTTTATCTAATTGACTTGCATCAGTACACCGTCAATACACTGTGCCTTTGGTTTGCTGTGCTGGTGTGAGGTGTGTATTGAGTACAGTGTTTGTGCAAATACCATCTGCAATTACTTTTTTTTGAAGGCATGCTGAAGCCTTCAGAAAGAAGCATTTACACAATCCGGCAATATTTTCTTTCCTTATGCCAAACACACACTTATTTTAGCACCCTTTCAGTAACATGTCTGCCGGTTGGGTCTGAGGAGAGCTTTAAGTCTGCTTGATGGGCTGTTGAACATAAATTCTAATGATCCTTCCTGAGGTAAAATACAGAAGAGATTTTTGTCTACTTCTGAACCCTCTCTCAGCACTGATCTTAAAAGATCTCTTGGGTAGATAGTACAGCATCTACGTACGTTGCACAATACCAGTCTACGCCTCCATTTCACATGATGGCCTCTATTAATTGTGATTTGTGGCTTTGTAGAGATGGTTGTAAAAGAAGCATTTTTTTTTTAACCCATCAAAAACCAACAAAACTTTACAGATCACAGAACTGTGTATGGTTTTCATTTTTTCGGTTGCATGAAAGCTTCAAAATGAAGAGATAGTAGGATGGGGCTGGGGGTGAGAGGTGTAGGAAAAAATTCTTTTCTTTTAAAAAATACTAGAACAGTGCTTGATGTTTCTTCTGGTGTGAGGAGATGATGGTAGCCATATGACTAGTAGACACTTAGGATGTTTAAGTGTATGTAACAGCAACTAAAGATGCTCAGTAAATAAATAGTTCAAGTACCATAGCTATTTATGGCTACACAAATTATCCAACTCATGAATATTGGATGTATTTAAATTTTTAAGTAAAAGCTTAGATATAGCTGTCTCTCTCCTGCCCTGGGGCTACTTCTATTAAAGTTAATTGCAATTCTCTGGAAACCAGACATGCTATGAAATGTACTGACAGTGGGGAGCATTTGCTTTGGTGACTGTATTGAAATAGCTTAGTGGTACCTATTGCTGCAATAATGTGTGATAGAATAATAATCATATTTATTTTGAGTTATCTCTAACTATATTTTATACATCCAGATCAGGGTGTTGTTGTAAAAGACGCTCAGCTTTTAAAAGAAATTTGGGAGATCACACACTACCAATTTCCAAGGTGAAATGAGAAATCAGTGATTAGAAATGGACATGCTGCTGCCTGAAGGGGACAGAACGTTTCCCAGGAACAGTACGTCCTAAGCCTTACCTTCTAAACATCACCTCATAATAACTGGTCCTTGAAACACTACAAAGAGGCATATAAATGATCATGCCTTTCTTGGAAAGATAATGAACAACAACAGAAATTATGTCTAAAATGTCAAATATAGAAAAATTTAGTAGCCACATCTTCCTTTCTTTATCTGGGTGTTTATTCTGCTTTGAAATTTATTTTTTAGACTAACAAAGTGTTGCTTTTTCTAAGCAGAGGCCCTTCCATCATCCTTTTTTTTTTCTGTTTTCCAACCAGTTATTCTTTCATCAAGATTGCATTATTTTCTTACAGAAGGACTCAAATATGTGGATTCTGATGAGTAAAGAGAGAAGCACAACACACTTGAGATCTCTACCTTATTGCAAGGAGGTATATGAAGGTAGCATCAACTTGGCAGTGCAGAAAGGGGCTGAATGGAGATCTACAGAAATTTTTAAGAGGATGATGTAAAGGGACACAGCACTGGCACCTATTTTATATCATCCATGTATTTATTTTGCACGTAATACAAGGTTATACCTGAACATAAGGGATTCATTGGTCCTAAGAATCGATCAGCTTTCTTTGTAAACATCTTCAGATGTGCATCAATTACAGAGAAAGACCATTTTTTATCCAAACTGGGTGTCACCCTGCAGAGGGAGCCATTGTGTCATCAAGCCAAAAATTACTGTGATATTTTTCTTGCTAGGGTTTGGCTTTTTTGTGTGTTCTTGATTTTTATGAGGGTTTGGGGATTTTTTTTTGTTTGTTTGTTTAGTTTTTAGTGATCTTGCATGAGTGCTTATAGATTTTGTTTTCTTCAGGCTTTGCTACATTTTGCAGAAGCTCATCTCTTAAACTGTTTGTCCTTCCTAGAGGTGACAATTACACGCTTAGCGCTTTCTCTGCAAATGAAACAAGATAGGAAAAGAGGTGCATCCTGTTCCAGAGTACCAAGGACAATGCTTAATTTTTATAAAATGCAGCAGATCTCACAAGGGTACAAACTGTCCAAGCGTTATATCTGGGTATAGAGTGCTCTGTGCAGATGGGAGCAGCGTTCTGCTGTGACTGAGGAATGGAGAACTGAGTTACCTTCATGGGAAAGAAGAGTTACTGGCAGGGGCAGTCTAACGTAATGTGCGCAGGGAAGAGACGGTCTTTACTTAGAATCTTATTTGTTGCTGTTTCTAGTTTTAGTTACACTGTACCCTGTCATTGCTAGACTTCACTAAAACCAAAGAGCTGTTCTCCTGGTTGTTCTCTGCCAGTCTATTAAGGTGACTGTGCCTGGCATTGCCTCAGGTGTTGGCAGTAGATACATGCTGAATTACCATAATGTCAGACTGACAATTCCTCTTGGAAAGCTAAAGCTGATCAATTTATATTGTATGTGGACTCAACTGGAAGACATAGACCTGTTCTAAGAGATTTTTAGTTGCAAATAGAGTTTCAACAGATATTTTATGCTGGAGCGTCATACTACTTGTAAGTGAACATCCTACATCTTACTGTCAGATATTTCCTGTTCAGTTAAAGTAGTTACTTTGCTTTCTTCATAAGTAAATGTGTCACCAAATTAGGAACTCCACTTGTTTTAGAACAGTACAAGTCTGAAGAATATAAGTAATTTTTACCAAACCACGACAGTCCATTCTCTAGTGTCTGTGATGCTTTTCCCTTGATTTTGGAGCCATTTAGCATCTGACAGCAAGGATGTATCTGTGCTCTGCAGGACTTCCTGTTTTATGACAGAGGCTCATAGTGTCTGTCTTGGTGTCAGTGAGAGTCCAAGGAGAGCTTCTGGGTTTTTTGCAGGTCCAAACATTAGTTGGTTTATTCAACTGTAAATTTTTGTTGTCCAGAAATAGTTTTCCTATATCTTCTGGCTGATTCTTGTTGTTCTTTTCCTGTCCTCCAAAGTTGTCTCTTTATCCTTTCTGAATTAGGTCTCTTCTGGAATAACAGGAATATTTTTCTGACAGATTTGCTAGGTAGATAGAAACAGTTTGTTGCACTCCTTGGTTTGAGGGATGTTACACTGTTGTTCAGGCAAACCGGTGTGGTACGGACAACAACTTTACTCAATGACTTTACCTGTTGCCCAGGTATTGACTACACAGTATTCTTGTAAAGCAGTGATATTACTAAACAGAAGTATTGGCTCATACTGTCTCTACAATGTCATTCTTAAAAAAAAAATAAAGTTACATCCTCTGTACTATCAGCACAAAGCACTGCTGATTTCTCAGTTGCAAACATGATCTCTGTGGTACAGCACGACCAAAGACTAGAGAGCCAGGATCCTGCTGACTGTGGTTGTTAACAGGTTTCAGAGCTTCCTCCGAAGTAGCTGAAGGAGAAGCTCATGACTTTTGCCGAGTAAACCAGTCAGCCTCTCTACAGGAAAAGCACTAGCCATTACAGCTGGGATTCAAGGGCATATTCTGCAACATACTACAGAAAGATGGTTTACTGATTTGCGTGTAGTATGACTCTTCAAAATGCACTGACCAAGCACAGGTTTTGCACTGATCTCTATAGACTTCTCTGATCTCTTGCATACAAATGGGTAGACATAGGTGCTACAGGTGTAGATAACATTCATGCTACATCTCCCTCCGTATTTATCTTCTCATTGTACCCGAGATATTGCAGAATGAAATGAACTGGTTTTGGTTGGTCTTTACTCTTTTCTTCCTTGATATTCGATTTTGTAGTTTGTGTGTGTATGTACTTATATATATGAAAATACATTTGCACTGAGATTTTCAAGTACCTATTTCAATGCTGCCCTTAGTCAATCGCCTGCAAGACACAATTCAGTTTCCTGAATGAATGTTTACCCTCTTTTCTGACTGAGAAGGTTGAAGTAATAATGTTAACATTGCACTAAAATATGGACAGAGTGAAACGAGATAAAAAACATGGGAATGACTGGAAGAAGCCAGCCTGCTGGGTAGGTAATGCCCAACCAAACCAGAGCACCCCAATCACTGCAGAACAGCATGGGGAAGACACAGCAGGTATGAGAGACTCAGAGTCTTTGATGACAATCAGTCAGGCTAAACATGGCTGCTTTGCTGCAGCTTGCAAAGAAAACAGTCATTAAGACCTGGGCTCACAAAGCTGAGCAGGGCTGAGGAGCCAAGGGGACAGCTTATTTTTCAAGAGTTATCTATGAACAAGGGGTCGGTGCTGCTGGGGCCTGAAACACTGGTCAGCGAGTGCAAAAACCAGCATCTGACTGACCCTAGGGATGAGCTCTCTAGAGTAAGTGTCATTAGCTGTATGCTGGAAGAAGCATGTCTTTATGCTGTTATATGGAGATTCTCACAAAAAGCAAGAGCAGAGAAGTCATCCTTAGCCCTTTGGGGCCCTAAGGGTATGCGTTCCAATGCTGGTGCACACAAGCTCCATGGTTACAAGTCTGTATTATTCTGTGGACATGAATGTCCGTGGGGTTACATGTGACCTTGTAGAGGGCCTTTGGAGCTCATAACTTTTTGAAGTTTAAGAGTAAAAATAGATCCATCTATCCTCAGTTCCTTCACCAACATAATGACTCTGTCACTTCACTTTGTACATGAGTTTAGTTGGGGACTCCTGTTCCCTTCCTTCCTTCCTTGTCAGAATATTATGAACTTCACCTGGACAGCCTGGTTCCCTGGCAGCTAATCATGTAGCACCCAGGCTGTCAGATGAAATAATGCCTTATCCAGATGCATGATCTGGCCCAGTTTTTTATGATTATGTCAGGTGGCTGGCAGTTCGAGGCAAGCTGTTGTCTGGACTGTACTCTTTGTGTGTATCATGATCATTGCTAATTTCTCATATGAGTTTGACACTAATGATGGCAATTCCACTAAATGGCGTAATTTCCTTGCAATCGTGTTTTCTGACTGAAAAGCATTGCATTGAAATATTTTTGGCTAGCACTACTTGGGAAGAATGAGACAAACAAAGATCTTTTAGTCTTTTCTATAAATAAGAAGTTTTTGAATGTTTTTATGCCATCCCAACTCTGTAGGGTTTTTTGTCACTCAAAAGTGAGCAGCTGCTGAAGTATTATGGGCTTCAACTGGAGATAGTTAATGCTACTATAAAAGTAGCAGAAGAGATAGAGGGAAACTGTTGAGAATATTACTCCTGAAAGCTATGTTCTAATTAAAATAGCTTTCCTTAGGAACAGATCATTAGCCTGAAAAAGACAATTCTGATTTCTCCACAGAGTAAAGCACTGCCAATTGACGAATTTACTGTTCCTGAAAAACTTTCAAGTCCAGTGCTGTTTGTTCTTCCATACTTGTGGCAGTGTTCTGAATCTAAAATAGTTTTCAACTTGTTTTTTATCAGTTCATTGCCAACCAGTGGAAAGGAGATGCAAAATGCTGCCAAATCAAGATTACAGGGTTTTACAAGTATTTAGTATTCTGGGGGAAACTAACTGCATGAGATACAGGGGAAAAAGGGACCCCAACATAAACCTTCTCCAGCAGGATCTACTTTATGTCCTGAAGCAGTGGGTACCTCCATACAGCTCCTCCATCACTGTACCACCTGATCATGGCGAATTATCATCACATTTCTCTACAGTGGACAGTAGTATGTCTCATACAAGTAACCAAGGTGAAGACTTTCCCCACAGGAAAATCTGTGGCAGCAGAAGAAATGTTTTCCTGTAGTTTAGCGCTGTGAACTCTCTTACTCTTGAAAAGACAACCTCTCCAACAGAGATTTGAACCACTTTTCTTGCCAGGCAAGAAGATATATTTACTGCTGCTAACAAGGAAGGAGAAGAAAGTGGTTCCTGCACAGAGAGCCACAGGGGGGTGATTTTTCTGATGGTGAAAGTAATTGTCTTTCATTAAATAACTTGCAATCCCAACCTTGAACACTGCTTTCCTTAGCCACTATTTTGGGATTCAAGAACATTTGAAAGTTACATTTAATTCCAGTGTCTAATTATTTTTTTAATCTTCATTTAAAAAGGCTGTTGAAATAAAGGTCACAAAATGCTAACTATAAATTTCCCAGGTCACTGCCTTTCAGTGGCTGTTGCTAGAATGAGCAAAAATGTTATGGCTATAATATGAATTAAATATCCTAAAATACATTTTTACTCCGACTATCCTTGGAAACGTGAAGATCACAAGGTATAATGATTCAGGAGACATTTTTGCATGGCTTGATCAACCAATAGGTTGACATAAGAATCCTTTTCAAATATAGTTGTTAGCAGTAATAACAATGCTAGAAACTTCTTTTTATTAGCTAATGGCGTCGTTTCAGGGGACATCAGTAGATATCATGGCTATCTTTTTCCATAGTGTAGCACAAATAAGTCATTATAAGAAGCTCAAGCCTTTAAAATGCTGAACAGATGAAAGCTAGCTTTGCCTGTCTCGGAGACAGACATTCCCTTAATTTTGTGAAAACAGAGCATAGGGGCTGAGCGCCTTCCTGGCTTGTTGTATTAGTCAGACTTCATCGTCTGTCAGATTTCCCTGTGGTGACTCTCACACTTAACTGTCAGTATTACACTGCTCTCCTAACAGCAGTAAAAATCGGAAAATTGTTAGCAAGAGAACACGTGGAAGTTTTTTGGGGGTGAACTTTTTGTTTTGTTTTCATATTGTGCCCATCCTGGTTAATATTGACCCCAAGTATTTGGCAGCTTACATTACAAACCATGATTCTTATATGGAAAGGAACAGTATTAGCACTCTCATTCATTATGCAAGGAAATTTTGGCGCTTGGAGTCATAGCTCCAAATGGACAAGACAAGTCCTGCTTGTAGTTAAGCAGGAAAATAAGCGCAGCTTGAAACAATGTGTTGCAAGCACTTGGATGAAGCAAGACTCAGAGAAAATAGGATGAGAGAGCAAAATCTGTTTGTAGCTGTAAAAAAAGTTTCGGCCTGAGCAAGGCCACTGGTTAGCAGTGAATTATGAAGCATCAGAGCCATAACTATGGCAGGGCAGAAGGGACATGGCAATAAAGGTGCTACCCAGGAATTGGCGAGGCTGGTCTATGGCAGAGAGTTTGACAGAAGGCAAGAACAGAGGATGCTTAAAGATCTGGCAGGAATCTAATACCCATAGAATTTGCTGTCGTCTCCTCCCTCAGGCTATCCTTCTGAAAATAGGATAGCTGCTGATAGTGTAGCTCCTTTGTTGATGATATACAGAAGCTGTGTTTTAGCTGCTGATTTGCCAGAGGTGTCACTCAGAAAACCCTGAAATCTGTACCAAAAATAAATAAGAAACTCTATTTAACATGGGCTGAATGACAATTAGTTGTAACAGTTGAGTTTGCTGACTCAGAGGAGAATACATCTCACAGGTCAGTTGGTTGATAGCATCAGTGCTTGCTCACTACAGCAGAGGTTAAAGTCAGTGGGAGATGGGTGTAGGCAGTGCTCTTCAGAATTAAACACAATTGTTTAACAGATTAGATTGCCTTGACTATCTGTGGATTTTTTTAAATATTAAGTTATACCATTCCTCCTTCCTCTCTTTGCATTGGTTTTGACAGCTGCTGTTGTTTACAGGAAGCATTAGGAGAGAAGCTAAGCTACAGACCCAGCAGAGTTCCTCAAGGTCAGCTGTTGGGTAGCTGTTGTCTATAAACAGCATTGTACATATGCTGTCAAGGTCCACAGGCTTTTCATACCCAGCAACTGCCATTTTCTGTTGGCGGTAATTGGGAGGTAAATCAGGGCCACTGAATCAGAGCTTTACTTTTCTACTCCCTTTGATTTGCGTGAGCACTAACAAGCAGTTAGTAAGAGTTTCATATTAATGCTTAAGGATGCTTGGATATCACAAAGGAGCACTGGAATTTAATGGCAGAAAAACTATAGTGCAGACAAAGAAGTGCATGTATTTTGAGGCTTCAAACACAGTAACGATGAAACTCAATAAGAGACTGCCATATGAAATACTTTGGGCTGTCTGTGACCCTCTAAGTAGAATAAATTAAATTATGATTAAACTCCTCAAAGTTATCTGTAACAGCAAGCTCAGACCCATGCCAGTATCATTTTGCATTTAACATTAAGAAGAAGTAGGGATGTTCTTTCCTTTACCCTCTAGCTCTGAGCAGGTCTGGCCACAGGGCAACCCCAGGCCTAATTTTGGTGCAGTGATCTCACTTGGAAATGCTAAATTGGTGCCAGACTATGATAACACAGGAGACAGAAGAACTGCAAGTGTCAACCTACGTATCCTATGGGGTCTGTCATTCAACCAGAAGGAAAAGCTAAACTATCAGCGCTCTGTGTTAGCTTCTGGCTCTGCACATGGGCCTTTCCTTTCCTTTCATGGTCACACTCTTCAGGCAGTAATGAGTCTGACTCTTGTGTTTTGTTTTGTGTTTTTTTCCTATCAAGAGAGCAGCAGTTTTGTGCACAGGGCCTGTGGGGTTGCCTGTGAAGGAAGTTCTACATTTGCATGATTGAGCCTGCAGGATCTGAGACCTGAATATCTTTATTACCCCTCAAAACAATTTTGTCCACTTCCAGGTCTGCATTTCTTTGAGTGACTACTGGTGATTTGCTTATAGCTGCAGGGTCTCCAATGCCAGCCTGCGTCCTGTCTCTTCTTATCCCATGCCTGCACTCCTCTGCACTGCATCTGGTGTTGCCACTGCTCAAATCCTCTCCTATCATATTGGACCTGTGTTTCCCTATGCTGTATCAGTATATATGAGTCATAAATACCTCATTCTACATAAAATGTTCTTTTTCACTTGTTATTACTATTGATATAAAAACTTGGGTTATGCCATGCAAAGAAAAGCAAAAGTAAACCAAATTAACCATAGTGACCTGGTAATTGGAAAAATCCAAGTGAACCGAGTCAAACAAAGCTGCAGGCAGGTCAAGAAAAGTTCAGATCAAGGAAGCCTGACAATCCTCAGTCATGAGGCCTTGCAAACTCACTATACAGAGTGCGGCCTGTGACTAGCAATGGAAACACTTTCCCGGCAGCTGCTTTTTGTAACACACAAGGAAAGATGCATGTTTGGTTTGTAGCTTTTGTTTGCAATGCCCCCAGCTCATTCCCATACCTCCATTCCTGTCTGCATTTATATCTGTGTCAATGCTTTCTCTTTGGCACCAGCAGTAATGTGTGCTGCTCCTGGATTTCTTTCCCAAACTGCAAAATGTCAGGAAAGACTTTACTCTCAAGCCATAGCTACCTTGGGCAGAAACAAAACATGGATGGTTTAAGCTGAAAAGGAATATAATAAGTAAGGAGTGTCCTCAGTTAGGAAACTTAAATAACTTTTTGCAACCTTAATTGTCTCTTCCTACCTGCAAAAGGCATAATGAAACATTTTTGTCTTTAAAGCCAGATTTGCCTTCTGGACTCATGCTGGGAATTCAGCTTGTTATATATGAGAAGATATTCTTCCAAGTGGAATACAGATATTACAGGGGTAAAAATTGGGGCTAGCTCATAGCTGATGTCGTATTTGAAGACACACCAGTGCTGAACCCAGTGGTGAAGAAATGTCTCCTGGAAGATCAATCAAAACATCTAATTCCTCAAGTCTGGGGGAATGATGTGTTCTTTTTCATACAGTGTCAACCTACAGTCACTCTGCATCATGCTTTACTGGGTCATCGTCAGCTACAAAAGACTAATGAATATGCCAGCATTTAGTTCAGGGAATGCACCCTTCAGTTTCAGTGATGAAACAGCTGGAAGTTTAACCTATTCCTATACTCCCAACTGTGAAAGTATCCTGGGGGGAGAAAGTGCTGCCTGACTTGGAGTTACAGTATTAAGAAACTGTGTTTTTTGCACTTTTTAATGTCTTAAATCCACAGTAGAGTAGTATTCCCTCAACTCTTTTCTGTCAAGCAGATGTGTCAGCTAAACCAAGACGAATGGGCTGGCAGCTGTCAGTGGAGAGAAGTTATAAAGCCTTCACAGGTAGCATTTTGCTGTCAGCTGCATCAGATGTGTCATGAATTGAAGTGGCCTGCAGAGTAAATTTTGCTCACTGAACTAACTTGGTGCTGCTCAGCAGCATGGCTAAAACCAAATTTTGAAATCCCAGGCATGAAGCATTGTAAGCAGAGACCTGTTTGCTCATGTTGTGGGAAGTGAAGGCAGCAGAAGGAATAGAGATAGGATCCAGAGCTGGGGAAAGGATCTGTAGAGATCATTTTGCCTCTCCTGCCCCTGCTGGGTGATCAGGGGGTGAGTCAATAGCAACTGGTGGGTCTTAGTTTCCCTCTCTTTCTCCTTCTCCACCTCCTCCTTTCCCCACCATCTCCCTGTCCACTTCAATACCTCCCATCCTACATGACCTTATGGCAGCAAGTGGCACATGCCCTCAGCGGCTTTTGCCTTGTCCCCAGAACAGTGCTGCTGTTGTAGGGGACCTACTCACTCTGCTGTGCTGCAGAAAGAGCCTGTTAGTGCCTGTGTGGCACCTTCCATGTGATACTTACTTAAAAATAGACAAGTTTTCCAAAATGTCCAATATCTTGCTGCCTGTCCCAGGGCAGCAACCTCCTCTGCAACATTTGTGCATCAATTGGTGACTGCCTTGGTGCCACAAAGGTTTACTCAGAAATGTTACCTTGGGAATAGAGTCACTAAGCTTATTGCAATCAGGTTCTAACTCATTTTGTCATTTTGTATGGCTGAGGTAACATAAACCCACCTCAGACCTGTAGTGAAAGGGTCCCACTTCATTAATGAATTCTTAGGTACAAGAAAGCTAGGATAGTCGTGAGGGTTTTGGAAGTCCCTAATGCCATCCTCAGTTTAATAGCATTTGCAAACATGCTTTGAAGCATAGCTACTCAATCCCCTCCACACTTTACTGTCTTCTTTCCTCTGAATCAGAGAGAAGTTATACAAAAACTGGTTTTGTGGTCACATTTGTGGGTGATCTTAGTGTGTTAGAAAAGCATGTTTCAGTAAAAAGAGCTAGGAAAAGAGAGAGAGGTTTTGGACTTGCACGTTTGTCCTCTGTAATTTAGTGTGGTGGGAGGCAAGAGCTGTCAAGGACATGAGAGGCAGATTACAGTGACAGATTTTAGAAGATTTGTCTTAGCGTAAAACCTTCCCATTTAGTTATCAAAAATGTTCCTCCTCTTAGAAATACTAAACTCCATGATAAATGCAAGCTTACAAGTGCAAGGGAAAGGAAGGAGAGAATAGGAAACGTTGCTTGAAGGTTTCATTAACGTGCAGAGCTGTTTAATAAATCAGTGCTTATATCTATTTATCAACCTGACAGCTGCTTCCCTTGTCTCTGTCCTACTGTTTGTTGACATCATGTTTACTTCTTTATTTCTGAGAATGGAATATTAAGGCAGTAAAAACTGGTGTAAAAAGTGACTGGTATGTGGAATAACAGAGCTAGTGAAAATGAAATCTTTCAATGATTTTTCTTGAAAGGGAAGGTGACCCTACTCTGTGTGAAGCTGTAACCATGGCAGCAAAGCTAGTCACTGGGGAAAAAAAAATGATGCTGCTTTTACAGTAGGAGGTGGAAATGGACACTCTGAGCTGAACGTTTTCAAGCCCATGATTGGGAGCTTGAAACATTTTTATTTAACAGGCTTTATCTTTGAAGATGGATTGTGTTACTGTATTTCTTACAGAAAATGTGTCAGTGGGAAGAGACCACATTCAGTAATTGGGCCACACCAACACAGACAAGCTGAAGGACACTTGCGTTAGAAGAAAGCTGAATCCCCAATGATGATAATTTCCAATAACAGGTGTCAGGGATACAACAGAGTGTCCCAGATACATGGAGACCAACTGTTACTTAGATAAAGGACCTTTACATCATTGGCTGCATAAAGGGGCCTTGAAGCACTGAAAAAGGGCCTGGATGTAACCAGGAATTCAGGACATAATGCTTAAGGGGCACTTTAAGTCTCTCAAGTGCTTTACAAATTGCTAATTCTCATTCTCACCTGGGAAAGAGGGCAGCACAGATACTGAGCCAGCAAGGTCAGCCTGCTTGCCTAAAGCCACGGAGGAAAATCTGTGTCAAAGCTAGTGCTGGAAAGTATGGTTTTCAACCCCATGCTCAGAACGTTCCTGATCTTGCACCAGTTGCCCCCACAGCTCCCATACTGCTCTTCTGAGCCATGCAGGAATGGTCACTTCAATGACTGATGTGTCTTGCCCTACAGCGTGTGCTCCTGCTTCTAGTGGTTGGAAGGACCCACACATGGAGGGAGATGATCCTGATCCTGGCTTACTCTGGTTTGTGCTGCAGGCAAGCATAGCATAAATCAGTGCTTGTGGGTACACTCTCTCCTTTGCACCCACAATGGGAGCTGGTTGAGGGCTGATACCCGTGAAAAACTCAGCTACTGTGTGTCATCTCAGGCTTGCTTCAGTCAGTTTTCAATGGCTTTGCTGAGTACTAGTTCATAAACAAAGAGGGCTGGAGTGCTTTTCTCCATTTTACAGAAAAGTAAAGTACTCATATTTATGAGGTACAACTGGTTGCAATCTGCATAGTGTAATTGATCCCTTCTTGTGTTTAAGATAAACTCTCTCTAAGGCCATAGCTGTTTGGTACACTGGGACAGTTACTGGGAAATGACATTGAGCCAAACTATTCTTTGGAATGTTTTCAGTTAAGATTAATGTACCCCAAAGTGTAAATCAATGATAGCACCATAAACTGGTGTCAGTCACATTTCCAGTGGAGCCATTAAGAAATCTGTTTCTCAGCAGGTGACTCTTGTTGCTCCAGTAGAGACACCTACTGGAGTTTATACCGATAACACTGTCCCCTGGCACAGCCCAAGCTAAGTGGGAAAGTGACTTTCAGCAGTCAGAAAGGGGAGAGGGGGTTTGCTTCAGTAGGCACTGAGGAATGAGAGAGTCTTGAAAAAGATTGGTTTGGGGATAAGGATCACAGGAGAGAAGCAGAGGTCAGAGAAAAAGGCAACCGTGAAAGCTAGAGAATCAGAGGATGGGAAAAAAAGAAATTAAAATATTATGGCAAGCATTTTAATGATCTCGCTTGTAGATTTCAAAGGAGGAGAAGGATCAGACTTCCTTCAGTGCTGGGTCACTGCTGGAAGACTTAGCTCAGATGTTCTGAAGATGCATTTTCTATCTTGACAACTACTAAATGATTGTGCAGGCTGACTGGCGAACCTCTTTTTCAATAGGCCAATCTGCTATTGGGATTTTTCTGGCACCATTTTTTGAGTAGAAATTGGAAGAGAAATGGAAAGAGACAATAAAAGCAGATTCCTGTACTTCTCCACTTCTCTTTCATATGAAACCCTCCTTCTCCCACCTTGTCATTCTGGTGCTGTCAGGGAATATATATACCCAGAATAGTAAATAGGTACGGGAAAAGAGAGACCTGGCTGTAGAAAGGCAGGACAGGATGTGCACAATAGTGGACATGAGAAAAAAATGAAAGCAGTGCAATTTTTAAGGGAAAATTCTGACACGGATGGATTTAGGATAGAAATTATCAAACAGAGAAATGAACAGTAAGGGACTGCATAAGGTTGAGCAAGATTTTGTCCCAAAATTCTCTTCAGACAGTAGGTAATTCTTCCAATGCTGTTTCAGTTTTAGCAAATTGTTTGAAAAAAACTGCAACAAATATCTTTCAGGTAAAAGCTTTAGTGAACCTGTATAGGTTGTTTTTGCATAACCTAAGCAGAAGTAGCAAGACATATTTCTAAATGAGTGAAGAAGCTTGTTAAAAGCCTTTGGCAAGATCAACTTTGTGTGAGTCAGATTAGCATATTGAAAAGGCATAATCATATTTCCAAAGGGAGATGAAAACGATCAGTTTTACAGAAAACTTTGATTTTTGCTGTATTGTGATCAGCTGCATATTGTAGCCGTGTTGTATTGTGAGTATATTAATTGTGAATCCACTTCATATACAAAAGCCTTCTAGTGGCGTAGGTAACCTGCATATCATTCATAAAATCCTTATTTTGCTTAGCAAATGTGATACTAGTAGAATGCTTAAGGAGTGTTTCTATGCTGAGAGGACAGAATAGTGCACAAAATGCTTTAATGTGCACTGATCTGGATAGCTGCACTTTTAAAAAGTTCTTTAGGCTTTAGTATGGCTCAAAGTCGGGGGTAAATATCAGTGAGCATGTGCTTCTGAATGCGTTTGTGCAGAATGAAAGGAAAAAACCAGGTACACAGAAGGCAAATTGCTGGTGTAGGGCATGTTAACGAGTTAAGGAGTTGTATCTGTTGAGTTACTGTACTGAATTCATGTTTTGGATCCTGAAAATATTAATCAGTGCTTCTGATAACATACTCATTTTCCTTAGATCAAAACTGCATTAGACTCCTAAAAGCTCTAGGAGATTCCTGCATCTCGCTCACTGACAGCTGTGTGGTCAGAACCTGAGCCAACAGGGGATCAACAAACTAATGAGAAAGTCTTTTGATGGAGGTGGCAGAGCTGAACGCCCACAACAGCAGAAGCCTGAGGCAGGTGCCTGTTAGTCTGAGTGTACAGAGAGCATCTACTTCAAAAACAAGGCATGCCATCAGTGAGCTAAATTAGAGATTGCTTCAAAATTGGCTTTTCTTACCAACCTTTTCTCCTTGCCTGCTTTCTTCTCCTCTCCACTCCCCCCTGCATTGTATTTATTTGGATAGGGGATTCATGTCAGTACTTGACCAGTGGTATTAAATGTATTTAATAAATTTAATATATTTAATATGGTATAATTTCACCGTATTTAAAAAAAGATCACAAAGGGAATGGTGGCTTTTTTTTGGCTTCTCTAATTTTAATGAGCAGGCTAACTGCTTCCCTACTTGTCATTGACGTTGAAGATCTCAAATGCTACTTACACTGCAGAAAAACAAACCTCGTTCTGTACAAACTGGAGGGTGAAGAATGCCATCAGTGTCGGTAGGAGCTTGAAGAGAAATGTGGATCCAGCCTTCTGGGGACGTGAGCTTATTCACTCATTAGGCTAATGGAATTAAACTAGAGGAATATTAAACTATGACTATTGCAATAATGAATAATATTGCATACCCAAATCATGCAAATCACAGTTTTGCTTTCTTGTTAGATAGCTGCTTGTTCTTCCATACAACTCAGCTAGGGTGCTCTTTGCCAAGGTTGCATTGTGTCAAACACTCTGCTGTGCTCATCATTTTGGCTTATGACTAATAATTCCTCAGGGAAACCTTTTTCAGTTACCACCCTGCTTGCATGAGCATGTAGCTTGAATGCTGACCAACCTTTCTTCTTCAGTTACCTTTATTCCAGACGTAAAAGCATTTTCCAAATAAGAAGCTAAGCAGTGAGTGTTATTCAGGATCTGCTGGTTTCCTTCAGCAATGTCCTTCACCTAACAGTGATGTGAAGTCTTTCACAGAGGGCTGCTTCTAGAGATATCACACAGAGGAGAAGGAAGACTTCAGTTCTTGACTGGGTGGGGATAAAAATACCCAGCTGCAACCCGTATATACTGCAACATGTATTTTTAAAATGCTGAGGTCTAGTTCATGTTTTCTTATGCCCTATAATACCTGCCTGATGGCTGCTCCATTATTTGGAATGTGTTAAATGTCACTCTATTTCTAGTAAACATATCAAACATTACACTGGGGCTAGATCTGGCAGTAACAATGCCCTTTATTTTGTATAATCTTGAAAAGTGAATTGCATATTTTTCAGTCTTCCTCTTCAAGAGCATGGCTTCAATTTCTTGCTTTCAGGCTACCTAACTGCCTGTTATTGTTTCACGGCGGCAGGAAGAGGATGTAATTGAATAAATACTCTCAGACTAAGATTTGTGTCCATCATTATGTATTTAAAATTACATGGTTATAGTAAGCCTGTACTTGTGCAGAGGGGTCCAACAGTGCTCACCCCCTGTCTCCCTTCTGGCCAGTTGCCACTCTCCTCTCTGGCCACAGCCAGTGGGCCAGAGGAGCACCTTGGAGCAAGGGAGATGGAAAAGCTCAAGAAGAAGGCTGAAGCACACACTGTCATTGATTTTCCGTTCTTGCGTCATCTTCAGCAGGCCTATAAATTTACATATCCATGAGTTTACTTTAAATTCTAGCCCCGGAGGAAGGAAATGTGGGATTAATGTTAATGAGGAAAGAGCTTGCCTATATCCAAGAGCTAACATGAAACCAGGCTCCCAGAGTAACCCTTCAGGATGTTGCTTGTGCAGAGACTGGGCTCTCCCAGACAGTGATGCCTACAGCACAGTTTGTGGAGTGCTGGCATCACCAGCCACCTTCTCCCTCACTTAGTGTCTTATTTAGAATGCCTTGGAGCTCTGGCACAGAACCACAGCACTCCCCACTTCTTGGATGACAGAAGGTCAGGAGCATGTAGAAAGCCAATGACATTCAGAAACCCCCAGTTTTCTCTCTAAATTCAGCTCTTCTGGACCCCCTGAACCAGCAGGCATGAAAGCCACCCAGTACCCGAGTCAGGAGGGCTACTTACTGCTCTCTTGGAGAACATCAATGCAGCTGAAAAGATGTCCCTTCCTCCCTTAATCCTGCCTCCCCCTTTCTTTCCTGATTCTGTGTCAGGGAATCAAAATGCCAGGCAGAATATTCAGCAGCTAATAGGTGGAAGGATCAGCAAAATAAAATAACTAGGATCAGTGTGAGCAAGCTAACCTTATTCTGTGAGGAAACATGTGAGTAGATGTATTAGTAGACAAAATAATGTTTGGTTTTGGATTAGGTGTACTGCCCTGAACTCACTGCAGTCATTTAGGAGGAAAACAGTATAGAATTTAAAAAACAGGCTGGTGGCAGGAGGGAAATTTTGTTTTCTCCTAGGGCAAACTAGGAAATTTGTATGTACCCTCCTATATACAGCTCCCTTCCTGTGGCTGGGAAAGTAGCCAAATGAAAATGTTTCATGGCCAATATAATAAAATAGTGGCTACTAGCTAAATCTCACCAAATACCAGTGGGTACCAACGGACATCAATCCACAAAAATTACTTGCTCAAAGACAATCGTAAATTAATTTGATAATTCTGCTGGATGCTTGTCCTCTTTGATCAAAAGAACACACCCCTCAAGATATCATGGCTTAAAAGTGGGAGTCAGCGACACAAAAGCTTTATTTTACCATGTAAAAAAATACCTTGGGATCCATTCTAGAAGGTAAACAAATAAAAAGGCAATGGTCTCATGAATCTCTTTTTGAATTAAATATATATTCTAACAATTACGTTGAAGGAATAAAGAAGTTGCATAGACTATTGCTGATATGACCAATGAAATTATGAAGGTCTGGAAGTGGAAAGGAGAGCTTTCCCATGGATGGACATCTCTAGTTCTATCAGCCCAGAGAGGCTGTTTACTTTCAAAATACTGTTCAGTGAGACAAATGGGGTGTTTGATAAAGAAAGGGCACCGTCACAGATGATTACACAGCCAATCTGAGGCTACTGGACCGCTCTGCTTTTCCCTTGTAAGACAGGGTTACAGATTTTGTTGGTGAGGAGGCTGCACAGCTGAGAGCAAGAGTGAAGCCGGACATGGGCAGAAGGAAGGTGTTGGCATGGGGCTGCCATAGGTCTTCCAGGTTTATCAACGTGCCATTGGATGTTAAACAACAAGAACCTGTAGCTTTTGCCTTGAGAGAGAAAGACCAAGAATAAGCTCTTCAGAAGAGTCTAAACAGTTGTATTTCTACACAGCACTGCAGTGTAGAAATACCCAAAGTACCACAAGGACTAGATGTAGTTAAGCCATATGTATGAGGGTCTACCTGCATCTGGCCTCCCAAATCAGCCAAGACAGAAGACCACAGTGTATAAGGCTCTTCCCCTCTCCCAGTCTCTGAAACAGCTTGGGATCTCTAGACAGTGATGCACATTGGGGTCCAAAGGAGATGCCTGACAGATGGCTTGGGAGACTTCAAGCTAGTTCTCAAAAGCAACTGTGGAATTGAGGAGCTGGTGGGACTTGAGTTTACTTGGGAAATGGGATTTTAAATCTCCTGAATTACCACATTGGTTCCAAATGTTTGCCTCAAATCTAGTTCTGTCGAGGATACAGCATGAGCTAAAAAACATTCAGTTTAACTGTGTAGGTGTAAAACCATTTTCATTTTGTACAGTTATTTAGTTTACAAGGGAAGGTGCTGTATGTTTGACTGTTTGCTTTGTAAGTAGAGCTTGTGGATCTGAAGTCGAGTACGGCATTTGGAGCTCAGAGCTTCTGAACTGCATAAGCAGAAGGACTTAGTGACAGATAAAGCCTGCAAAGGCATTGCAAAGCAAGCTAATTTGGCAAAGACAGAGAGGTTTTAGAAAAAAATCTGCAGAAGTGGAGTTATCAGGTTACTCAGGTCAGCTAGAACCCAGATTAATTTTATTTGGAATTTTGTTTCCATGCACAAAGCTAGGAATACCAGAACACTTGAAGAGGGCATTAAAAAGTGGACTTTGAGGAAGCAAAGGTAGATTCTGGTTTCAGCTGGGAAAGAGATAATTTTCTTTTGAGTGATTGCTGTGAAAGGATTGTCAATAATACCAATTGTTTCTTAGCCTTTTCTAAGTGATGTTTACTTCCAGCTTCCCATAGATGCATAGACAGAATGATGGAATGGCCAATAAAATATTCCATACCATAGATGTCATGCTCACTATATTAATGGGGGTTGGTCGGGGGGACAGTAATCCGCAATCACTGCTCGGGACAGTGCCAATTCACCAGGTGGTGAGAGTGACCCGTAATAGTATTATTATTATTGTTATTGTTATTTTTCCTTTAATGTTATTGTTTTTATTAATCTGTCTTATCTCAACCCACAACATTTTTTTCTCCCTTTCTCGTTTATTTTCCTCTTCTCTCCACCATTCTTGTGGGGAGAAAAGGGGAGGGTAGTGGGTGAGCAGCTGTGTGGTTCAGTTGCTGGCTGTGATTAAACTGTGACAGCTGGATCCATCTGAACCAAAGCAAAACAACTAAACCAAAAAGTTGACAGCAGTGAGTTGTCTTTGAGCTGGGGACAAGGTAAGCACCACCCACAGCTACTTGACATGGATAAAAAGAAATATCCTAGAGATATGTTTTAGAAAAGAATCTTTCTATCCCAGAAGGTGTATGATAAGATTTATCACTGCACTGGAGCAGAGTCAGCCTAACAACTCAATTTTCAGGAAATATGTCAGTGGAAAGATACTCTGAGAAAGAACCCAGCAACCCAGGAACACAGCAACCACTGCAACAATTAAACATGCACTACAATAGAAAGTTTAATAGCAAAAATGCATGAAAGAAAATGTCTGGGTGTTGAAAAGAGTCTCTGTTATATGATATGTGCCTAAAACATGGGCTCATAAATGAGTGGGGCTCCAGGAAGAAGGCTGAGGACAGATCCTCCCAGTGGGGAGCAGCGCCATGCCAGAAATATTCTCAGAAATATTACGAGGAAAATGCTTGGAAATGCCCCAGGGGCAGCAGTACACCACTGCTGAACTTCCCAGCCAGGGGAAAGATGCTGAGGACCCACTGGCGAGCAGATGTGGCTACTGCTAAGCAAGAGGAGCAGGCAGCTTGTGCTAGGCTGTTATTCTGGGGATGCCTGAGGAAGTGCTGCTGCTGCTGGGGATGGAGACTGAGTCCTGAGTTCATGTGGTAGAGGCTACACAGGGATCAGGTGGCTCCTCTGTGCCACCTTCTGGCTTATCTTCTCATCCTGGATATATATATATCCAGTGCTATCTTCTTTTGCCCAGCTACCTTTATGACTGTTTTTAAATGAGTCCCATTGTCTGACTCAATTCTTTCTGGAGTACTGTGTTGCCACAAAACTTGCTTTTCAAGGCCCAGGATGGTATTCCAGGCAGTGACATGGGGTACGGCACAGGTTTCCAACCATCTGGTGCTTCCTTCCACCTTTTCAATGACATAACGCTTACCCTCGCAGGTTTGAGGGCATGTCGGGTAGTCAATTTGCCAAGCCTCCCCATACCTATATTTTAACCATCGTCTTCCATACCACAGAGGTTTTAACTGTTTAGCTTTCTTGATTTTGGTGCACATGGAAATCAGTGGAAGGAGTTTTCACTTTCCATAACTACAGGTTATACTTGATAAGAGTATAACTGTTTACATCTGGTTCTATTTTACACTGAAGCCCTTTTACACACACCTTAAAGGATGTCACATTCACAGACACTTCAATGGCTGTTTATGCTGCCAGAGCACCACACACAGCCATGGCAGCCTTCATGAAAGCGGAAATGGGGCATGGTTCCTCGAAAAATTAACTTCATTTGGGCAGATCTGCATCCAGCTTTGAGAGGGAGAAGGGCACCTGGACAGCCAAGGATGAGAAGTACCACCATAGAGAGCAGTGCCCATGAGGCTCAGTCCTTTAGCTCACACCCATCCTCTCTTTCCCTCTTTCTCTCCTGCTGACACATCTGTTGCAGCGCTGAGCTCTTGCCTCTAAATAACAGAAAGAGAGGGAGGAAAAATGATTTCATCATGATCTTATGTGATTCCCTGGGTAGGTAAAAATAAAGTTGTTAAACTGGTGACCGTGCATGCATCTCACAGCAGTGACAGCACCAACTCCTCTGTGCTTTTCTTATATAGAAGAGCTAAAAATAGCCAATATGAGATTTTATAAGACTGTGTTCCCCCAGTGACAAAGAAATGACCTGGCAACATCCATGCCAGTACCAGATCAGGATAGGGCATGGAAGAAATTACATCAGGAACAACTAGAAATGTTAGGGGGCTTTTCAACAAAAATCTTCTGAGGAGAAGATTTCACTGGGAAGAGCAGGAGACTGACGGATCTCAGAGTGATTAGTGTGAGACCAGGACAAAGAGGAGATGGTATGCAATCAATATCCCATGGTGAGAGCAGGCACGTCCCCTTCCTCCCTCCCATATGCAAGAGGGAAGCTTTTTTATTTATTCTGAATTCTGACTCTGGGATCCAAGGGACTTCTCTGGTGTCAATGTCAATGAATATCCTCAGCACTAATGATCACTCTCACTATCTCGTCTTTCTTCCTGCTCCCCCCCAGTACTCCAAACATATCTGCAGACATATCTTTGCTTTTAGTTTTACACTAGGATCAAAATCTCTGCATTTGTTGTGAAACAGAATTATCACACTCTGGCCAATGCTGATGAGAATGAAAAGGTGATGAACAAGAGGTCTGTGTAAACTCAACGTAAAATTATTTTTCAAAGCACACTTCAGTAGTGTAAGGACTGAAGGAGGTAGTAAAAACCACACATAATAAATAAAGGGCTTCTCTCGACCAGAATCACATCTCTGCACCATTTTTGTCCTCATAAGAGTTTCACAAGACTGGCTGGGAAAAGATCTAAGCCAAGCAGACTTTCAATCAAGTGAAATCTGCTAATAGATTGATCTTGCAAAAGCACTTTGCGATTGCTATTGCTTTTCTAGCCCACAGTCATGAGTAATCCCTCGTTTCCTTCCTTCTTTCTTCCACAGGATATTACAAGGCAGAGCAGATTGCCAAGAGAGCAAATGAAGGGATGGCACCAAAAGCAGCTGTCAAGTTTGGATTCCTTAGATAGGAACAGTCTGATCAGCAGCAAGGCCCAAAGAAATATTTGGCTTTGAGTCATTTTCTCAGGCACCATGGGGAAGAGAAAGTGCGAGGGGGGAGAGCAGTGAGACCGAGCTATAGATTATTTTGCTGCCTGTTTAATTTTGCTCTGCATAGGCATTTATTTAATTGTGAAGAATAGTTTTTCTGTGTCCACCATATAAAGGAGTTGCCCAATATGATAAACAAGAATCAGATATTTACCAAACGCTCAAAGGATACCGATTACTGAGAAGACTACTTTGCCATGAGTATCCTTCATAGTCTAAATGCACAGCTAACTGAAAAGGAGAATTATTTCCATGCCAGATGAAAGCAGGGGCATGTAAAGACTGAATCAACCTCTACATCAGGGAAATTTTGCCACTTGGTTCAGGAATGGACTTCCTAATTTGTTTGAGTGATCTTCACCTCCATGATTTGGTTGTTCCCTCCAGTTATTACCTTTGAGATCTGTATTTTATTTTAAAAGGGCCTCAAGGGATTAATGGGTCTCATTGTTGCCCAATGACTTGTTGGTCTTGAACACAGTTAAATACAGACAGAAGAGACACTTTCAATGATCTTTCTAACAGCAATACAAGTTGTTTCGATGCTTGTATGACACTAAGCGGGTGGAGTGGCAACCTTCCAGTTTCTGCAGGACTTGGCAGCTAGTATAGCTCCTTAATAGAACAGCAACATATTTCAGATTTGCAGTTTCTAAATGTCACTCTTTTATTGTTGATTTATAAAGATCTTTTCTTGCCAGACCCAACCAGAGCAATATATATATAAATGAAATAGATATTATATACTCCAAAAATAATGTTTTTTTCCTTGATTGAATCAAAAATTATTGTAAAGCATTGTAAATTTTGTCACCTTTAAACCATTTTATGAAGTAAATCAAATGGTTGGATTTCTCTGAAAGAGATGTCTTTGAATTTCATGCAGAACATTGCACCGTGCACTGAAGAATAAGAATGAAGGGCTGCCAATTTACAGACACTTTTGACCATGTATTTAATTTCTGTAGAAGATAGTAATCTCACTGTCTAATTTGATAATTTTGAGTGAATAATGCACCTGTACTGTTTACTGAAAGGTATGCTTCAGATTTATCTTCTAATATTTTACTTGAACACAATACCCTAAGGCCCTACATAAAATGGAAAAAATATCTAGTAATAACAGTACCACAAATGAGATTTTAATTACACAGAGCCAGAAAAGACAGTTCTCCTGAAGAAAGAGACAGCATTCGGTGGTCACCCTGAAGAAATTAATCTTTGAGGGTCAAAGGTCAAAATTTAGGGAAAAGCAATATGTGTTTTCTGCGTGTTTAGTACAGTAGTGGCCCCTCGTATTGGTACAAACATGAGGGAGTTTTGGAGGCTTCCCAGGCTCCTGGGCTGCAGGTGAGAAACCTCCAGGGCTGCATGAGTCACTGTGGTCAGCGTCATGCACTTTGCACTGGGCTCCATTATAAACAACTTCCACTTCTAAAATAGCTGCCAAGCTCAGCAGATTTGCATGTTTCATGACTTTTCAGGTCCCAGTCGAGCTGAGAGCTTCACCTTTGCCCCAACAGACACTAACACCATCTATTTTTCCAGATGGAGCAATGTTGTGGTTGCATCATGCTTTGCTCACCCTGCCCGCTCGCAGGGTTCCAGCTCCTTCAGGTGAATGGGAGGCTGAGTGTGTTGCTGTCAGCTTTCTGCTGCCTCCTGCTTTTGCCTACCTGGAAAATGGTGAAATAAATAACCCTTAGTGCAGGTGTAAAGACTAAGCCATGGGAATCACAGCAGCATCTGAACTTTGCTACCTTGACAGAATGCAGAACCCAGAGAGGCTGTGAGGACATCTGAGACTTTTATTTCTGGGACAACATTAAATGTTTGGGAAGCTCTGGCACATTTTGGGGGGATGCATTTCCTGGAATACTGTCAGTATGTGGCTGAATGTGTTTTGAAGAGTAATTCTTCTCTGTACAGCCATGCTACTTACTTTCAGGGAGAGCATCAAGGAAAAGGAAACTTTTACAGAAAGCTCTTGAACACAGTAAATGAATTTTTTTAAACACTTACATTACCTTAATTTAAAAAAAAATAAGATAGATGCCAGCTACTTAAAATATACCAGCTAAAACTAATTTCATATTTCAGACATAGTCCAAAAGCGAGACCAGAGTATGAATGGGCTTGAAAGAATGTACTGTAACTAGCATTTTCCAATAGCTTTATTTTTGTATTTATTTATTTTTGAAATGGCAGAAATTAGGTGGTATTGAACTTCGAAGGAGGAGGTAGATATTCGCTAGTATCCTCCAGGGAGTTTTAAGGTGCTATAGATGGAGGTTTTATATTTATATCATGTAAGTAATGTCTTGAGAATCATATGGGGGATGTGGTGAGAAAGTAAAAACCTGCTGGTTTAAACAGCACTGCAAAGGTGGCCATTTTTTTTTCTGAAATAAAAGAACAGAACCCATAGCCAGCTTGCGAAGTAGATTCACACCCTGTAAGGACCTGCCACAGCAGGGACGTTCTGGGCGGGACGATGCTGGTATCTAACAGGGACAACAGTCCTGCACACATGTGATTCGGTCATTCACAGACAGATACCATCCTCATGTAATGGGCAGATTGGGCTGTAGTTTGAGATGATCCTTATCAAATTAAAAAGAACTCTTTGCTCAAAGCTTTTTCTTTTCCTATCAAGCAAAGCTTATTTTTTTCCTGTACTGAAGAAGAGGTTTGAGCTTTTCAGAGAACAATTATGTTCGAAATGGCTGTGAAGTTCCTCAGCTTGGCTCAGTTGTCTTGCACTGTTACAGGCATCAGCTATTTGTCTTAATGAACAGCGTGCTCATTCTCTGCACAGCAGCCCTGTGCAAGCAGAGCAAATAGCAACTTAGACATTTGTTCCACAGACAGAGATCTCATCCGCAGCTGGACCTACTCCTTTTCAAGCAAATTAGCTGGAGAAGACAGGGGTGCAATCCCCTTCTAAGGGGATGAGTCTAAGAAGTGGTGTGGTTTCACACCCTACCCCTGTACTCAGGGACAGGGCAGAGACAAGGCTTTATTTAAGCACACTCTCCTCCCTGTCCCCCATCTATCTGCCCACAAGTGACAGGGATTCCCATAAGTTTTGTGCTAGCGCTTGCTCAGTCAGGTATTTCAAGGATGCCAGAGCATGTCACCAATGCTCCCAGTGCTGGAGCAGCACGTCTCACCTGGGGGCACTGGGGCTCCCCCCCAGTAAAGCACGTGTCCTCAGATTCTCTCACATCAGGCTCTGCCAGCAGCATGCCATGCTGGGACCATACAGATCAGATGTCCGGCACATTTGCTTTGATGAAGACAGAAAGACAGACCAGCATTGTTCTGGTGGCACCGTATTGTCCTTCCTGCCTGGGAGAAGAGATAGTGTGTCCTAAATTTCTGCATGAGAATAACCACTTGCTAGGACATGGCAGCCATGTCCCAGTGCCCGTTTGTCACTGTCAGGCTCCAAGTTTGCTATTGCTTTGTTGACAGCCAACCCTACCTCCTATTACTTAACAGAAGATCAGTTTTTGGCAGCCATCGAGGTGGATCTTACAGTTCTATATGGCATATATCAAATATATAATTGAGCTCGGCTGTAGACTTATTTGACATAGCTTCCCAACTGCCAAGGGAAGGCTTTATGTAGAGCTGTTTGGGGCTCTTGCCCCGTAGTCCTGCACCCCAGGGAACTATAGATATTGCTGTCAGTCCACCACTTCATAATCACCCTCTCAGTGTCTCTAACAAAATCAAACATTGCATATACAGGTGATGACTTCATGCTTTTCTGTGATTTGGGTTGGCACTGCCGTCCCTGGAACCATGTCACTGCCAGGCTGCACTATGACCATACAATGTTCCTCCATCTTAGTAGAGTCGTGCATCCTTCCCCAACTAATACTTTAGACAGACTTTTGATCTCAGCATTGTAGGCATCCTGTAGGCATCCTTCAAGCAAGTTTACCTGCAGAAAAGGATATTTTGCATGATTGCCTGGACAGTAGTGTTCTAGGTGAAACAACTAGGCAGATAGCCTTTGATACAGACTCCAAAACCTTTGAAATCAGTGGAATTGGACCCAGCAGGACAGAGCATCTCAAAGAATGCCCCTTTGGACAGACAGGCCTTTTCAGGAAAGTAGGTTAACAGGGAATGATGGTGTAAATGTACTTATCTGCTGGAAAGGTTGAACAACACTGACAAAGGTCATAATATTGGGGAATAAGTGGCCACAACTTTTGCTTTGTCCTACAGCTCCAGCAAGTGTTAACCCTCTCATGACGTGACACTGTACTCTTCATCTCTGTCTGACCCACACAACACAATGTTGAACACTATTGCTGCTTTCTACGGAGTATCTATGTCAAAAGACTAGAATAGGAGGTTTTAATCAAGTGAATTTATGGTAAATACACAAAATATTTAGATGAAGTTTAAGTACAGTGTATTAAATGGCTTTGTAAGGCCAGAAAAACACTATTATACCTTTTAGCCACAATTCAGAGTACTGAACAATTCTTGGATAAAATTCTGTAGGTGGTTTTGAAGTTTCGCAATAAAGTATTCTGAATTAAAGGAAGCAGAGTGGCTGCTGAGAGGCCTAGAGATGATTAATTTAGATGCAGAGCTTTGTCTGAGTACAAGGTTGAATTTAAAGATGTAAACAGATTAATTGCCAATGTGACATAAACCCATATATAATAATTGGATATGATATTTTAAGATCTACTTTTTGATAATAAGTATGTTTTCAGAAAAGCAACAATACAGAACAGCAGTGAATGTCTTTCCACTCTGGTGCACTACAATGCTATTATCATTTCCTGCATTTTTTTAATGAAGTTCAACTGCATTATCTAGAGTAACTATTTGTGTGTGCTTGATTAAATTTATAAATAGATGAGAAAATAAAATTACAGGAAATAATGGGCAACACAACAAAAATGAAAAGATGAAGGACTTTTTAGGATGACTAAGGATACATTGTAGTGGGTGAAGTAAGAATAAAAGTGAAAACAAGGAATTGGTAAAACTCTTCTTCCAAGGTGCTTAATTAAAATTTCTCTTTCTAAATGGCTGCTGAGTAAAAGACTCAAGTTTGGGGTTTGCCATATCACAATAGGATTTTTTCCTCTGTATTCTGGTTAGTTGTAAATGTAATATGTGTAATCAAATTTATTCTGGCAATAACAATGTATTAAGCGTGCTTTTTCAAATGCAAACCTGTAACTCTTGTTAGCTTTTGCAGCTTTTTGCAGGCCAAATGGCAACATGAGCACTGACATGACTAGTGTACTGTGGCAATCACCAAGGTGAGCTAGGAACTAATAAAAAATTGCTCCATCTTCAGTTCTTATGAGAAACTATTAACTGTCTGTATGGATTTTAAGTAGGACACCCAAACAGGAAGTGCTGAAACATCTCCAAAGTGTGAATAAGATGCAGTTCTGTGAGGAACAGAGAGGAATGAATTAAATTAAAATAAACTAAACGAAAGGGAAGTCAGCAGCTAAGACTGTCAGAAGCAGATTGGGTCAGATCATTTTGTTTTAGTCCAGAAAAAGAAGACTAAGAAGATTGATTGATTATTTTCTTCTTTTCTTTTTTCTTGTATTATTATAATGGCCAAACCAGGAAAGCCTAATCCAAAACTGGAAAGGAAACCTCAGAAAACATATTTTGTTTCCAGAAGGAAAAAGGAATTGAGATTTTGGTCTGATGATTTGCAGAATGATTCTGTCTACTATTGATTTTATTTTTTTCATTTTTTAAAATTGATTAAAATCTAGAGGCCCTGCCTTATTTTCTGCTAAATTCTTGCAGCGACAGATTTTCATTTGGAAAGACAAAGTTGTCAAAATGTAACCGTAGGAGTTTCCTTGATTCAGTTGCCTTTGCTCTACACTTGAAATCCTGTGCTCCCTGCTGCTGGGAGAAAGAAGTTCCCTTTCACACTGACACACCACAAAAACATCCTTACTTACCCTCCTCTACCTGCACTGGTTTCCACACGGCTTGGAACCTGTGTTTCAAATGCTGAAATGTTAATGTACATTTGTTGTTCAATTAAATGGAATATATACCCAAAGATTTTTCAAAAAAAAAGTCTCTTCAGCTTACAGCACCATTAGCAGGCAGTGCAGTGCAATATGAACAGATGAGCAGGCTGGAGCAGTCAGAGCTGAGGCCTCAAACACATTGTGGGGTATTCTGCAGAGTAGATTTGGTTTTGCTCCCCCTGTATTGCATTACTGTAGTTTGTGTGTAGTAGAAGGTGTCTGAGGGGAAGCTGAAGAGCCTGACGTTCACCAACAGGAAAGGCAGTAGCTGCAAAAGGGGACGGTGAAAGAGAAGAGGGTGAGACAAGCCCTTCAAAAGAGGTCATTAGCAGAGGGATGGCAGTGGGGCAGAAAGATGGGAAAAGATACTGATGAGGGGATGCTTCAGTGGAAGAAACAAGAGCCATTCTCAAAGAGTTGAGGTCTGGTAGCTAACAGCATGTGTGAAGGTGCAGACACCTTTACATAGCACAAGAAAAATTCAGGGTTATCACAAGAAGGCTCAACCTGGTTGGAGAGCACTGCACTGCTGCATGCATGTTCCACACATGCCATAAAATTGTATGGCAGTGCACTCGCTTGCTGATTCAGAGCCTCTTATTCCTACGAGGTCTTGGTGTTCATTAGGTGGATATCTATAGCAAGTCTTCATCCAAAAGAAATTCAGATTCTGTATATCAGCATACTGTGATGGAAACCAACACGCAGTAAGTGAGGACTGGGGGAACTCACCTCACAACTGCTCTGAACTAAACCATAATTGTAGACATCCTTTAACAACTTGACTGAGGCCTGGTCACACCTTGTCATGGAATTTCTGTGGGAACTTGTTCTGGAGTCTTTATTAGGAGACAAATCACAAATACAGCATTTATAATTTGGTTTGGATGATATCCTATGTTACTATCAGTTCTTCCTCACCTGCTCTAGCAATGTAAAAGGTATTTGCTTTAAGTAGCTGTAATGCTTTTGGAAGACATTTGGTCAGCAATGCTGGAGTCTGGGTTTTCCTATGTCTCAGCAAGGTTTACACAATACACACGTGTTACTGATAAGTCCCTGAAGATGGAAGGATCACTTCTTATGAAAAGGAGTAATTCACATTTCTGGTCCATCAATTTTGTCTTGTCAATACTGCACAAGAACAAGTATATTTTATCACAAGGATCTTACTATATATTTTTCTGTTTGTTTGGGAAATAAATGCACACATTATTTGTGTTTTATATAAACTACTGAAAACCTATCAGATTAAAATGACTTTCTGTGCTGTACAACTGAGTGCTACTGATGATCTAGGTGTGACAGCTTCTAGATACCAATCTCTTTGCCATCTGGTCTCTCAGAAGAGCAAAAATCCTGCATTTGCTTTGAAAGCAGCTCTGCCATATGGCAGCATAGTACCTATTTAAATTCTCAAGGCTGAAGTATATCATTTAGTCTTCATGAGTGTTCTTGAAACTCTTTGCAGAAATCTGGCATTGGAATAACATCCGCACTGCCCATCTAAATGTGAGCCATGAGTTTTTTTCAATATTCTGATCCTCCTCTTCTCTAGCAGATACTTTCTTCATATTCATTCACCAAGCATACATAAGATTACATGTTCTCATGAATGTATTTGACCTTTAAGTTGCTGAACACTATGCATGTTCAGTAACTAATGCAGCATAATTCCTTTGTAGACAGAGGTTTGGTTTGGCCTGCAGTCAAAGCACCTGGCTTACTTCTAACACCTTGGCTTGACAAGATGTAATTGTATTAGTTTCTGTTTTTGTGAATACACTTCATTTAGGCCCAAATAATGCTCCAATTTCAAGCAGCTAAGTCCCCAGCTGCGATCTCCTGTATCATCCTGAGGATTAATCTTAGACAGTATGTCAGCCACTAATCAACACTAAAGATAAAATTACTTGTAATTTTTCCAGACTGCTAAATTAATATAGCGTTAGCCTTGATGAATTGCAACAGAAATATATTTTTATATGATACTGTAAATTGTCTGCAATACTTCTGTAACAAAAGTTCACTACTTCTGCAGAGGCATAATCAAAGCCAAAAGCATGCGAGTGTGAAGTGAGAAGCCAAAGGGCAGCAAATGTCACTGACAACTAGGGGCTTTAAAGAAGGCATTTTCAAACTTCTTGTGAGCCCCAGCGTTTACCTTTGATATCTCTTGCTGGACTTCTAACCTACTTTTGCAGAACCTGGGATGAGGTGTCTCTCAGAAGTGCAGAACAAACTCTGCTCCTGTTGTGATGAAAGAGTGAAGCGTGGCACCCATATGCTGTCAGAGCTACCCGGCCTGCACGGAAATGCTAGAAAATGTGCTAGTATGAGAATAATTAAACGGATGAATCTGGTTTAGATAAAAGCAGAAACTTTCCCAACACTAATCTGTTCCAGATTGCAAGGAAGCTTTCAATGGCTTTTGCCGCCTTTGAATTCTCAGGAGAGCATTGTAAAATCAGAACCAACGAATGCCAGAGAGATACAGGACAAACTTCCACACTGGATTAACATTAGCCGCCAGGTTCAAAGGCCTCAGGACCACAACTACACAGAGCCACTGGATGCCAGACCTGTCTATACATTTGCCTGCACAGGACTTCTACAGGGGTTGTTTACCTGGTAAAGGAGTTAGGTAGGAATTGTATCACTACTAAATGATAAATAAAAAACATTAGCAGCTGCAGTCACACAAGCAGCCTGTAATATCTGAGCAGCTCTGACCTATACCACATGTTGTGAACTTTCTTTTAACCCTTACATTTAAAACGCTGGAAGCAGAAGGGAATTCTGTAAGTCACATTCAATGGCTTGCCTGGCTGCTCTGACAGGAAGGCAATGGGGAGAAGCATCGCCAAAACTTGCCTGCTGCTTTCCCTCTGAGACGGCAGGTGCCATGCCAGGGAGAGACAGAAGGAAGGAGTGCGACAGGGCATGTGCACCATGCCTGGAGTTCTAGTTTTGATGGGAAGGGGCCTTTAAAGGTCACCTATGAAATAAATATAATGAAAATGACTTTTTGCTCTGAGTCATATTTATTTGCATGCTTCTCATTTTGCATATACAGTCATGCCTGCCTCCATTACTAAATAGCAATTGGAACTCCACATTATAAAGTAACACATCAGTGGTCATCATCATACATTTTACTAAGAAGCAATCTACCTCTCCACTCTCAGGCTATTGATAAGTGCTGGTAAAGGGCCTGAAATGGCCCTGTTACCTAAAAGAGGCCTCTTCCTCTATCCTAAATATGTTTATCCAGTTGGTGTGGGCATGAAGTCCCTGAATTTGCTACTGTACTATTATAGATTAGGATATATATAGCTGTATAGGATATACATGTATCTTTAAGATATGTATAGATATATGAGGATATATATATAGGTATTACAGTATAGATTAAGACAACATCTGGTTGCCTTAAGAACCATGGAAAAATCTATTTTGGGCACACTATGGGTAAGATTGCATCTGTGCATTCCCACCACCTACCGCCTCCAGCACTGAGCATGCACTTGTTCAAGAGGCTTAGAAGGCTGAAGCAAATTTAGAGCTCCCTGTAACTGCTTCTGGCACAGCACATCTGGTCTGGATTTAATTTTTGTAGTCTGTGCATCTTCTAACAAAAGCTTTGGATACAAAACAAATTCATTGTTTCACCTGTATCTGAACACAAAATTATAATTTGCCTTCATAGTGCTGCACAACCAGTAACTTTTTCTTGGGTAACAGCTTAATGTATAGAATGTTTTATGAATATACAGAAGCAGTTTTTAAACTGTTATTGCTCATATCTGAAGCTACAGTAAGTGTTTATACCAGCTGCAGAGCTGTCTGCAGTTTCATTTCCCTAATAACTTTTCAGTATGAACTTCCAATACAATCTAAGCAGACCACTAATAATAAAATCTCATTTACTTGTGGTATCAGCTACACTATAATTTTTCTAAATTATTCTTCTTAATTATCTAGCTTTTTACCATGAGCTCTGTTAATCTGCTTCCAGATCTTCATTTAGCTTCAGCACTAGTCCGCACTTCATACAAATGCAACACTGGAATGCACCTGAGAACCTAACATCCCACAGAAACATATGCAAAAAAAAAAATATTTTTTTTTAATCAAACTGTCTTAAATGTCTTTAGTTAAGTGTTTATGGTTTAGTAACAATCAGGTTCACAACTGTTTCAAACAAGACTGCAATCACTTCATACCAGTGTGTTACAGGAATGGATTAGGAGACATATCATGGCTTGAATAAGTTGTCATATAAATGGATCAAGCAATCAAAAGCAGCAGAGGAAAACACCACTGCAAGCTGAGATCATTTGTTACTGATAAATTAGGGGCAAAGGCAAGACAATAGTCAAGGGCTCCGGGGCCTCACTTTTGCCCTTGTTTCTTGACCACTTTGCTCCATCCTGCACATGTAAATTTTGTCCCTAGCCATGCAGTATTTATTTCCAGTGCACAAACAACATTTGGTTCACTTCCAGCAACAAACTTTCTTATACTTAATCAACCAGTTTATTAGAGCATGAAGGAAAATTGGTCATGACTTCAGTTCCTGTACTGCTGGAATTAACAGGCTGGCTGTTGCCAGCACTAAACTTGGAAGTGCTAATGGTAATTAAAATCTATTTTCAAATACATCTGACGGTTTTAAGGTGGAGAAGTACTTGTTACTCATGTGAATTTCGAGACTGTATTAAAGAAAAAAAGTGCTAATTTCTTCAGGAAGATGTCAGCTATAGGAAAGAAATAATTATTAATGAATTATTAATGCTGTGTGATACAGCATTTGTTCTCCTTTAGTGAGTTTATGGCTATGTATGTCCTCCAAACTTTTGAGTAAGAGAAGCTTGAAACTAGGATTTACAAGTATTGCTATTTTTGGTTAACTTTTTAGTTGTTATATTGTTGTTGTAACATAAAGATATGGCAAAATATTGCTAACATTGAACCTGACATAAACTATCAGTAGCTTTACTATCATTTGACAAAAGTACACGTAAGCCCATTCAGTCAATTTTCCCTCAGATGCATTTGGGTAAAATACCTTATATTAACCAAGTACTCTAACACCTAGCTCAAATGGACTGTGTTCCTAAAAGTAATCTTCTTAATTATTCAACATATTCACACTATACAGTGCGGAAAATAAAGGAAGAATAATCATACTTTGTTTCCCACTTCATTTTCTAACCCTGCTTCCTGGTTAATTCAATCTATTGGATCAGTGGGAGGGACATAGGATAGATTAAAAAAATGTTGACTCTCTGAGAACCAGGGGAGTTGAATTAATGTTCTTTTGCACAGAATGGAAGCATTCGGGCCACAGAGTGCAGCTCTCCTTGGAAAATTACTGTCAAAACAGTACCATCTCTATTAACACAGCTGCTGACTTGTGAAGCAGAAATCAGATTTTACTTGAGCTAACCTTCAAAAAGCAGAGTGACTACTTACTAATACTCTTTCTTGCCTCACCAACAACATTACACGTCACACCTGTACAACTCCATAAGTGCTACTGTAGGATGTGACACCCTATAGACCCCCTTATGAAAATGTGAAGGAGGCAAAGTTATGTTCATCCAGCCTGGTAATTGCTATCGAGATCCCTTTTTCCTCCTGTAAAAAGGGAAAGCACATTTGATAGAATACCTTTCATATAAATAATGTAGGTTTCACAGTATGAGCTTACTGCTCAATTTGCCTGCATTTCAGCAGATTTCCAAGGCAGAAGTTCTGTCCTCATATATAATCAGATACAGACATTTCCTTTAAATATTTTTCCACAGATGTTCTAGTTTGCTTCCCCACCAATTTCCACAGGAAATAGTGAGGACGTCTTATCTGCCATTTCTTTACACGCAAGCTA
Source organism: Calidris pugnax (assembly GCF_001431845.1). Classification (NCBI taxonomy): domain Eukaryota; kingdom Metazoa; phylum Chordata; class Aves; order Charadriiformes; family Scolopacidae; genus Calidris; species Calidris pugnax. Next base: position 22,407,316 of record NW_015090922.1, read on the forward strand.
AGAACTGTTTTATCTGAACAGAATGTTAAAGGCTCAATGTTAAGCTCTAAGAAGAGGCTGAAGCTAAAGTTTTATCTACATTAAGTAAGATTGCCTCCCATAAGCAACCTCTTGTTTCTGCAGAAGCCCATGCTTGCCTCAGCACGTGCCAGGAAGGAGAGTTATGAGGAATTCTGCTGAAACAAGATACTGTTGACTTACACTGTTAAAAAATGACAAATTTTGGTCTTCTTTATATATGCTGGATGGTGTCCAATGAAACAGAGACTTAAAACTTATTAAAAAAAAATTGCATGGATTTATTAAGGTCCTTAGGGAAAAGTAATGTAATTAAAAAAAAAAATAAAACCGGTACTGCTTTGTCAAGAGAAATTGTTAACTTTCTGATACTTTTACTAATAAAAAATGTATTCATCCTGCATAAAGACGGAAGCAGGGCTCCTACATAAATAATGTGACCAGTGCAGATTGTTGTGATGAAGAACATCAGGATACTGGTGGAATGAGCACCTTCTAGTCAAAATTAGTTGATTCTTGAACATGTCTATTACAACTCAAGATCCCTGCTGCATAGGCTTTTCCTTTCCATATGCATCAGAATTTACACGATTCAAGTTTTTGAGTCACAAGAGATTTTGAGTGCTGAAAAGAAGAAACATTTAAGAAACCTGTTTTACACAGGACAGGTCTGAAAAAGCGTGCTATTGAAAGGTGTCCAGACTGGTACGTTTGTTTTTGCTTCTGTATGGACAGGGAAATGTTTAGGTTGTGCATATGGTGCACATAAATGTACCCTTAAGCAAGAAAGTTGCACGAGTGGTTGGAAAGGGTTTGTCCTACATTCAGGAAAATCCTATTCCATAATGCTGCTACCATTAGGATATGCATTCTGTGGCTATATTTGGGAAATACGTGAAGAATATACTTTTTGAGTTCCATGTATTCACTATATATTTCTGCAGCCCTTTAAAAAAAGATTCCTCGTTCTTCTCAGCTTAAAAAAAGGAACAATTTGCTCAAAATTTACTGTCTTTTACATCTGCTTTCTCTAAAAAACCTGAGGAAGAACGTTGGAGTTTCCCCTTGCTGTTAAATATAAAAGCTTCAAGGTTTCTTTGAAAAAGAAAACTGATGAGCTCAGTTTAGAGCACGTAATTGCTGCCTTTACTACCACAGGAGTCAATACAATGCCAGTAGCACAGACAGGGCAGTTACTTAATAAAGACCAAGTACATGGTTGTTGTGTCAGAGATGGTAATTAAGCATATTCATACTAAAACTTAATGAAGCATTTATTATTATATTTTTGTTTACCTTGTTACTTGGATTACTCCATTTATAAATTTTACAGCAAATTTTCTGTTAAATGCTGAAGCTTTGACTAAAGTCACCTGGGAATCCAGTGCAATGTGAAAAATTTGTGCAAATCAGACACATCTCATTGGGCACTTCAACCTTTTTTTTTTAATAAATAGACAGCATTACAATTTTGCAACACACGGTAGGGAATGAAAGCTACCATTCAGACACTTCAGTTCCTAATTACCAGAAGATAAATGCACATAAAATTATTAAGCAAAAGAATCAGAAACACCGTCAAAAAGCAATAAATGTTCCATAGGAAATGAATTTGGTAAATTTTAAGGGCATTATAATTAATCACCATGACTTGTTCATGAATTATAACTTGTTCTGCACTTGGTTACAATTATTTTGATGTAATGCTTTTTATCAGTGAATAAAATTATTCAATTCCATTTAACTATCTAAAGCAATTTGCAAAATCTAAACTCTCAAATATCTCTCCTGTTCGTCTCTTTCAGTTCATTTCTCCCATCCAGATTTTTATGAGTCATTGAATTATTTCTAAATCTCAAACACATTTGGGTGACTATCTTACTTACAAAACAACTGTAAAAAGAGGGACTCGTACTGGATTATTAAACTGATGACTGTAAATCTCTGTATAAAAGCCTTTTTATAACTTATTTATGCACGACTTTCTCAAATCTGCTGAGGGGCTGGTATTGACCTACAAAGAGAAGGTACTCTTCAATCCCTGCTGCTGCAGAACTTGCCTTCCAAAGGGCTCAGAATGATTTAGCTATTAATAAATCGAGAATATGTTTGTCGTAAGGAAATTACTTCTTACCTACAAAACAACATTACAATTCTGTCATGAACACAGAATTTTTTTAAAGGTTTTTGAAGCTGGAAATGCCTTTTGGCTTTCATTTACTTTCTTTGCCAACAGGAAGGGAAAAATAAGGGAGTGGAAAGGTCTGGAAACAGCATAATTAGGTCTGTTAAAGAGATATGAAACATTGCTTTGGGGGAAGAAAACATGCTATTTGCAACAGAAAAATGTATAATGGGTAATAGAAGATCCGTTGCAAGGGAAAACGAGCTTTTGCCTGCACACTGGGATAGAGGGAACAGAGGTATTGGCACAGAAGTGCCTTTTCAGTCTTCTAGTCAAACACTTAACTGGGAGTGTCAAACTCTACCACAGAAAATAAAACCACATGGGACACATTTTCTTAACGTACTCACAGAACATACAAAATGTTTTGGTGATTAATATGGAACTAAACTGTGTGTGAATGCAGCTTGTGCCACCAGTCACAAGTGATAAACCTCCTGAGGAAGATGTAGACAAGCTGGTGCTAGAAGTCTTCCTTCATCCCAGGCAAAGTCAGGGGAAGGAAATCATTGCAGCATCTGTAGGACCTGCCCCAAAACCCAAGACAGTTTGTCAAAAGAATACCCACTGGATTTACAAAGAGGAGGCTGGCAGGATCTTCACAACGTGAAGGCGGTTCTCCCCACCATTCTGAGTGGAGAAATCATCCTTCCTCCTAACACAACATCAGAAAGGCTGAATTGGGCCACAGCAGTGTAAGGACATTGTCACACCTCCTGCTAACACCCCCTTTGGCTGCTGGGGCTCAGGGGCTTCCTCTCCTTTCACGTAACCACCTCAATGGGGCCGGGAAAATTCACAGATCAAAAGGCTGCAATTCAGCCTCACGAGGTAAAGTACTACAACCAGGAAAGAAAACCCTGTACATAAGAAAGCCATGAAACTGCTGCAGCCCTGGGGCCAAGGGCTGCCTCAGGAGACCACAGGGTTTGGGGAGGCAGCACAGCAAACGTGAACCTGGAAGGCAAACCCACTTGGCCACAGACTTTCCCACTAACACTGGGAATCTCATCGAGTGCTTGAAAATTTAAAAATTTGGCATATGCCTGTTTAAACAATACATCACCAGTATCCACCTATACCAAGGGCTGTGTACACCAGACCTCTTGTAGGATTGTCTTGAGCAGAGTATTGACTCTGAACTGGCTCTGAGCTCCTTTCACAACCATCTGACATTCAATTCCACATCTTGTGTCTCATCTGGGAATAAATACCTTGTTTTGACAGGCTGTACAGCTTCCTATTGTAAAACTTTCCTTTTCTTCTGGCAACTGCTCCACTTCCTCAACTCCTCTCACTTTTTCATTATTTTTAATAGTAGAGATAGTGACTGCATTTCCAATTACTTTTTGGTAACAACTCTAGTGATTTTGGGACACAGGTGCCATTCTAGCTGTACCTGTGACTCTTTGCATTTGGTACCTAACATCCACTATTACTGCTAATTAACTGCAGTTTAAATCAGTGGCCTCTTCTTTAGATTGTGTCAGCAGGGGACACATACTTTTGTTTTATACATTTCTGCAATCCAAGACAGGTATTTGGAAAAGTCTTCCTCCAAAGAGTCATTTACATTGGAAAGGATCTTTAAGATCATTGAGTCCAACCATTAACTAAACACTGCCAATTCCACCACTAAACCACGTCTCTAAGCACATGACGAATAGATCTGTTCAAAAACTCAAACAGCACTGAAAAGGCAAAAATCAGTATCTATTCAGATACTGATTATTCAAGCTGGCATATCTGAATTCTAAAATAAATTAAAAGTAAGTTAATAACTTGTATGAAATAACCACTTTTTTCCTACTTCACTGAAATAAAACCAGACACTGGAAAAACCACAAACACTGTATAGCTAAAATGTAACTGTGAAAAGAAAAAAAGAAAACCCAGTGTACATATTAAGTGATTACCTTATATTTATTCATTAGCTTAACCCTTTCAAAACAGCCCACCCACTTACTGGAATGTACAAGACTGACAAACTCCAACATCATTTTATAATCTCTTGTGTTTTCCTTGGCAGAGACCACAGCCCTCAAAAGGTAAAGTAACAATGAGAAAAAGGGTGCGAGGGAGTAAGATTGGGGCAGCTTCACAAGGGGGTACGAGGCTGAGGGTGACCCTGGCACAGGCGGTACCCTCACTGACAAGGGCGCAGTCACACTCTGTCTGGAGATGGCAGACAGAGATGGGTGATCGTAACAGAGTCCACCCACAGCCCTAGACATGGTATGTGAGGAACTGGTTCAGGGTCCTTCCAGGCAGTCCAGTCGGGAGCAGCAGGAGACAAGCCTGGAGACAGTTCTGGAGAGAAGGTTACAATGCAGTTTGAAGGTCCGTGTGGGTGACAGGTTCACCTGCAGATACTGCTCAGGGCAGGGCTGGGGCTGCTCTGGGAGACTAAGGCCTGTCAGTGCCCTCGTGCTCCCGACAAACTATTATTTAGATACAACATACTTTAATAAAACGTACAGGCATTTAAACAAAGTGCTGATGATATTAAAAGCCTTATCCAAGACAGTAGCACTGTTTCTGGATTTTGGCCTGTTTATTACTGTTGTTTTTTTGCAACTTGCACTTCTTTTTGATAATGTGAAATAATCTGAGCAATTATGAGGCTATTAATAAAGAGGAAAACCAAGCCTGCCAACCATATAAGTAAAAAAGTGTTATATCCTTTGAACTCCAAAAAGTAGGCAGGAGCAAGCCACAGGCCTTGTCCAGCAAACCACAGAAAGAGAAGCAGCATGCCACGACGCCAGGGCATCTTAAGACTGGGCATTATGAGGGGTAAAAGGCAGAGGTACCACACAAAGTACTGGGATGTGCATACCTTGTTAAAACTCACAAAAATAGCAGTGTGTAGGAAACAACAGAAAGCAAGGTCTCTGTAAAATGCTACGGACACAGCCAGGAGCAAAAGCAGCTGGGGGAGGAAAGCTGCAAGCCCAAGGGCAAAACTCCATTTGCTCTCTGCAGTTAAGTACAACATGTAGAAATAGGGAGAGAAGTTGTGACGGATATCCCTCCTGGTCAGGTGGTAGAGGTAGGCATGCTCCAAAAAATCCCAGCCGTAGAGGTGATAAAATGTTACAGTCAATGCAGCCAGCACAGATCCAGCAACTGTTCCAAAAAGCAGCACATCGCGGTTCGGAATCTTTACAAAAAGGTGCCAGAGGCAGCCTACACATGTAAATTTTGCTTTTTTGTCACCCCCCGTACCTGCTGCCCCTTCCCTGCCGCACCGTCTGCTCTGCAGGTGGAGCGCTATGGGCAGCGCGTATGTCAGTGGGTATATTTTCATGTGCACAGCCAGCCCGTAGCAGGCTGCGGCCTTCCCTATGCTCCCCGCCTCCACCAAGTACAACGTGAAGAGCACCAGCAGCACCCCCAGGGCCTCCGCGTTGCCCCGGCTGGAGACGGCCATGGGCAGCGGGTTCAGGAGCCAGGCGGCGGCGCAGGACCCGCAGGCCTGACCGGCGGCGACCCCTCGGAGCCGCAGGGCCCGGTAGGCGACGGCAGCAGCCGCCAGGTCCCCCGCCACGAAGAGCAGCTTCCCGAAGACCTCGGTCAGGTAGACGTTGGGCGTCAGGAGCCAGGCCAGGAGCGGGGTGTAGCGGTAGGTGGCCCGCCGGTAGGGCGACCGCCCCTCCGTCACCAGCCGCGCCGCGTCGGTGAAAACCCGGTAGTCGACGTCGGTGTACCGCACCCGCATGGCTCTGTCCTGCAGCAGGCCGTACAGCACCAGGCCCAGCCTCGCCACCAGCCCGGCGCCCAGCGCCGCGCCCACCCCCGGCCGCCCCACCGCCATCTGCCCCGCACGACCCAACCGCCGCCGGTGAGCGCGGATGCCCCGCAACGGCAGAGGCGCTCGGCCTCCGCTTCCGCCAGGGGGTGGGGAGTGGGGGGGGGAGGCGGCACTGCGCATGCGCGCGGCAGCAGCAGCCGTTGGCCGGCGGCGCGTGCGCGGTGCGGCCGTTGAAGCCGTTGCCCTGGCCCGGGCGGGAGCGCCGAGCAGCGGCCGTTCCCTCAGCGGGGAGTGCCGGCGGGAGGGCGGGGCGGGGCGGGGCGCGGGTCCCGCTCATTACGGGATGGTTCCCTCAGAGCGCCCAGGCGGTCAGGGCTGCGGGACTGGGTGTCCGCCCCGCCCCTGAGGCAGCGGGATGCGGGCAGGGGGAGCGCTGCCCAGCTGCCCCGCCGCGGTAACGCGTGTGCGGACGGGAGGCGGCGTGTGGAGCTGCGCGCCCGTGCCGCGTTGGAGTTGGGGCGTTGTTACTGTGGGGGTTTATATTTATTCCGATAGGCTGCGGTGCCCGGCCGCAGTAAGCGCGGTCCCGCACCGCTGGCCGGGAGCCTTGCTAGAGGATGGGCACCTTTGTCAAGGTGTAGAAAGAACTGCTGGGCCCCGCACCGCTGCTGCGCCTTCACCCCCTCCAGGGTAGGGAGCAGCCCGCAGCGCGGCTCCCTAAGGCTGTATGGGCAGAGAGGCAACACATGCAATAGCAGTTAAGTGAGAAGAAGGGGGAAAAATAACATCTGTTATTTACCTTCTGCAAATGGCTGTTTTGCCTAGACCTATGAGCCTTCTCTAAAGCACTTGGGTAAGCTTCCTTCCACAGTAATTTTCTCATTTACTTATATCAGAAAGTGCCATAAAAAACAGACCTTAGAAAGAGTTCTTTACAACAAAGAAGTTAATTCCCTGTATTTTTAGGGGTTTTGTATGTTTTTCAAATAGTTTCCCTGTCTAGATATTTGCTATAGATTGTATCTCACATTTGAATTGTGGCTCACTGAAGAACAGGTATTTATTACTTACCAATATTATGGGTTTCATATTAGAATTGAGTAAGGTTTTCTCTAGAGACACTTTATTAATTAAAAAAAAAGTGCATTTGCTTGTTTAGTAGTTAATTGCAACTGCATTCTTTTTGCTGAATGGTTTCAGCTGAGAACATTTTGGGAGCTACTGCTTTGCTGGCTCACATTGCTTAAAGAAAAGAATCTGCTTTTTCTCTCTTCTGGGGATGCTCATCAGAGAACTGGGAGCAGACTTTTTTTCATTTGGCACAGAAGTCTTGGAGGGTGTCCTAACTGTTAGGCTACTCAGGGGACAAAAGATATTTCTGTTTGTGTGCACACAGCTATCCATTTTTATCTGTTAAGACTGTTTTATTTTGCATAATAATACAATGACATATAGGCTGTCAGTTGCATAGCAGGGAGAAGCATAGTAACTAATTAGGCTGGAGAATTAGGTTTTCCTCTGTCTGTATAGGTCACCAGATATTTACATATTATACAGTAAACTGGCCATCTTCAACAGGAAAGCTCAAGAGACTTCTATATGACATCAGGTCCTAAAAGTGATGGTTAGAGTATTTTTGGGATAGGGCATGAGGGTGGTTTTGCTCCTTTGTAAATAGTTGCTTACTACTGCTGTTGTACTTTAGAATAGGAAAGATTTGTAAACATTGTTTTATCTCCTTCTTACATATCTTGTACTATAACGGTTAGGATACTTTTATAGAAGGCTATGTCACCTTATCCTTTTATGTACTTTGATAACCCAAGATATCCTCTGGAAATCCTAGAAGACAGAAACTTAATAAAATCACAGGGACTGAAATTTCTTGATATTCCATGGAACTACAAGTCTAAACAAAAGAATGTATGCAGATACTCCTAAAATTTTTGTTTCAGGAAGGTTATTGCTCGCAAAGAACTGTTCTTGGCATCTGCCTATTTCTCCTAGGATTATTTGTGATTCTTCTGTTGCTTCTTTGGATGGAATATATTTTATTATTTCAGATCCTTTGAATCAACTGTTTATTGTCAGAACAGAATGCATTGCAGTTTATTTGCTGAAGTGTCTAAGTTTAGTGATTTTGGTTTAATAATACTACTTAAATAAATAAACAGGAGTTTGCAGGTGTCAACTGTTTTTTGTCTGTTTCTGACAGTCTTTTTTCAGACAAGTCTTTTATTCTCATCTGAAGTTAATAGAAATTGTGAAGCTGTCCGAAGTGACTGTTTATCTGGATTCTAAAGAGGAAAAGGTAGGTAATTTAATTCTAAAGGGTTGTGAAGTTAATAAAACATAAAAGCTACCATAGCTATTGTTGTATATACTGTGACTGTATGATATTGCTTGAGCTGGAAAAAGAATTGATTTTCCTTATCAATAATTTAACATCTTGAAAATAAGCTTGAAGCTCTTCAGAGAACTAAGGTTTGGCTCAAAAATGTGTTTGGCTTCAGATTTGATACCAGCTTGCTTAACCTGATTTGTCATGTACTGTAGATTTCAATGCAGGAAGGAGAACAGTCTTATTAAAGTTATAAATCTGTTATTTCTGAAAAATGCTGCTTTTATTTATACAAGCCACCAGGAGCCACTTTTAGAAAATGCTAGGAGATAAAAACTAATAGAACTGCTGGGACTGATTGATTCCGGGGCACATGAAGATACAAACAGCATGAAGAAAAGTGTGGAGTCAGCCAAAACCGTGCATAAAATATTAACTAAATAACAATGCATGTATACACATCTATGCACATGTATATAAACATTCTTTCCCGTTACCTACCATGCATTTTGTTTGCGCAGTCTTGAAGATGGTACCATCTGATCTTTTATAAAGTAGGGTTACATTATGTATGTGCTTCTGTTGTGTACCCATGAGAGGGGATGATAAGCCTGTTAACTTCTCTCATCTTAATCTTATGTAATGGAGACTACTTCGTCAGCACTGGGACATATATTCCAGAAACTACCTCACACGCCCTGTCATTGCTTAAGATTTACACAGCAGTAGCAGCAGTGCAAGGACAATGAAACTGGGGCCTTGTTACGTGGAGTGCTCTATCGTATAATGGAAGGTTTTACCATCTGAAAACCAAGGTAGGGCGGGTCCAGAGAAGGGCAACAAAGCTGGTGAGGGGTCTGGAGAGTAAGTCTTACGAGGAGAGGCTGAGGGAGCTGGGATTGTTCAGCCTGGAGAAAAGGAGGCTGAGAGGAGACCTTCTCACTCTCTACAACTACCTGAAAGGAGGCTGTAGAGAGGCAGGGGCTGGTCTCTTCTCCCAAGTAACAGGCGATAGAAGAAGAGGAAATAGCCTCAAGTTGCGCCAGGGGAGGTTTAGGATGGATATTAGGAAATATTTTTACAGTGAAAGGGTTATCAAGTGTTGGAATGGGCTGCTTAGGGAAGTGGTTGAGACACCATCCCTGGAGGTATTCAAAAGGCAGGTTGATGTAGTGCTTAGTGACATGGTTTAGTGATGGGTTTTTATCAGAGTTAGGTTGATGGTTGGACTAGATAATCTTAAAGGTCCCTTCCAACCTAGACAATTCTATGATTCTGTGTTCTGTGACATAAGTCTTTATGCATAGAAGGTAGAAGGAAAGCTGAGTACTTAAGATATATAGGAAGGAAGATCTTGGACAATAGCTGATGTATGGACTTCAGACTTCTGAAAGGGGAGATTACTGTAATTTTTTAGAGTTCCCATTTAATTTATTGGGTTTTGAACCCAGAATGTTTCCTTACATGAGAAATACTCCTACTTAATATATTTATAAAGTGTCAGAAAATTTTTTATAAAGTGATTAGTACAATCTGGTTTTTGCAGCACATGAAATTTGATCGAAAAAGTGACTAACACTTATGTTAGATATTTTGGGCTTGATAAAATAAATTGTTTTTGCAAATATGATTGATGCCTTTCAAATATTTGTAGTGTGTTGAACTTTAAATATTATTGGCAGAAGGAAAGTATGGTTAAGATTATGTAATGAAGTGTTCATTCCTGCTTTAATACTGAAATGAACAATACAGGAGGTTTTGCAAAAATAAGATGGAAAAACACATTAGAACTCTCCACAGAAGAAAAGGACTATTATAAATATAAGGCCATTACTACTCCCTTAAGTTTTTTCTGTTAATGTGTTTACTTAACACGGCTTGATAAATCTATACCTTTATTCACACATTATACTAAAAATGTGGATATTCAGAGAACATGATCAGACTTGTAAAAGATTTTTTTTTTTTCCCACTACATTATGGTTTTGCACAATATGGTTTAAGTGGTGTTTGCCAAGTTCTGCTTGGAGTGGTTATGCTGATTGTGTGTCAGTGTGCTAGGTAAAATGCTAGCCCTTCAGGGAAAATAAGTACTGGATAAAAATTAAGCTGTAGGGAAACCTGTTCAAAATCAGCATTTTGGAAAAAAGACTATGGCTGAGAAAACACACGTGGCAAGTTAGTCAGCAAGAGTTAGTTCACTCAAGTATGATGCTGGCCTAGGGAGACATTCCAGAAAGTATTGTCTGTTTTGATTTGAGGCAGTGGTGTATCTGATGTGCGATATGGTTAAGGGAGTTACCTGCTTCTAGGTTGGGAAACGCCCAGCTCTCTCACTGCCTGACTTGAAATGCCAAACAGAAGTGTTTTATGCCTTTTTACATTACTGCTATAGCAGTAGCTAGTGGGGCAGGCAGCTTGGTGGATTAAGTTTCCAGAAATGGGAGTATGCAACAAAGAAATTATTTGAATTTCCTTTGCTTTTTTTTATCTGTTTATTTCTGCTAACAAAAAACATGCATAGAGCGAGCTGATAAAATCCCAGGTAGGAGAGAAACTGGAACCCTGAGAAATTATGGATTTAAGAGGTTATTGGAAGATGGAGAGTTCCTGGCACAGGACTGCTGATTTTGAGCATTTTACAGAGCCCAAAGACACACGCAGAAAGTATGACTTTCTAGCACCTGTAAAAGGCTAAGTCTAATTGTGTTAAGCATAATTTCTTGTCAATTTTTGAAGGTGTAAGTGAAGCAATAGGTATTGAGAACTGGTGAAGTCTCCGACAGGATTTTATGGACATGTGGATATGTATTTATACCCTAAAACTATAAATCTAATTATATTTACTATATATATAAATTTGTTACATGTATGTCTGATAAGCATACTTCAAGGGTCTTTCTGAATGTCCACGTTTTAAAGTTTCTTTAGATACTTTCTGCCTGAAATGTGGAGTAGTGGAGCCTGAGAATGTGAATGTATGGGATCCGTCCTCTGTTAAAGTGTAACATTTGTGACCCTTAATAGAAGTGAGGAGATTAGATTTTGCATGTCAGCATCTGAAATGCCCTTGACTCAAGAGCCACTACCCATCCGTGCAGCCATAAGTGTCCTAAAGAGCATTCAGTCATGATACTTGATTTTTAGGTGATTAAAGAAAACATGTTATGTATTTTTAGTTTATAACCAGTTAATTCAATGTTTTCCAACTCTGGAGAAGAGACAAAACTTGGAATCTATTTGTTTCAGTCTTCTCATACAATACTTCTTTTGTCAAATATAAAGGACAGCCTGTAGTTAGAAGCTTGGGAGGCAGGGAAATCTATCTTCTGAGCCGAAGTTAGACCACCACCTTCTACATCAGTGAGACCTCCACTAATACCCAGTTCCCAACATCATATTGAGGTAGATGGATGAGACACAAAACTGTATTCTCAACCTCTGGTCTTGTTTTTCAGATTGACAATTAGATATCAAATATAGAAAGCAAACTTTGGCATGGAGCTTGGTGTTTTTTCCTAGCACTACTTTAAGAACAGAAGGGACATAGGCATGAAGAGGCATAAGAGGTAATCATCAATAGTTTGTTTAGAAATAGGTTTGAATTACTTTGTCTTAGCGGCCAAAATAAATAAGTTCTTTTAAGTGCAGAATTCTGGGCTGTGACTCAAGTTACAGGAGCCATGGTTGAGGGCAGAAGTTTATCACCATCCCTTGAAACAACACAAGTTGGCACTGGAACACAAACCACTTCCATGGGTAGCTAAACTATGGAAACTTGGAAACATGGCCTCTTCTAGCTTAGGTGACAGTTGGGATCCATGGGATCCAAGAACATAAGTTTTCATCAAACCTTTTCCTGAGGAAGCAGCAGCCATAGCTTCTCTTAGTGTTTCCTATCCCCTTCCATGGACTTCATTTTCTAGTTAAGATGCTGTTTGTGCTGCTGCCTCTCCTGTAGTAGGGAAATTCTATTTTACCTGAATACCGATTTTTATAAGGTTGGTGGGAATTGAATCTCTGAATATTGTCCAATATTGTGCTACTGCAGTAGCAGTGGGGAGACAACCCTGGGTTTTATGGACAACAAAAGGAGGGCTAAGGAGAATCTTCATCCTTTACTGAACGTGGTGGGAAACAGTGACAAAGGATGAGGAAAAGGCTGAGGTACTTAGTGCCTTCTTTGCCTCAGTCTTTAATAGTGAGATCAGTTGTTCTCTAGGTACCCAGCCCCTCTGAGCTGGAAGACAGGGCGCAGAATGAATCCCCCATAATCTAAGGGGATGAAGCCTCCATAACCTAAAGGGAAATGTGTAGCGACCTGCTACACAACTTAGACGCACACAAGTCCATTGGGCCAGGTGAGATCCACCCAGGGGTACTGAGGGAGCTGGTGGAAGGGCTCACCAAGCCCATTCCCATCATTTATCAGCAGTCCTAGTTAACCAGGGAGGTACCAGTTGCCTGGAGGTTAGGTCTCTTCCAACCTAAATGATTCTATGACATACTGTGCCCAAAGTACAAGGAAACAGGTCTGATTAATGAGTCCTTTAATGTCTAGCAGAGGTCTGTAACATGCCACAGCTCCATTTCCATCCACTTCAGTGTCTCCATGTTGTGGTCTCCTCTCTTGATCTCCTAGGTTAAGAGCCCTAAAGTAAGAACTAGTGTTACATTAATACATAGTAAATAAAACACTTTAACAGAAGGGACAGGAATGAAAGATATGAAAGGCAAATAAAAAAAAAAGTATAATTCTCTCTAATAAACACTAGTTTCTATGGAAAAAAGTGAAATGTGATTTCTTTGTTGTATAGCCGTAATAGTCTTCTGTGTCTTGCTTGATAGGTTGTGTTTCAGTGTAACTAGAGTAAGCAATAAAATTGACCACAAAAACTTGTTAAAAACCACATTATTAGCAAGTTCAGATACCATTTCTTGAGTTTCTTATGGAAAAAAAATGTTGTAGACACTAGAAAGGGTTAGTTTATGCAACTTCTTCTTAGTGACTGTTAGGTGATTTACCTAAGATGTAGATCACCTGCATTTGGAAAGGTTTAAGGCTGTCATCTTCATCCCTGGAGGTACTGTGCAGTATAGTTTTGTAACTTTGGAGGAAGAAGCATGATAAGGGTGGGAAAGCCAGCTCTTAACTGGTGGTTTGATCCAAACCACTGTGGGTTTTGTTCAGGTTCGTTTTGTTTTTCTCTTTTTCTTTTGTTTAAAAAAAATTAAAAAAAAAAAAACCGCTTGTGCAATTACACTGAATAATTGTTGGGAATTCTGTCTGGAGATTTGCCAGAGGATTAGAGCTCTAAAGTCAGTCATCAAGAAAGGTGACTGACTCTATTAGAGATGCTTTTACTGCTCCTGCAAGATGAAGAACTGCAGCAGAAATTCAAGCCAACAGGGAATTACTGTTACCCTGAGCATCACTCTTAAGTGTTGTGGTGAGAAATTACCTCCTCTTTGTGAAGGTGCAGTGGTTCAGCAGTGCTACGCAGAGCTGTTTCATACCAGGCTTTACTGTTCTGTGGCTGTTATTCATGCATGTGGTTACTAAGAACAAGTAACTTTACTGGCAGATGTAGTCTCAAACTAAATCTCAGAGTTGTCTGAGTTGAACAGTGGTAGCTATCCTCACCCCCTCTTTCTTATACTTTTGGGCATCAGGTGGACTTCCGAGGATGTGGTCGTGTTTTTTTTCTAGTAGATACTACTGGAGTAGTTCTAAGTCTCTACCACAGATAGTGCAGTTATGTTATTTTATGTAGCCCTAAAAGGTTTCTAAAATTACTTAATAAAATCAATGATGCAGTATCCTGCTTTTGTCTTCATGGTCAAAACTAATCAATGGATCAGAGAAGTTATTATCTTAATTTCTTTTATATTGTGTGACCAAAAAAACTCTTATGAAGAGCTCCCTTTTCAGCAGTAAACATCTTAATGTTTCTTCTGTCAATAATCCTGATGACATTGTTGCATTTACTTTCAATACCAGGTACAAACATTAAAAACTCTAAAAAAATCCTCTTAACCTTCTGCCTTCTTTCTTCCTGATGGTGTTTTGATCTGGTCACAGTGAAAACAAAGGGAAGATAGGGCACAGCTTAGAGTGGATGTAGGGGTCAGTGGGAGCTCCTGCTTGCCTTTGAATGATTTTTAGCTTTCTTTGTGGAAATCTTACATGCTTGCCTGAGGAGTTCTTTTCCTACCACCTGCATTTTTCTGCTGACATAATGCCTCGGGGACCTGTTTACAGGAATAAAAAAGAAGACTGAAGCTTTAAGTTATGAGAAATTCAGGCCTGTAAGCACTGTTTTGGACAACAAATAAAAATTGGCTTTTATTAAACCATGGGGATTCCTTTTACCCCATGGTAATATGGTGCAGCCTAATTATTTTTCCCAGCTGTGGCTGTGCAACTGATCAGAAGCAGCTGTTAGAAAAGGCAGTGCCCAGCTGCTAAGGCTAACTGTGCTGGAAGTGCTCCAGAGCTGCTGTTTATGAGGATCTACAGTAAGTAAGTAAGCCTGTGTGTAGAACTTAGGGTATCTCCTGTGGGAATGGTGAAAGAGAAGAGGGAGCAGCTCTGTCTATTTGGTTTCCTGTTCTTGAATGGGGATGTCTAGAAGAAAGTGCAGGTGAGGTTTCCTAGTTCCCCTTGTCTGGAAAGAGGGAATAGCTGTAGGAGAGAAGAGCAGCTGTTAGGGAGGGCTAGTCTATAGAGACATGGGTAATCTTCTGGTCTTCCCAAAGCTGTTTTTGCATTTGCTTCCACGTGTGTCTAAGTTCTACGTACCTAAGTAGAAAAGGTTTCTGGGTTGAAAAAATAAGTAGTAAGTTAGCTTTGTTCATAAGAGTGCCGTGGATAATTGTTGATACTACTAGCTAGGTATATAGTGTGTGTGTGGAAAAATGTGAGAATCAAGATTACCTGGGTTTCTGAGTCCTCCAAAAGTTTTGAAGAACCTAGTTGTTCTCTATTGCATAAAACTGCAAGTACTCCCTCTGGAAAGGGAATGAAACATTCTTTTAGCTACCTGCAGTGCTTTTGGTCTTAACCAATAAAGGGCTTCCTTGTTCATGATTAGCATAATAATAACTAATTAACAAGTTCAGGGTCATGGGTAGTATGTGCAAAACAAGAAGTAGGATTGCAATCCTGGACCTCAGGAGGGGTAACTTTGACCTCTTCAAGAAACTGCTTAGAGAAATCCCATGGGTTAGGGCACTGTAAGGCAGGAGGGCTCAAGAGGGGTTAGGGCGCTGTAAGGCAGGAGGGCTCAAGAGAGCTGGTTGATATTCAAATATCGCTTTCTCTAAGCTCAGGATTGGTGCATTCCCAAGAGCAAGAAATCAGGCAAGGGAAGCGGGACACCTGCATGGTTGAGCAGGGAGCTTCTGAAAAAGCTCAAGTGGAAGAAGGAAGTTTATGCAGAAGAAGGGACTGACCACTTGGGAAGATTACAAGAATGCCATCAGAGTATGCAAGGGTGAAATGAGGAAAGCCAGGGCCTCCTTGGAATTAAACCTGGCAAGGGGCATCAAGATCAACAGGAAGGGTTTCTTCAAGTATATCGACAGAGTATGCAAGGGTGAAATGAGGAAAGCCAGGGCCTCCTTGGAATTAAACCTGGCAAGGGGCATCAAGATCAACAGGAAGGGTTTCTTCAAGTATATCGAAGGCAAAAGGAAAACTAGAGAAAATGTGGGCCCACTGTTGAACGAGATGGGTGCCATGGTGACAGAGGATGCAGAGAAGGCAGAGGATGCTGCTCAGGGCAGCCCTCAGGATTCTGAGACTTTGAAGGTAACAGAGAAAGCCTGGATGAAGAAAGACTTCCCCTTGGTTGAGGAGGATCAAGTTAGAGATAAATTAATTAAACTGGATATCCACAACTCCATGGATCCTGATGGGATGCATCTGTGAGTGCTGAGGGAGCTGGCAGAAGTCATTGCTGGGCCACTTATAAGTGAGGGGATCTGATCAATGCCTATAAATACTTGATGCTGCTCAGGGCAGCCCTCAGGATTCTGAGACTTTGAAGGTAACAGAGAAAGCCTGGATGAAGAAAGACTTCCCCTTGGTTGAGGAGGATCAAGTTAGAGATAAATTAATTAAACTGGATATCCACAACTCCATGGATCCTGATGGGATGCATCTGTGAGTGCTGAGGGAGCTGGCAGAAGTCATTGCTGGGCCACTTATAAGTGAGGGGATCTGATCAATGCCTATAAATACTTAAAGGGTGGGTGTCAAGAGGATGGGGCTGGTCTTTTTTCAGTGGTGCGTAGTGACAAGACAAGAGGTAATAGACACAAACAAGAGGAGGAACTTCTTTATTGTGAGGGTGGCAGAGCACTGAACAGACTGCCCAGAGGTTGCACAGGAACCTGCTTTGGCAGGGGAGTTGGACTAGATGATCTCCAGAGGTCCTTTCCAGCCCCTGTCATTCTGTGATTCCATGAATGATTAAAAACTGGTTAAATATCTTTAGGAATTGAGTGGTGTATTACTATTACTGTTGTACTGTTGTTAAACTTGTTCCCTCTTCTATTTTCTAGGGATGGCGTGGTCTTCTAAATACTTTTTGGGAAAGAATCCTCAATTTTCCTAAAAAGTTTTAGGTGCATTTGTAGGAAAAAGAGCATCTCTGTCTTTTTAATGCTGCTTTTTTTTTTTTTGAAATATGGTGGCAGGGAGATCTCCTTGAAAAGTGACCCTGAGTAATAACTCTACCTTATTATTCCTTTTGCAGTATCCTGTTATGGATAGTGGCTAGGATGCTATTGTTTGTGGCACTACAGAACCATAAGTAAAGAGAGACTGCCCTAGAGGCTTAGCTGTAGATGATGTAACCTTCAGTAGCTATCTGTGGAAATTCACTTTTTTTTTTTTTTCTTTTCCAGTGACTGGTGTTTTCTCTCTCCAAAATATTTATTTAGCTGCTCTTCATTCAAACTCTGACAGTTACTTGGCTGGATTAGTTGCTTATGCACACTTTCTGTTTGGGCTCTGCGTCTTGCTGTGCTAATGATCTCAGATGATGGTGCTTCTACAGAGTAAAATTACCTGATAGCAAAGTTCATATTTTCTTTGGTGCTGTCTTTAGCAGTTACAGTTCTGTCCCTACTTCTGTCACCTCCTTGGTATATAAGATGATACTATCCCCCAACCTTATGTACATGTGTCTCTTAACTCAGCCTTCAGAGCTTATTCATTCACTGTTGATTCAAAGTGACAGCTGTGCCACCAATCTGTCATTTTTCCCACATTTGGTGTGCTGGAGTACGCTATCCTTCCTGCGTTCACTCAGGGACGCTGTCTGGCTCCTTGTGCTCTGCAGGTCTGCTGCACCTGGATCAAAAGTTGATGGCAGACCCTGTTGGTATGAGCGCTCAATGTTCAAATGGTAAAACTCCTATCATAGGAACGTAAATCAATGGTAGAGGGTTCAGGCAAGCCATGTTTGTAGACTTGGGGCGAGTCATATGTAGTGTTCTATATCTGCAGTGTAACTGGCAACAGGCGAGCCACTTGTTTCAGTATTGTTTGGCTTTCTTCATTCTGGTTACTGCTGAATTTCAATATTTGTCCTTGCTGACTGCCACATTGCTGAGTTTGACAGGTTGTTGCCAGAATTTGAGTCTGCTGACATAAACTTTGCATATGTGCAAGTAGAGATGCAACCAATGATTATCCTGTGTCAGAGTAGATCCTGCTGTGTTTGTGCCTTGTAGAAGATTAGGAAAGGCTGCCTATTGAAAGAAAGAGGACAGCTATATCTAATATTTATTTGAGGGATCTTTCAGACAGTTGATTGTGCCAAAATATACAGAACAAAACTGTCCCCTGTGTAAGGTATACATTAGGTTGAAATATTGATGTGATGAAAAGTAACAGTAGTTTTCCATATTTAGACTGCTTTTTATTTGTGCAAACTGTGAGGTAATTATTTCTCTAGAAATAACAAGTCAGTCAGCACTTGATACTTACCAAGGAGCTGTGCTATTTAAGGATGATAGAAATCTTCAGAGTTCCTTGAACAACCCAGACTGTTACCGTGCAAAATTAGCATTATGTTGAACTATGTGTCATGCTTCTACAAGATGCATAAATTACTTGCAATGAATCTTACTATTTAAGTGCTTTCTTGGGTAACTGTATATTTCCTGAGAATTAGAAGAAAAATTTTCTACTTCCAGTATAAATAATGCTGTAGTAATTTTTGACTAACTTTTCAGCTGCCTCTGTTTTATGTGAAACTCCTGCATCAGTGGACCTGTGGGCTTCTTCAGGAGGACTGCTCTGTCAGGTTTTAATTCCTGTTAAAATCATTAGTATCTTTAAAAGATGCATCACTTCTTCATATCAAAGGGCTACAAAAATCAAGAACATTTTTTCTGGTCTTGTGTTGTGTTCGTTATGTTGCTGGCTGCTTTACAATTGATGTATAAAACCAGTTTTCCTCTCTGAGAACCAGGCTATCCATAGAACTGTGTACAAAGAAAACTGAGTCGAACTTGCCCAGGGGACATTGCTATGCTCCTCCCGTAGTCCGTCAACACTAGAAAGATTCATTTATTTGGTGTTTCTTTTGATGTTCCTCTGAATTTGAAAGCAAGAGTACCTCAAGTACCATGTTGAGATATGAATTCAACGTATCCTTTGATGTCCTATGAAGGCAAAACTTTGTGTGTATTTTGTGATTGAAATAAATCAGTCTATCTACCTGACCTCTTGGAGAATTAATAACTTTAAAAATGCATGATAGGAAGTAGTCTTTAAGCCTAAGTCTAAAATATTTTGTCTGTTTCTTCTTACACCTTTCAGACTTGCCATGGTTGGGGCTTTTCATGTGACATAATCAGAGGGGCATTGTGCATTTCTGTGTGAATGGTTTTAAAAGAGAAAACTAAGCAAGTTTTCACATAAACTAGTGGAAGTTCTAATAGATAGTTCTAATCTAGGTTATTGGTATTAATTTGTAGGCAAATATTAACACATTCTGTGTACTCATTCTCCAACCCTAACAACTTACAAACAAACACTGGTGAAACAAATGTTATAAACAATTTTTATTACCAGAGTAATCAAAATTGGCAGTTTTATTTGTGGACCTTTAGAGTCTCTGGCCATAACGCTCCAATTTTGGAGATCTATTTAAAAATAATGTTACTTTTCTCTTGCTCTCTTTGGAGGAGAGAGAAAGCAAACAGGTTTTCTTGGATATTCTTCAAAAGAGAAACTGTCTATTAATTTTGTAATCCTGGCGTTTAGTCCACAGGGCATTCTCTGTAGGTGTCCTGGATTGAGCAACACAGGACAAATTTTTCTTCTAATGCTGGGGAAAACTGCTCTTCTGGAAGACTCTAGTGTCTGAATACGTGAAAATATTTACTGTATAGCGAGCCAGGCTCTGTGGGATTCAAGGACTCGGTGTTTTCGAGCCTTGCCAGGTGCAGGACGAGGAGGAGTAAGGCCTGGGCACTTGACGCAGGCTGGCCAACAGGATTATTTCATACCATGAACGTCACATTCAATATAAATTAGAAAAGTTTGCTGCGTAGGTCTCTCCCTTGATGACAGCGGTCCAGAGAACTCCTTACCCCAGTGCTGGACCCCTGAGGCCTTCCTTTCTTCCCGAAGCCATTGCGCTTGCAGTGTCCAACATTTGTTGTCCACTGCTGGGAGTGCACAGCTTCTCACTGATATAATTGTCTAATTCTTATATATCTTATATCAATATCAGGATTAATTCTGGTTCTTAAGTATTCTTGTTAATTATTTACTATTAATCTATTAAATCTATTTATATTTCAACCCTCGTGTTTCTTTGTATTCCCCATTTCCCCTCTCTGGGTGGGGAGGGGTGATTGGGTGATAGAATAATTGTCTAAATGGCAATAACTTGTTACGGGTTTTCTCAAACCATTAACAGTGGGCTAAACAATACTCTGTCACCATGGTTTTGACTTCTGTGAAGATATTTGAAAAATAACAGGTACTGCTAATGGGCTGGAAGGTACAGGTAAGCAGGAACCTTGAGTGTTTTGGGCACTGTTCTATCCTGCTCGGAACGCTCATAATCAACATTGTAGTGATGATGTAATGATCCAGGTTCATTCCCTTCCTGGCTTTTGTAGGCCTGTGACATATATCCTTGCTGTAGGTATCACTATTCTGACGAGAGCAAGGAAAGAGTTGCCTGCAGGTGGTGGTGTGGTGGTGGTGAAGTCAAGTATTTTGCAGGTGTATGTATGTTTCCTGCTAGTGACACTGTGGTACAAAGAGGATCAGACACCATATGGATTTGTCAGGTTAATTAAGAAAAAACATCACACTAAGAATGATGGACACACTTACAATAGCATCTATAATAACCTCAGGAACAGATTAGTATGTGTGTTCTCACTTGGTCGTCATGATAATGATTTGGGGGTTACCAAAAAGCGATGGAGAAGGTGACAGAATGAGCTATTTCCTATAAAATGGGAAGTCAAGTTCGGAACTGAAATGTTTTCTGTTTCTTAAGATAGAAAGTGGTTTTTTAATGTATGTTAAGCAAGATATGTTAAGGTAGAGTGCGTTGCGCATGTGATAGGATTGCTTGCTTTAACATTCTTGGCCACTTATGATTTTTTGGTTATGAGAAATGAGGAATACTAGTGGCAGAGTGGGGGTAGTTAGTAAGTGCTAATTCTGACCTTGGTTGCAGTGTAATCCTTGTAGCAGAGGCAGCAAATGGGCCTCCATGTTCAGAACAAATCATGAAGCAGAAGTGAAATACAGTCAGTATATTTGTGTGAGGTGTTTACTTTGAGATAATATTTACTTATACAGTGGGGCACACTCTTCTATTGTATGACAAAAACACACCCAATAAGCGTGCTCTGAAGGGTCCTTTATTTTCTAAAGGTAAATATTGTGTTGTATGTGGCGGAAGGGGAAAAAGGATGAATATCTAGGAGACAAATGTGACCAATGGTGCGAGGCAAAATCTTGATTATCAATCTTTCCAACTATTTCTTATTGCATTGATTTTTATTTTTTTAATACTCTCATGTACGTCATAATATATCTTTGATTACATATCAACATATGTGCTGATGTTGCTACTGTAGTTCTCTGAAAGTCCAGTGAACGATTATAACATGGATTAGTCAGTTTTTCCATTGTGCTTTTTGCTTAAATGCATATAAAATTGAAGGAAATAGAGTTAAACTTGGCAGGCAGTTGCTAGTTTGGATTAGTTCAAAGAAAACGATTAGAGAGAAGATTAAAAAATAGTAATCAGTAATGTTGGAAGTCTTTTTTTTTTTTTTATGGTTAGCATAAAAAGACTTTGGGTCAGCATTAATAATTCCATATGAGTGCCAGTTTTATTTGAATGTCATTGAAGATTGTCTCCAACTTCTGTTCCCAGACTGATCCCTAGACAAATCTATTTGATGGTGATACTGAGTTAAAGATTAATAGCAGTAGAGAGGCAAATATGGCGGGCAGTGGGATGGGGGAAGGGTTAACTCAAATGTCTTACATGCTTGACTTATAGAGGTTAATTTGTAGCAAAGAACTTTATGAAGTATTGAATTTCATGAACTCTTAATTCTGTTCCCATGTAAACTTAAGCCTTCCTTCTTTCAACCTTGCAGGATACCTTTAAAAGTTCAAATTTCCATAGGTGAAGAAATCATTCTTTGATTCATCAGCACAAAATACGATTCACCACAACAATTTTTCTGTTTTCTTCTTAGAACAAGATATTGCAGGATATCAAGTTTTTGGGTGTGTAGACAGTCTGTAGTGAAATCTAAGTCAATGGTGCAAAACAGTGCCAGCTGACCTTATGAAGCTTTGAGAACTTAGTGGCATTTGGCATGCTGTTGCTTTAGGAAGGGCTTAGAAATATTTATACAGTATGGAACTGGATGACAGTGGCCTGGGTTTACCTTACAGAATGTTTGCTGTGTAGCCTAAGCCATCTCTCTCTCTTCCCTCTGCAATTAGTGGAAAGAAGTAGTTACCTCCAGAGAACTGGAGTGGGTGAGTCCACAAAAATGTGACTGACAGGAAAAGGTAGATGAAAGAAATACCATGTTTCTTTCATATATTTTTGCAGTGAATCATTAGGTGTGAAAAATTCCTTTCTTGGGAATTGCAAGGCATGGTACTGATAATTCTGTCCCACAAAATTTAATACATAGTGTCTATCACATCTCTCCTGCTTAATTTAAACTGTTTTAATAGATAATGTTATATTAGAACTGGGTAGAAAAACCTGCAATCAAATAACCCGTTGAAAGAAAGCAAGGATTACCGAAGAGGATCTTCTTTTCCATGGTGTTTCCAGGTATTTCTAGCATTCCAGTCATTAATGTGGTTTCTCTCTTCTTAGTCAGCTCTAAGAATTTCTTCAAATTATACTTATTAAACTGAAGATCTTAAATATGACCTATTATATTTTTAGTAATAAATTTTATGGGAATGTTACTTTATGAATTAGATTTTAGCTGTGACGTTTAATCTTAGCTGAAAGTAATTAAAAAAAAAGATGCCATGTAGGATGAGACAGGCATGTAAAGAACTTTGTTCAGGAGCAGTAGTAGGACAGTAGGAGAAAGGCTGGAGCAATTGTGTGTTGCCTTTACCACAGAACCATTACCAGCAGACTGACAGTGTTCAGCCGTCCAGATTATGAGCTAATGGTATAAACTAAATTTACTCCTTTATAATAAGTAAAAATGAAGGGTTCAAAGGGTGGAAAAAGATTGTAACACAAGGCTAATGTGCTGTTAGGTGCTGTTACAAAGCTTTACTGGCTGAAGTCCTTGTATTTAGAGGTTGTAAGAGGGGGAAACAATGTTATTTGTGGATAGTAATAAAGTTTGTGCTCTTCTAGGTCTGCAATCCACACAGAAAACCACCTACTTTTCCCCCATACTCCCAACTTGCTTTTTTTTTTTTTTCTTTTTTTTTTTTTTAAATGTGGCCAGTTCTGAATGTATGTAGAAGAGATACGAAGAATCCCTAACCAGTAAATTGTGTGGTACTAGATCCCAGCCAAAACTTTTGAACAGTGAAGTCTATCTGATATGTTTTGATTGTCCAGACAGGTAACTCTGAGACTTTTGTAAGTCTTTGAATTTTACTTCAGTGATCTGTGGTATTTAATAATGCAACTTTTCCTGTTCAGAGAGGGAAGACATCCTTTAAACTTTGCCTTTTGTTTCCAGGAAGAAACTCTTTTTTCAGATAGACAGTTCTGTTTATTTTCTCAAACTACTTTTTATTTTGTTCTCACCCAGCCTCTTCAACTTATGAGCTGAGTTTGCTGGGAAATGTGAGATACTATCCTCCACCTAAGTATAGTAGAAGACTTGTAGGAGTCCACAACAGGTTGAAGACTTTGCTTCTTAACCCAGACAGTCCAAGCACATAGAAAGTCACCCTTCTGTCTTCCTTGTTCTTAGACTTGTCATATTTTTATCCATATGCCTAAATTTATTGTACAGCTGAGAAAGGTACCTCTATGGACAAGTGACTCTGGGATTACTCAGCAGTGTATAACAGTATCTGTACTCCTTCAGATCCAGTGCAATCTGTCTCTCTGTCAGCGTCCAACCTGTACTGGTGCTTGGGGTTATTTCTTCCCAGGTGCAGCACTCTACACTTACCCTTGTTAAATTCCATTAGGTTTCTCTCTGCCCATCTCTCCAGCCTGTCCAGGTCTCGCTGTATGGCACAGCCTTCTGGGGTGTCAGCCACCCCTCCTAGTTTTGTGTCATTGGCAAACTTGCTGAGGGTACATTCCATCCCTTCATCCAGGTCATTGATGAATATATTGAAGAGGACTGGACCCAGTACTGACCCCTGGGGAACACCACTTGTTACAGACTTCCAGCTGGATTCTGTGCCCCTAATAGTGTGTAATCATGCTGTAGAAATCAAGAGGTTTGATAACAATTTAGAATTTAACCAAGACAGAACTGAGTCTGGGTTCATGGACAGGAGAAATAAGTGTGAAGCAGATAATTGTTGCAGCAAGAGCTGACAAGAACTATTTTTACAAGACATTGGGCATGTACACTTCTAGAGAGCCGAGGACTTCTCAATATGAAGCCATACCATTGGTAGGAGGGGTACCTGCTTAAATTTGGAAATGAGAAAGAGTATCTGTACTAAATTAAAAAAGGTTATTTTAGGTGTGTAGCTCTTGCCTTTGTGATTTTTCAGTACTAGATGTGTTATTTTCACAAACTGTTCTAGTTCAGATTTTTTTTCTCCCCCCATCTTTTTTTGAATGTGTGGGAAGGAGTTGCACATCTTTAATGCATCTTTAATATGATAGTCTGAAAATAATTCTAAGTAGAATATTCACAGTAACTATAATGAATCACAGAATGGTTTGGCTTGGAAGGGACCTTAAAGATCATCTGGTTCCAACCCCCTGCCATGGGCAGGGACACCTCTCACTAGACCAGGTTGCTCAAAGCCCTATTCAGCTTGGCCTTGAACATTTCCAGGGATGGGGCATCCACGACTTCCCTGGGCAACCTGTTCCAGTGCTTCACCACCCTCACTGTAAAGAATTTCTTCCTAGTATCTAATCTAAATCTCTCCTCTTCCAATTTAAACTGTTACCCCTTGTCCTGTCACTACAATAAAGAAGCTGTTATCTTAAATCTTGCTATTTTTCTACTGCTACATCACAAGATATTGTATCACTCTCAGTGAGAGCTCAGAAAAAGTTCAAAGCACAGTCTTTTTTCAAAAGACCTTGCTTAACAGACCGAAAGTCAGTTGTTCAGACAACCTATGTGAAGTGATTGCATTTCTCCTTGTGCACGAACTGGAACAGGGGTGGGGGATAGAACAATAACCAGTTTAGGCCTTAAGACTATGTCCATGTTAGGAAATTTAGCAGGGCTAGAGGTTGTGTTTCAGCACTGTCCAGTGATTCCATATTCAGTGAGTTTCTTGGTGTGATTTTGACCTAAGGCACATTGCTTTTTCTGACAGTGCCTTGAGGTGGATGCTGTGGGCTAGCAGCCATTTCCAGTAGCCAGTAGGGAAGAAGCCCCCCTTGTTTTAAGGGAGTGCAGGTTAGCCACGTGGATGCAAACAGTTGTGGCACACTTCCTCATAGTAAGTGAATGGAGTGTAGCCTCTTCCATCAGCCCAGTAAGACAAAGGATGCAAGTGACAAAAATTGGAATTATTTTCAGTAATTGAAGTCTCAGCAGCAGCATCCTGGAGGAGTTGACTGATATCTTGAGTCTGTAGAGTATGCAAGTGCTGTAGGAAACAAATGTGATTGAAGTTTGAGTTCTTCCAGAATAATAACGATCATGAAGCAGAATTTCTTTTTTTTTTTAATTTTATTTTAATTTTTTTAATTTTAATTTAATTTTTCTTTAAAACTAAGTGGTCTGCAAATGGAGAATGGAGTGTTGTCTGTAGCTTCTGAACTCATACAGTTCAGGGAAGTCAGTGGAAATTGCGCCTGAAGTTGCTGTAACAACTTGAAAAGCAACTGTATAAACACCTTCACCTAGCACTGATATTCAAGTGCTGATTAGTGTTCAAAGTACTAGAAAATGACTTATTCCTTGGAGTTCTTATTTCCTCCACAAAGTATACTAATGGTCTGCACTTGAATTTAGTCAGAGCTATTTAGTCAGTATCTATTTTTCAATCTTATTAAAAATCCAAAATTAAATGATGAAGAGAATTGTTAAATTAAAATATCAGGCATCCTTTTCCAGAACACTCTTCTCTTACTGGAACAGTGCTCACAAATCCTATGATAGGGTTTGTATTGAACAGTAATTTTTTGAAAAACTAATTCTATTTTCCTGTAGAAATATAATTTTTCTGACAACCTACAGAAAATCCAGGTCTGTGTAGTTTGTGGAATGTGTGAAAGCCCTTGCCTTACATGCTCTATGTCTCAAAATACAAAGCAAATGCAATTTTTGGCTTCAGATATACATCTCTCTTTTGTTGCTCATGATGTTGCTTCTTAATGTTGATCATGTTTTCCTGTATTTGGGTCTTTTACAAGCCCTTCTTTGTAGTTTCTTTCTGCAATGCAAAATATACTTCTCTGATCCTAGGAATACCACACCTAGCTTTTTTTGGAAGATGAATGTCTTCAAAGAGAAATGTCTTTCTGCATGTCTTTCTCTTATTATGTCCCCACCACCCCTTTGGCAAGAAAAATCCTATTTTAGGTCCTTTTATTCTGTTTTTGGTCTAAGTGTATGTGACTTACTATGGGTCAGAAAGGTGTTTTTCCTACTGTCTCTCTCTTTTAAAAAATTAATTAAACTGGATATCCACAACTCCATGGATCCTGATGGGATGCATCTGTGAGTGCTGAGGGAGCTGGCAGAAGTCATTGCTGGGCCACTTATAAGTGAGGGGATCTGATCAATGCCTATAAATACTTAAAGGGTGGGTGTCAAGAGGATGGGGCTGGTCTTTTTTCAGTGGTGCGTAGTGACAAGACAAGAGGTAATAGACACAAACAAGAGGAGGAACTTCTTTATTGTGAGGGTGGCAGAGCACTGAACAGACTGCCCAGAGGTTGCACAGGAACCTGCTTTGGCAGGGGAGTTGGACTAGATGATCTCCAGAGGTCCTTTCCAGCCCCTGTCATTCTGTGATTCCATGAATGATTAAAAACTGGTTAAATATCTTTAGGAATTGAGTGGTGTATTACTATTACTGTTGTACTGTTGTTAAACTTGTTCCCTCTTCTATTTTCTAGGGATGGCGTGGTCTTCTAAATACTTTTTGGGAAAGAATCCTCAATTTTCCTAAAAAGTTTTAGGTGCATTTGTAGGAAAAAGAGCATCTCTGTCTTTTTAATGCTGCTTTTTTTTTTTTTGAAATATGGTGGCAGGGAGATCTCCTTGAAAAGTGACCCTGAGTAATAACTCTACCTTATTATTCCTTTTGCAGTATCCTGTTATGGATAGTGGCTAGGATGCTATTGTTTGTGGCACTACAGAACCATAAGTAAAGAGAGACTGCCCTAGAGGCTTAGCTGTAGATGATGTAACCTTCAGTAGCTATCTGTGGAAATTCACTTTTTTTTTTTTTTCTTTTCCAGTGACTGGTGTTTTCTCTCTCCAAAATATTTATTTAGCTGCTCTTCATTCAAACTCTGACAGTTACTTGGCTGGATTAGTTGCTTATGCACACTTTCTGTTTGGGCTCTGCGTCTTGCTGTGCTAATGATCTCAGATGATGGTGCTTCTACAGAGTAAAATTACCTGATAGCAAAGTTCATATTTTCTTTGGTGCTGTCTTTAGCAGTTACAGTTCTGTCCCTACTTCTGTCACCTCCTTGGTATATAAGATGATACTATCCCCCAACCTTATGTACATGTGTCTCTTAACTCAGCCTTCAGAGCTTATTCATTCACTGTTGATTCAAAGTGACAGCTGTGCCACCAATCTGTCATTTTTCCCACATTTGGTGTGCTGGAGTACGCTATCCTTCCTGCGTTCACTCAGGGACGCTGTCTGGCTCCTTGTGCTCTGCAGGTCTGCTGCACCTGGATCAAAAGTTGATGGCAGACCCTGTTGGTATGAGCGCTCAATGTTCAAATGGTAAAACTCCTATCATAGGAACGTAAATCAATGGTAGAGGGTTCAGGCAAGCCATGTTTGTAGACTTGGGGCGAGTCATATGTAGTGTTCTATATCTGCAGTGTAACTGGCAACAGGCGAGCCACTTGTTTCAGTATTGTTTGGCTTTCTTCATTCTGGTTACTGCTGAATTTCAATATTTGTCCTTGCTGACTGCCACATTGCTGAGTTTGACAGGTTGTTGCCAGAATTTGAGTCTGCTGACATAAACTTTGCATATGTGCAAGTAGAGATGCAACCAATGATTATCCTGTGTCAGAGTAGATCCTGCTGTGTTTGTGCCTTGTAGAAGATTAGGAAAGGCTGCCTATTGAAAGAAAGAGGACAGCTATATCTAATATTTATTTGAGGGATCTTTCAGACAGTTGATTGTGCCAAAATATACAGAACAAAACTGTCCCCTGTGTAAGGTATACATTAGGTTGAAATATTGATGTGATGAAAAGTAACAGTAGTTTTCCATATTTAGACTGCTTTTTATTTGTGCAAACTGTGAGGTAATTATTTCTCTAGAAATAACAAGTCAGTCAGCACTTGATACTTACCAAGGAGCTGTGCTATTTAAGGATGATAGAAATCTTCAGAGTTCCTTGAACAACCCAGACCGTTACCGTGCAAAATTAGCATTATGTTGAACTATGTGTCATGCTTCTACAAGATGCATAAATTACTTGCAATGAATCTTACTATTTAAGTGCTTTCTTGGGTAACTGTATATTTCCTGAGAATTAGAAGAAAAATTTTCTACTTCCAGTATAAATAATGCTGTAGTAATTTTTGACTAACTTTTCAGCTGCCTCTGTTTTATGTGAAACTCCTGCATCAGTGGACCTGTGGGCTTCTTCAGGAGGACTGCTCTGTCAGGTTTTAATTCCTGTTAAAATCATTAGTATCTTTAAAAGATGCATCACTTCTTCATATCAAAGGGCTACAAAAATCAAGAACATTTTTTCTGGTCTTGTGTTGTGTTCGTTATGTTGCTGGCTGCTTTACAATTGATGTATAAAACCAGTTTTCCTCTCTGAGAACCAGGCTATCCATAGAACTGTGTACAAAGAAAACTGAGTCGAACTTGCCCAGGGGACATTGCTATGCTCCTCCCGTAGTCCGTCAACACTAGAAAGATTCATTTATTTGGTGTTTCTTTTGATGTTCCTCTGAATTTGAAAGCAAGAGTACCTCAAGTACCATGTTGAGATATGAATTCAACGTATCCTTTGATGTCCTATGAAGGCAAAACTTTGTGTGTATTTTGTGATTGAAATAAATCAGTCTATCTACCTGACCTCTTGGAGAATTAATAACTTTAAAAATGCATGATAGGAAGTAGTCTTTAAGCCTAAGTCTAAAATATTTTGTCTGTTTCTTCTTACACCTTTCAGACTTGCCATGGTTGGGGCTTTTCATGTGACATAATCAGAGGGGCATTGTGCATTTCTGTGTGAATGGTTTTAAAAGAGAAAACTAAGCAAGTTTTCACATAAACTAGTGGAAGTTCTAATAGATAGTTCTAATCTAGGTTATTGGTATTAATTTGTAGGCAAATATTAACACATTCTGTGTACTCATTCTCCAACCCTAACAACTTACAAACAAACACTGGTGAAACAAATGTTATAAACAATTTTTATTACCAGAGTAATCAAAATTGGCAGTTTTATTTGTGGACCTTTAGAGTCTCTGGCCATAACGCTCCAATTTTGGAGATCTATTTAAAAATAATGTTACTTTTCTCTTGCTCTCTTTGGAGGAGAGAGAAAGCAAACAGGTTTTCTTGGATATTCTTCAAAAGAGAAACTGTCTATTAATTTTGTAATCCTGGCGTTTAGTCCACAGGGCATTCTCTGTAGGTGTCCTGGGTTGAGCAACACAGGACAAATTTTTCTTCTAATGCTGGGGAAAACTGCTCTTCTGGAAGACTCTAGTGTCTGAATACGTGAAAATATTTACTGTATAGCGAGCCAGGCTCTGTGGGATTCAAGGACTCGGTGTTTTCGAGCCTTGCCAGGTGCAGGACGAGGAGGAGTAAGGCCTGGGCACTTGACGCAGGCTGGCCAACAGGATTATTTCATACCATGAACGTCACATTCAATATAAATTAGAAAAGTTTGCTGCGTAGGTCTCTCCCTTGATGACAGCGGTCCAGAGAACTCCTTACCCCAGTGCTGGACCCCTGAGGCCTTCCTTTCTTCCCGAAGCCATTGCGCTTGCAGTGTCCAACATTTGTTGTCCACTGCTGGGAGTGCACAGCTTCTCACTGATATAATTGTCTAATTCTTATATATCTTATATCAATATCAGGATTAATTCTGGTTCTTAAGTATTCTTGTTAATTATTTACTATTAATCTATTAAATCTATTTATATTTCAACCCTCGTGTTTCTTTGTATTCCCCATTTCCCCTCTCTGGGTGGGGAGGGGTGATTGGGTGATAGAATAATTGTCTAAATGGCAATAACTTGTTACGGGTTTTCTCAAACCATTAACAGTGGGCTAAACAATACTCTGTCACCATGGTTTTGACTTCTGTGAAGATATTTGAAAAATAACAGGTACTGCTAATGGGCTGGAAGGTACAGGTAAGCAGGAACCTTGAGTGTTTTGGGCACTGTTCTATCCTGCTCGGAACGCTCATAATCAACATTGTAGTGATGATGTAATGATCCAGGTTCATTCCCTTCCTGGCTTTTGTAGGCCTGTGACATATATCCTTGCTGTAGGTATCACTATTCTGACGAGAGCAAGGAAAGAGTTGCCTGCAGGTGGTGGTGTGGTGGTGGTGAAGTCAAGTATTTTGCAGGTGTATGTATGTTTCCTGCTAGTGACACTGTGGTACAAAGAGGATCAGACACCATATGGATTTGTCAGGTTAATTAAGAAAAAACATCACACTAAGAATGATGGACACACTTACAATAGCATCTATAATAACCTCAGGAACAGATTAGTATGTGTGTTCTCACTTGGTCGTCATGATAATGATTTGGGGGTTACCAAAAAGCGATGGAGAAGGTGACAGAATGAGCTATTTCCTATAAAATGGGAAGTCAAGTTCGGAACTGAAATGTTTTCTGTTTCTTAAGATAGAAAGTGGTTTTTTAATGTATGTTAAGCAAGATATGTTAAGGTAGAGTGCGTTGCGCATGTGATAGGATTGCTTGCTTTAACATTCTTGGCCACTTATGATTTTTTGGTTATGAGAAATGAGGAATACTAGTGGCAGAGTGGGGGTAGTTAGTAAGTGCTAATTCTGACCTTGGTTGCAGTGTAATCCTTGTAGCAGAGGCAGCAAATGGGCCTCCATGTTCAGAACAAATCATGAAGCAGAAGTGAAATACAGTCAGTATATTTGTGTGAGGTGTTTACTTTGAGATAATATTTACTTATACAGTGGGGCACACTCTTCTATTGTATGACAAAAACACACCCAATAAGCGTGCTCTGAAGGGTCCTTTATTTTCTAAAGGTAAATATTGTGTTGTATGTGGCGGAAGGGGAAAAAGGATGAATATCTAGGAGACAAATGTGACCAATGGTGCGAGGCAAAATCTTGATTATCAATCTTTCCAACTATTTCTTATTGCATTGATTTTTATTTTTTTAATACTCTCATGTACGTCATAATATATCTTTGATTACATATCAACATATGTGCTGATGTTGCTACTGTAGTTCTCTGAAAGTCCAGTGAACGATTATAACATGGATTAGTCAGTTTTTCCATTGTGCTTTTTGCTTAAATGCATATAAAATTGAAGGAAATAGAGTTAAACTTGGCAGGCAGTTGCTAGTTTGGATTAGTTCAAAGAAAACGATTAGAGAGAAGATTAAAAAATAGTAATCAGTAATGTTGGAAGTCTTTTTTTTTTTTTTATGGTTAGCATAAAAAGACTTTGGGTCAGCATTAATAATTCCATATGAGTGCCAGTTTTATTTGAATGTCATTGAAGATTGTCTCCAACTTCTGTTCCCAGACTGATCCCTAGACAAATCTATTTGATGGTGATACTGAGTTAAAGATTAATAGCAGTAGAGAGGCAAATATGGCGGGCAGTGGGATGGGGGAAGGGTTAACTCAAATGTCTTACATGCTTGACTTATAGAGGTTAATTTGTAGCAAAGAACTTTATGAAGTATTGAATTTCATGAACTCTTAATTCTGTTCCCATGTAAACTTAAGCCTTCCTTCTTTCAACCTTGCAGGATACCTTTAAAAGTTCAAATTTCCATAGGTGAAGAAATCATTCTTTGATTCATCAGCACAAAATACGATTCACCACAACAATTTTTCTGTTTTCTTCTTAGAACAAGATATTGCAGGATATCAAGTTTTTGGGTGTGTAGACAGTCTGTAGTGAAATCTAAGTCAATGGTGCAAAACAGTGCCAGCTGACCTTATGAAGCTTTGAGAACTTAGTGGCATTTGGCATGCTGTTGCTTTAGGAAGGGCTTAGAAATATTTATACAGTATGGAACTGGATGACAGTGGCCTGGGTTTACCTTACAGAATGTTTGCTGTGTAGCCTAAGCCATCTCTCTCTCTTCCCTCTGCAATTAGTGGAAAGAAGTAGTTACCTCCAGAGAACTGGAGTGGGTGAGTCCACAAAAATGTGACTGACAGGAAAAGGTAGATGAAAGAAATACCATGTTTCTTTCATATATTTTTGCAGTGAATCATTAGGTGTGAAAAATTCCTTTCTTGGGAATTGCAAGGCATGGTACTGATAATTCTGTCCCACAAAATTTAATACATAGTGTCTATCACATCTCTCCTGCTTAATTTAAACTGTTTTAATAGATAATGTTATATTAGAACTGGGTAGAAAAACCTGCAATCAAATAACCCGTTGAAAGAAAGCAAGGATTACCGAAGAGGATCTTCTTTTCCATGGTGTTTCCAGGTATTTCTAGCATTCCAGTCATTAATGTGGTTTCTCTCTTCTTAGTCAGCTCTAAGAATTTCTTCAAATTATACTTATTAAACTGAAGATCTTAAATATGACCTATTATATTTTTAGTAATAAATTTTATGGGAATGTTACTTTATGAATTAGATTTTAGCTGTGACGTTTAATCTTAGCTGAAAGTAATTAAAAAAAAAGATGCCATGTAGGATGAGACAGGCATGTAAAGAACTTTGTTCAGGAGCAGTAGTAGGACAGTAGGAGAAAGGCTGGAGCAATTGTGTGTTGCCTTTACCACAGAACCATTACCAGCAGACTGACAGTGTTCAGCCGTCCAGATTATGAGCTAATGGTATAAACTAAATTTACTCCTTTATAATAAGTAAAAATGAAGGGTTCAAAGGGTGGAAAAAGATTGTAACACAAGGCTAATGTGCTGTTAGGTGCTGTTTCAAAGCTTTACTGGCTGAAGTCCTTGTATTTAGAGGTTGTAAGAGGGGGAAACAATGTTATTTGTGGATAGTAATAAAGTTTGTGCTCTTCTAGGTCTGCAATCCACACAGAAAACCACCTACTTTTCCCCCATACTCCCAACTTGCTTTTTTTTTTTTTTCTTTTTTTTTTTTTTAAATGTGGCCAGTTCTGAATGTATGTAGAAGAGATACGAAGAATCCCTAACCAGTAAATTGTGTGGTACTAGATCCCAGCCAAAACTTTTGAACAGTGAAGTCTATCTGATATGTTTTGATTGTCCAGACAGGTAACTCTGAGACTTTTGTAAGTCTTTGAATTTTACTTCAGTG
Organism: Calidris pugnax; assembly: GCF_001431845.1. NCBI lineage: Eukaryota > Metazoa > Chordata > Aves > Charadriiformes > Scolopacidae > Calidris > Calidris pugnax. The sequence continues at coordinate 22,440,988 of NW_015090922.1, forward strand.
ATCTGTGGTATTTAATAATGCAACTTTTCCTGTTCAGAGAGGGAAGACATCCTTTAAACTTTGCCTTTTGTTTCCAGGAAGAAACTCTTTTTTCAGATAGACAGTTCTGTTTATTTTCTCAAACTACTTTTTATTTTGTTCTCACCCAGCCTCTTCAACTTATGAGCTGAGTTTGCTGGGAAATGTGAGATACTATCCTCCACCTAAGTATAGTAGAAGACTTGTAGGAGTCCACAACAGGTTGAAGACTTTGCTTCTTAACCCAGACAGTCCAAGCACATAGAAAGTCACCCTTCTGTCTTCCTTGTTCTTAGACTTGTCATATTTTTATCCATATGCCTAAATTTATTGTACAGCTGAGAAAGGTACCTCTATGGACAAGTGACTCTGGGATTACTCAGCAGTGTATAACAGTATCTGTACTCCTTCAGATCCAGTGCAATCTGTCTCTCTGTCAGCGTCCAACCTGTACTGGTGCTTGGGGTTATTTCTTCCCAGGTGCAGCACTCTACACTTACCCTTGTTAAATTCCATTAGGTTTCTCTCTGCCCATCTCTCCAGCCTGTCCAGGTCTCGCTGTATGGCACAGCCTTCTGGGGTGTCAGCCACCCCTCCTAGTTTTGTGTCATTGGCAAACTTGCTGAGGGTACATTCCATCCCTTCATCCAGGTCATTGATGAATATATTGAAGAGGACTGGACCCAGTACTGACCCCTGGGGAACACCACTTGTTACAGACTTCCAGCTGGATTCTGTGCCCCTAATAGTGTGTAATCATGCTGTAGAAATCAAGAGGTTTGATAACAATTTAGAATTTAACCAAGACAGAACTGAGTCTGGGTTCATGGACAGGAGAAATAAGTGTGAAGCAGATAATTGTTGCAGCAAGAGCTGACAAGAACTATTTTTACAAGACATTGGGCATGTACACTTCTAGAGAGCCGAGGACTTCTCAATATGAAGCCATACCATTGGTAGGAGGGGTACCTGCTTAAATTTGGAAATGAGAAAGAGTATCTGTACTAAATTAAAAAAGGTTATTTTAGGTGTGTAGCTCTTGCCTTTGTGATTTTTCAGTACTAGATGTGTTATTTTCACAAACTGTTCTAGTTCAGATTTTTTTTCTCCCCCCATCTTTTTTTGAATGTGTGGGAAGGAGTTGCACATCTTTAATGCATCTTTAATATGATAGTCTGAAAATAATTCTAAGTAGAATATTCACAGTAACTATAATGAATCACAGAATGGTTTGGCTTGGAAGGGACCTTAAAGATCATCTGGTTCCAACCCCCTGCCATGGGCAGGGACACCTCTCACTAGACCAGGTTGCTCAAAGCCCTATTCAGCTTGGCCTTGAACATTTCCAGGGATGGGGCATCCACGACTTCCCTGGGCAACCTGTTCCAGTGCTTCACCACCCTCACTGTAAAGAATTTCTTCCTAGTATCTAATCTAAATCTCTCCTCTTCCAATTTAAACTGTTACCCCTTGTCCTGTCACTACAATAAAGAAGCTGTTATCTTAAATCTTGCTATTTTTCTACTGCTACATCACAAGATATTGTATCACTCTCAGTGAGAGCTCAGAAAAAGTTCAAAGCACAGTCTTTTTTCAAAAGACCTTGCTTAACAGACCGAAAGTCAGTTGTTCAGACAACCTATGTGAAGTGATTGCATTTCTCCTTGTGCACGAACTGGAACAGGGGTGGGGGATAGAACAATAACCAGTTTAGGCCTTAAGACTATGTCCATGTTAGGAAATTTAGCAGGGCTAGAGGTTGTGTTTCAGCACTGTCCAGTGATTCCATATTCAGTGAGTTTCTTGGTGTGATTTTGACCTAAGGCACATTGCTTTTTCTGACAGTGCCTTGAGGTGGATGCTGTGGGCTAGCAGCCATTTCCAGTAGCCAGTAGGGAAGAAGCCCCCCTTGTTTTAAGGGAGTGCAGGTTAGCCACGTGGATGCAAACAGTTGTGGCACACTTCCTCATAGTAAGTGAATGGAGTGTAGCCTCTTCCATCAGCCCAGTAAGACAAAGGATGCAAGTGACAAAAATTGGAATTATTTTCAGTAATTGAAGTCTCAGCAGCAGCATCCTGGAGGAGTTGACTGATATCTTGAGTCTGTAGAGTATGCAAGTGCTGTAGGAAACAAATGTGATTGAAGTTTGAGTTCTTCCAGAATAATAACGATCATGAAGCAGAATTTCTTTTTTTTTTTAATTTTATTTTAATTTTTTTAATTTTAATTTAATTTTTCTTTAAAACTAAGTGGTCTGCAAATGGAGAATGGAGTGTTGTCTGTAGCTTCTGAACTCATACAGTTCAGGGAAGTCAGTGGAAATTGCGCCTGAAGTTGCTGTAACAACTTGAAAAGCAACTGTATAAACACCTTCACCTAGCACTGATATTCAAGTGCTGATTAGTGTTCAAAGTACTAGAAAATGACTTATTCCTTGGAGTTCTTATTTCCTCCACAAAGTATACTAATGGTCTGCACTTGAATTTAGTCAGAGCTATTTAGTCAGTATCTATTTTTCAATCTTATTAAAAATCCAAAATTAAATGATGAAGAGAATTGTTAAATTAAAATATCAGGCATCCTTTTCCAGAACACTCTTCTCTTACTGGAACAGTGCTCACAAATCCTATGATAGGGTTTGTATTGAACAGTAATTTTTTGAAAAACTAATTCTATTTTCCTGTAGAAATATAATTTTTCTGACAACCTACAGAAAATCCAGGTCTGTGTAGTTTGTGGAATGTGTGAAAGCCCTTGCCTTACATGCTCTATGTCTCAAAATACAAAGCAAATGCAATTTTTGGCTTCAGATATACATCTCTCTTTTGTTGCTCATGATGTTGCTTCTTAATGTTGATCATGTTTTCCTGTATTTGGGTCTTTTACAAGCCCTTCTTTGTAGTTTCTTTCTGCAATGCAAAATATACTTCTCTGATCCTAGGAATACCACACCTAGCTTTTTTTGGAAGATGAATGTCTTCAAAGAGAAATGTCTTTCTGCATGTCTTTCTCTTATTATGTCCCCACCACCCCTTTGGCAAGAAAAATCCTATTTTAGGTCCTTTTATTCTGTTTTTGGTCTAAGTGTATGTGACTTACTATGGGTCAGAAAGGTGTTTTTCCTACTGTCTCTCTCTTTTAAATTTGTGGCCCTAGTTTTGTTTCTAATCCTTCATCTGCTTGTTTCATACCTGCAAATTTCTTTGTCTTATTTTGCTCCCTATGCCAGAGTGTCTTAGTGCTATTCATCAAGTAAAACATCAAGCCTGGCTTTGCTGCCATTTGTGACCCAGACTTATTGCATTCTTCTCTCCCATAGTTATCTCCTGTATTCATATTAAATGTTAGGAAAGGCTGAGGGACTTGGATCTTTTTAGTCTAGAGAAGAGAAGACTGAGGGGGCGATCTGATCAACACCTATAAATACTTAAAGGGTGGGTGTCAAGAGGATTGGGCTGGTCTTTATTTGGTAATGCCCAGTGACAAGACAAGAGGAAATGGGCAAAAACTTGAATGTAAGAAGTTCCATCTGAACATGAGGAGAAAATTCTTTGCTTTGAGTGTGGCAGAGCACTGGAAGAAGCTGCCCAGGGAGGTGGTGGAGTCTCCTTCTCTGGAGACATTCAAAAATCGCCTGAGTATGTTCCTGTGCAACCTGCTCTAGGTGGACCTACTTTGGCAGGGGAGTTGGACTAGATGATCTCTAGAGGTCCCTTCCAACCCTGTGTGATTCTGTCTCTGTTGTGTTACGTTTCAGAAACAAGCTCCCTGCGTTCTTGGGGTGCTGCTGGGATGAGGTTTCACAGAAGCCTTGTCAGGTGGGATTCCTCAAGGTCAGGAGACCAAAGCCCCTTTTCCTTAGTGTGCCTCAGAGAGCTGTGGTTCCTAAGGTCTTTGCCGTGAAGATGGGATTTTGTAAGCTCTGGAATTACGAGGCCTGTCCTTGCTTTTCAAGGACCTTGCTGAAGTCAGGAAGCTGTGGCTGTCCGAAAAAGGTTTCTGGATTCTCCTGCACTTCTGCACAAGGTGTGCCTTGCCTGGAGTCCTATGCTGATGCTCTGTGTGCTCCTGAGCTCCTGCCTGGCTGGGTCGCCTGAAGACTGAGCTGGTTTGGCTGAGGGCCCCACCTTGGACAAAGTTCCAAGTTAACTTGAAATAGCAGCTATGGGGTACACTACCAATATTTGAATGCACTTTTCCAGATGTTTTGTTCCAATATAAATGAAGACAAAATATAAGACAGGAAATAATAGAACTCCAAACTTTTCATCTTAATCTAGATTGCGGCAAAACAATTTAGAAAGAGTTTTATTTATTTATTTATTAAATCAAATGGGATATTGATAGAGTTTAAAAACATGTGAGAAGAAACATTCATTTGCAAAGTTCTTTTGAATGTGTACTTGCAAAGCTATGAATGCAAATGTGATGGCTTGATAATTTCCCTGCCTTATTCCCAGACCTGTTTGGATTGAATTATTATTAATATTTTAGGTTATTTTCTCTATATTCATTCATTTTCACTGCTCCATTCTGATACACTTCCTACCCCTCCACACCCCCAGCAAACTTCTCAGCAATTCAAATGTGGATCTTCTGTACAGGCATACTTAAGGAGACAACTTCTCCTCTCCTTCTGGATAATGTGCTTGTTAACGATTTTTTACTTTCTTTTATTTCTGGAGAAAGTTGAATTAATGTATACACTTATACCTTAAACAGTAAAACCAGATTGCCTTCCCCAGCCCCCTACCCTCACCTCCCCATTCCCTCTGGGAATATTAGTATAGTCTCTATTTACAGTTATCTGTCTAACTTTAAACAGTTTGGCCGAAGAGTAGCAACCATGATGTTATAAGCATTGAACGCAATAAATATGAACAGTGAGCTTTTGGAGAACAGAACTTCATAGGGAACTTTATCTTTCGTAAAAACAAATGGGTCAATAAGAGATAAGCAATTGTTACATTTCTCTAAACAAAAAAAATCATTGAGTTGGTTGACTAGGACTTCCTTTTCTCATTATTCAAAGGCAATGTATTTTTATGTATGGAGATATAACTAAAAAAAGCAGAATGCTCATATATTTAAAGGTAATTTTTTCTTTCAGATATGATTATGTCTTTGGCAAAGAGACTACTTGTCTGGCTTTCTTTTTTTCGCTGCCTACAAAGGCCATTGAAAAGGTAGTGCTTAGAAATGTTATGCGTTGCTTATGGTATGTGATCTGGGAAAAGTTTGGAGATGGGAGGAAAAAAAAAAGTGACAGATTGTCATGGACATAAATGTCCTTATTTTATCCTTTTGCTTCACTCTCAATACTCCTCTCTGCATGAGCTCTAGTAATAGCAAACAAAAAACACTTACTGAAAAGATGCAGTTTTATTGCACCCTTTCTTTGGAATATATTTTTTTTGGTTAACTTAGTATGCCTGTATGTAAAATACTAAAAAAAAAAATAATAATTCCGGATGGAGAGAAGGAAGACTAGGAAGGAAAGGTTTGTTGCTGTCTCAGCCCAGGAACACTGTAGATGAAGGTCGAAATTCAGGCCCCAGTGAGCAGGTTGGACTTTGAATTCACTACACAAGAAGTGAGTTTTCCAGGTCAGTTAGTGTCTCGCTTTCTGAAGCCACTGTGTTCCTAACAAGGGAAAACAACACAGGAAAGGAAGAGGGTAGTTTCTCGGCAACCCAGAACTGACTCATGCTGCCAGCATCGTAACTAGGAGTTAGAGCCCTCCAAGGCTCTGTAATGGAGGTGTTTCTCTGATAGTCACGACTACTTTCAATGTTTTCTCCATCTCTTTGAGAAATAAATCAGGAAGATACTATAGTTTATCTGTTTGTCCTGGATATAGCTTAATTGCAGTATAGAAGGGCTAATAGAAAGGAATTCTTTCCCATTTTGCCTTCCCAAAAGAGGTGTTTTTGCTGTAGACTCTCTAGAAAGTGAAATCCTTTGTTTAGAACAAGACACAGCCAGACAAGACCTGGGACCTAAACCCTTTTATTACATTGCAGTGGTATAGATGATAAGAACCACGTAAAATTGGTGCCTAAATGTGAACACCAAAGATTATGTTGCTTAACGAGTGAATGGTGGAGATACTTGATACTTTTTCCCCCTAGTAATCTAATTCAATTTACATAGGTGAAATAGTAAAGCTGTACAGTTAAAATGGATAATAATTATAAACGACAAAGCATTTGGTGACTAGAGCAACATTAACCTTCATGAGAGTAATGTGAATATATTTCTTGTAATTAAGCACAATTTAAAAAAGTTAAAGATACGAAAAAAAACTTACTATGCATTATGTCCCACTTGTGATGCCCTAGAAAGCTCCTTTTTCTGTTCCCTTTTTTGCTGCTTCACATGTTTAATTGTAATGTTTTAGGTACTGTTCCAAGAAAATCTGCAAAAAGTGCCTTAAGTGGAGCAAGTCAGACTTTACTATGCGCTCATATTCCCTTGTTGGTAGGGCTGCTTTATTTGGCTTGGACATCAGTGTTGCATTTGTTTATTTATTATTTATTTATTTTTAAAGGGAAGAGATACCACCTCTTAAATGTCCTGTTGGAACTTTTGAAGATCATACCTGATTTCTTGCCTCTTAATTATGGTGCTATTTTTTTTCTTGAGGTGGTTTCTGTAATGCTGATTTAGAGATGTTTTAGAGCTTTTTGGCTTCCACTATGAAAATAAATTAATAATGTCTTTTTTGGCAAGGGATCTGGGCAAAGAAGGATCTTGGAATACTGCAGTAAAGATAGTATGTTGAAATAGCAAAACTCCTTGCTTCCTTGTACTGATGGATGAATGTATGAATATTTGATATGAGTAAATACTGTGACAGTATTCTCACTTTTAGGACGTAGGACAGTGATGGTTTGGAAGGAAGGGCCTGTAAGGATGTCCTCTGTTACTTTACTAAGCTTTTGCTGCTGACTGTATCTCATATCTCTGGAGTTGTAGGGCTTACTTTTAGAGGATTTTGTCCCAGAATGAATACTGCAGCATAACTTTGGCTGCTTTGACATGTGGAATCATTGCCTCAAAGCAGTCTCCTCTCCTCATCCATAGGCTGCACTACTGAGTGGCAATTCTTTCCTTTTCTGCAGGCTGCAGGAAGGAGAAATCAGTATTGTGTATGAGGCGGAGGAAGTGTGACTTCTGCTCATTCCCTCTGAACCGCTGGCATGGAGAAGTTACCCAGGTAGCATGGCCCAAGTGCTGGGAAGGGAAATGGAGAGAGGCCAGGATGAAGAGGACTGCTGTAGATGCAGCACTAGTGTCCTTTGATGGCAGCTTTATTACCTGGTAATGTTTGGAATTGAAACATTTTCATGTTACCGTTAAATTGCCCATCATCATTTCAAGCTCATGACTTTACCCTCTTTGTGCTCCAATGAATGAATGCTGGCCTCCCATTGTCACAGGTGCCTGCACACAAATTGTTGGGATATTGTGTGTACCCTTAGGGATGAGGCTGGGAAGGACAAGTAATTGAAGCTGTATTGTGACTGGCAAAGTGATGTAAGCATCTATAATGTTAGGAACAATTTATCATTTAATTAGCTAAAAAAAGTGGTTAGGCAGGGATGTGTACTGACAATTCCACATATGCTTCCTGAATGTGAGTCTCATGCCTGATGAATCTTGCTGTGAAAAGTGACTGTTGCTTTGCAAGGTACTATCAGTCTAGATTGCAGGGTTGATTCCATATTTAAGGTCCTTCCTTTTAATGTGTCTGCAAAGTTTGGAGATGTTTTAGGAGAATTAAAAATACTTCCACTTATGATAATTAAAATGGTAACATGGCCATAGAAATAATCTCCAAACAACTCAGAAATGAAACGTGAAGTCAACTAAGAACAATTTTGGGTGTATCTGTGGGCCTAATTATTGGTCACTTCTGGACATCTACTGCACGCCAAAATAACTGTCTTGATTGCTGCTTTTCCCTAGGTGAGCTTCTGGTCTAAGGTGAATTAACCGAGCTAAAGCCAGATTTCACTGTTTGTTCTTCCACTATTAAATTGTTTAAAACAATCTGAGCCAATATGAAACCACTTTCTCTGATGAATGTATGCTAGATATAACTGCATTATAACGACATAAAATTATCTATGGCATATATTACATAGCCACAGTCATAAATGTAGAACAAGTAGTACCACAAGGGCAAACACACAAGTTTTAGATATTCTTTGCTTTAGAATCCTGTAGCACTATCAGATGAGCAAATGCTGCATAGAACAGAGTGTGAAAGAGACTATGAACATTGCTTTGAATTCATGACTAAATTTCAGTACCCTCTGCCATATAAAGCCCATTTACTTGGGCTTTTGCAGTCCCTATTGTGGTTTTTTGTGCCTTTAGAGAAATCCCTGAAAACTATTGTCGGTTACAGTAATACATTTGGTTTTCATATTTTGCAACCTGCCTTGTCCTTACTAGCTAAACTTATTCCTAGATAGAAAGCCATGCTCTTCCTGTTTGAAACTTGCTCAGAACTTGTTCCCTCATTATTTGTGGTCAGGAAGGAGATGATACTAATTAATTTTAAGGACTGGTTGTCCTTGCCCAATAAGAGTGGATTCTTTTTGCTCTGTAGCCGTAATGCTCTTTGCTTTTTTTTGTCCAGTCTCTGAGTATTTTGGTTCCCTATAACTCCCTGAACCTTACCTTCATTCTCTTTTCTTTGTTGAGATGAATAGCCAAGTCCATTCTTCTTTTCTATAGTGCTCAGATTTTTTTTTCTTCTGTGTACTTGGATTTAGTTTTTTATTGGTTAATTTTATCCTGATAGTCTAACCAATTTGCAGAGAAAATGGGATCAATTCTTGCTTTCTAAATTATCCTCCTTGCTCCCGCTTTCTCATCCTAGTGCATCCTTTGCATTGGAGCTGCACAAGTTTCAGCTGGTGTACAGAATCATTGAGATTGTGGAGTCTGATTTCAGTCTGCTTCCTTATTAAATAAGTAGTGCTGTCCTCCTTCACTGTGGAAAATTTTTTAGTCTGGATGTATTCATGCTACCTTTCCTGCCTTGACTGTTGTGAACTCTCTATTCACTTGTCTCCATCTCTCTCTCTCCTGTTATCCAAAAGTCTGTGGCTAAATATCTTTCTCTCCTCCCATATAAGACAAGTCTTTGTATTCTGCAAATCTCATGCTGGATGCCTGATTCCCTTGCATAAATTCTTGGTTCCCTATCGAGGCATAACAAAACTTCGCTTTCTTTAGCCCCGGTTTATTTTACTCTGTCTTGATGCTCTTGGGGGAAAAAAAATAATAAAAGGTTTAAAAAAATCGCTGTATTAGAGGGAAAATATTTTTTTCATGCTAAGAATTTTATCGGTTGGATATCTTGTCAGACTTCACTGTCTTCTTGTAGTACTGAAGTAGAAGCTAGTGACAAAGCCAACAGCATATATGTTTCTGTTTAGCAGTCCCTTATATTAACTAGAGAACGGTATTGTGCACAGTAACAAAGATCGGACATTTTGGGAAGAGCACACAAAGTTAGATTTCTTTTTCTACATGTTTTGCCTCTTAATTGCCTTCTCCTTCTAGTTTTACTGCATTGCCTGGCTATTTCAGGCTATGAGCTCTAGGTCAGGGTTACTTAGTTTTCCTTGCTTGCAAAATGGCTTGATATTATAGTATAGTTTAAATAAAGATGTGTGTTTCACTCACAGACTCCCAAATATTGGAAGTTGAGGCAAGTTTTATGACATCAAAGTTTTTGCAAGACTTTTCTTGACTTTCTAAACTGTTCTGGCTGGCTAGTCTGAATGTCTAGATTTATTGTTTGGACCCTTCTTCCTAAATTCTTGTTATGATTTTAGAGATAATACAGCCAAGTTTTTTTTCATAAATATAATTTGCTTTCTTGGCCAGTTATTTTGAAATATACATCTGCACTTTGGATGTTTAAGGAAGTTTCCTTTAACATTTGAGAAATTGTATGAATTTGAATGTCTGCTAATAATTGTGTAGTCTGAACGGAAAAATCTTTGTGATAAGTGGTGAGTTCTGGGAGGGACTCAAAGTTATGCTGTGGTTTTAAAAAAAACAGTTTATGGTATACTCCCTTTCCCATTTTTATATTAAAGAAAAAAAAATCTTTAGCCAACATTGACACTTGCTTATTTGCTTATTGTTTCTGGAATTTAATTAAAAAAAAAAGCCCTCCTTTCAGTCTGAATGCTATGTAGAGTTTTAAAAGAATGCAAACCCCATTTATTTCTGTGAGGAAATAACTATATTTATTGTGTGTACTTGGATATAAATGGATGTAGATTGGTTCAGTTTGTGATGCACAATCAGCGAATTGATTCTGGCTGATTTAAACCTTTATAAAAATAAAGTGACCTTGAGGGGAAAAAGCTGTTTGATAAGATTATCTGTGGATGTGAGGCAGGGAATTCATAAATGATAGAGGGAACTTCAAAATGAAAGGTGAGGGAAGGAAGGAAAAATGATGAACAAAGCCTGTTAAACTGCTGAGTTCTCTTTTTCTCCAGTGCATTCAGCTCAATGAATTAATTAGATTAAGTCACATCAACCTTGATTTCTGGAAGGACTGAGCAAAGCAGGGAATTTCAGTAGCTGAGTTTGGCACTTGCAGGCTACCTATGATGGCGTGGTGCTACCATTTGAAGCTATTTCCTGACTTGATAGCTGCCACAGTTTTTATTATTTTTGTGGTATGTGTAAACTTAGTTTGCTATTAAAAAGGTATGTTGAAGAAAAAGTCTTTTTTAATAAGGGAAAAAAACTGTGACTATTGACAAAAACCTAGAAAATTTGGCATATAGTCTGTGTTTTTGGCATTTACCTAATTGTCAGAAGCTTCTAGAAATTTCTGTCTTTGTGTAAACAGGAGACCAGATACATCAAGGGACAACTTTTATTTTTAAAAATTATTACTCAGTTTCTCCCTAATGTCTCTTTATGAACTTCTTAAATGCATCTGCCACTTTCCCAGAAACCATTTCAACAGCTTGCAAGAACCTCCCCCTGCTAACCAAGTTCTACGTCTCATTCTGTGCTTTCTAGATTTCTTCTGAGCTCTTCCTTTTCCCTTGTTTTTAACTTGTTTTCTTCTGCTGTGTTTTTTTTATTTATCAGCTCAATTCTTTGCCACACAAATTGTTTGTCCAGCTAGTTCTCAGTGTCTCCTGTTAATTCTGTTATGATGTCTTTCAACAATTAATCTGTTCTGGTCTGTAACCATGGCATTTTCATACATGGTGCGCTCCCACCCCCCTTTATAGGGTTTCTTAGTCCTCCTTTCTCTAGTCCTTTCATGCCAAACGATTCTAAGTCAGTGACTTATTCCTAATTAATCCTTGATAAGTGGCTTTTCTATTTTGATGTGTGAAAATGCAGTCCTATGAATCAGGACTGAGAGATTTTCTTGAGGAATAAAGGGAAAGGGTGAATTACTTGGTTTGTTGGAGTTTTTTGTTGTTTTAGCCACCAAACCCTCCCAAAATACTATGGATGTGTTATGGGGTTTTTTTGTGTTTAGTTGGTTGTTGGTTTTTGTTTTGTTTTTGTGTTTTTTTTTTTTACTTCAAACTACTGTCAGGTCAAATTAAGCTAATAGCTTGGACTAAAAGAATTCAAGCGAAATTTACGAAATCACAGTCACTGTGTTTTCTTTCCCTACTTCATATAAAGTTGCTCAGTAGCTGGACACTCCTATGTGAGGTATGCAGCATCTGAAGTTGTGGATATTAAGCTATAAATCTCTCATCTTTGCCTCTCAGGAGACTGTCATAAATACTAAGAGATGCTGAGAGCAATACACCCTTATTTTAAATATTTTATCTGAAGCAGAGACCAAGTGTCCCATTTCCTGAAACTCTTGGTTTGTTCTGTGTCAATAATGTTTTTACACAAAATGAAAAAGCCTGTCTGAGAGCTGTTCTGGGAGTTGGGAGACCAGTATTCAGAACCTTGCTTGAATCAAGGATGTTGGCATGATGAGATCATATTTGACTCAAATCCCAACGTTTTTTCTGGAGATTAGTTCTATTGCTACATGCTTGCTTGTTTTATCTAGTCGGTAACATGGATGTAAGATCAGAAGTGATTAATCCTGAGTCTTCCGGGCAGTTTTAAAGGAATACAGTGTAATATGTCTCATTTCTCCAAATGCTCTCACTTTTTTGAGGAAATGAGGGTGTATAGCTGGTTGTGGTAGTTTTTTCTGTGGGAAAAAAACTTGTGTAGCAGATAACTAATGTAACCTTTCTCTTTGACTGAGAAAGACTGCCCTCTTTTGGATATAATTAGAACTGGCTTAATTGTCAAGACTGAGTAGGAGTACTTGAGGTTGTTCTGCTTTGTCTGAAGAAGCTGTTGAATTTCTATGGATAGCTGTGGTGGGGCACCATATTGATATCAAATTCTATGTAGCTGTAGATTTTCTATGATAGTAATAATCTACATTTTTCAATAGGGGATGAAATGAGTTACATTAAATATATACAAATCACACTGTGTGATATGTATGGGGTGTATATATATATCATACTTTAAAAAAAAAGATGATGGAAAAGTGGGCCTTCCTTATTTCACATAATTTTCTATTCCTGTGAAATTATGTCTGTCCATGACTAACTTATTTTTATTCTATCAGTTCAGTTTTGTTCATGTTAAATCCAGATTGCTTTTTAGTTACATTCTCTTCTGTTTAAAAGTCCTCTTTTTGTTGTTTTTTTAGCCCTTGCTCTTACCAACAGAGTACAAATAGCTTTGATCGACAGCATCATATATTGACAAAGGTAATTTGTGTTTCAATAGGGTTGGCAGGTAGGTGATAAACCAAATGCCTAGGGCTTAAAAAAAGTGTCATGCAGGAAGTGGTGGAGTTATAAGTCAGTCATGGGTTCAGTTCTAACAAATATATACTGTAACCTGTAATCATCTGAATGACATTTGAAGACCTACATTAAATGGATTGATTGCAATTCACTCCTGAAGGAGCAGGTGTTCAAATCTCATCAGAAAGGCCAAGGATTGGGCCTGGAATCCGCAAGCTATCAGTTCAGAGCCTGGCACTGAAACGCTTGTGGTTCTGTAGAGTCACAAATATATCAGGTCAACTAAAGTAGATGGACCATCTCTGTGCTTAAGCAAGCTAGTAGAAAAACCCCTGGGTTTTATACTTTAAAGTACTACAGTATTAACATGTGTCAGTGTTTAGAGCCTGGTTAACCAAAATGGTTGTGTTATTTTAGTAAATTTGAATATGATTGTTTATAACGCTGTAATGTTTTAAAGACTTGGTCATGAAACAGGATCATGCTGTGGTAAAACTTTACGCGGTGTGTCTTTACCCCGAGGAACATTCAGTCTAGGCATAGCTGAGATAAATTGATGGATATAGTTAGCTTACTGACATGATGCTACAGCACTGATCAGCAGGACAGACAAAAAAAATTCCTGATCTCTTTCACACCCAGATATCATGTCAGGAGGTACATGACAATCTATTTTGACTTAAAAATGCATGTGTGTTATGTGTACTGTGTGCATATGACGTTATTGGAATACTTGAGTTGTATTGACAATGCAAACTAAACAGAAAATGTAGTTGCCACCTTGCTAAATCATGTGTCCTTTATTGCCTTGTTAGATAAAGCTGCCCCTTGGCAGCCTTTCCCATCATCTTTGTTTTATTAATGAGTAGTTTTGCCTTGCATTTTGAAACAGGCCATTCCTCTTCTGGCAGACTATGCTTTCTGGGGATGCTAATGCTGGTTGTGTATGAGATAAGTGATGACTCTCAACATGGGAAAGATGTGTAAGTAATTTATGAATTAAAGCCTTTTATAGGCTATTGAACAAACACATCCAACTGCATTAGAAGGAGATTACCCAGTTAAGTATTTTTAAAAATAATTATTTTCTTTTTATGTGCATTTATGGAAGGTGACCAAATGGTCACAAAATGGAAATTCTGTTGGGTTGTTTCTGGTCTTCTCTTCTGTTTAACCCTTTCAGTGTTTACAGCTAGACCACCAAATGGTCACAAAATGGAAATTCTGTTGGGTTGTTTCTGGTCTTCTCTTCTGTTTAACCCTTTCAGTGTTTACAGCTTTTATTTCATTTTGATAGTGGACATGCTGGTGAAATGGAAAAATTTTTCGTCTGCTTCAGCGTAGCAAGTCTGTAGTTATGAGGCACATTGCTGGGGTGCTTAAGTTATTCCTCTGGTTCTGAGAGCAAGATTAAAGACTTTGTGTGAAATATGGGTCCTTTTGGTGTTACTGGACAAACAGCTGTCGACTTCAGTAGGCCCAAGTCATTGCTCTGTCTACATACTTGCTTTATAATTAATAAATAATTTAGAATAATGAAATTTGATTATTTTAGAAGAAAATATATAAACCTTACCTAGCTAGTATAGCATTTTGTATTTTACTTTGTGAAATTAATTGAAATGGTTAAAGCAAAATTAAAGCAAAGTCAAGATTGGAGGCAGTATAGCTAAAACTGACTGCTTATTTTTGAAGAGATTCTCAGAAAATAAAAGCTTGGGAATGTTGTTGCCTAAATTAGTTGCCTTTGTTGGGGATTTTTTCAAAGACACATAACCCCTGCCGAAATCCATTTGCTGAATAGCATATAATAAATAGGTACATTGGAGTCATCTTGTAAACAACTTCATGTATGTAGTTAAAGAATTGCAGTATAAAAGAGTTTCATTTACTCTTTTTTTTTTTTTTCTTTCCCCCACTTGGATTAGTAACAAGATGAGGTAGAGTAAGAAAACAAATGTGTGACTTCATTGAAAACTTGCTAATGTTTGATTTTTTTTTTTTTTTTTTTTTAATGCCCTTTAACACAATTACTATGTTAAGTGTTGCCTGGCAGAACAAAGGGAAGGAATATGTCTATTATCCCTCTTTTAGGGTAAAATTGCATTTAAAACATATTTTGTGTAGTTCTCATTTTTACTCTCAAAAGAAATTTAAACATCTGTCTGACAAATAAGATTTTTGAGTTTATTTTGAAGCCATACAGCCACAAGGGTTGTGTTCTTAACAGATCTTAGGAGGCATTTCCCTTGACTTCCAGTCCACCTGTCAGTCTTACATAGTCAAATCTGTGAGATCAGAACACTGCAGTGCTGCTCATTTAGGATGTGTGTGTGAAAACTAGGGAAATTATGGAATGAGGTCTTTATTGCTGGTACCTATTTCTCAACACTGGACTGAATCACAGGGTCTGTTGGAAGATTAATATTTTGATTCAGATTTCATTGCTTAGCCTCATCGAGATGCCATTGTATGTCAAATGGATTTTAATGGGAAACAAGCCTTTTCTCAGTTCTCTGTTTATTCTTTAGTTCCCTAATTTTCTTTGCCCCCTGTTTTCACCATTGATACTTCTTTCCTTTCCTCTTGTGTCTTTTTCACTTGTGTTGATCTCTCTTCCATCTCAAACCTCAGATTTTTGTCTTGTCCACATAATTTGTTTCCACATTGCATTTTTCCCGTGACATATTAAATTACTCTCCGCTGTAAAAGTTGAGACATATGGTCTCTGTCTGCTACAGAGCTCCTTTCCTTTCCTGCCAGTATATCCCACTGAACTGAGGTGTTGATTCTTATTCTATGTTGTGTCATTTCACCTTTTAATACTTCTCTCTCTGAAGAACATTTCTATTCATGTTGGAGATCATCTATCTGGTGGTTATTTTAGGACCATTATCAAACCTATTTCTTCCTTTCTTCATCTCTCCAAGAAGTCCAGATCAGCCCTGTCTTTTCTCCTTCATTTTGTTGTGGCCACTGTGACTCCCTGTTGTTGCCTTAGCTAATTTATCACGTTCTCTGTTAAAGGATTTGAAGGCCACTGCAAAGTTTGGAATAGTAGTTAAAAGTAGTTGCAGTAGCTGGTAATAGCAAATTTGTAGCAGGGTAGTGTTGACTTGAGTCTCTTTAAGATGTGAAAAAGGTAGAAAAAGTAAGAGAGTAGCTGACACAGTATGCGTGGAAATCTCTGTGCTTGAGCTGTGTGGTTTACCAGTGTGCACTCTGTAAGGTGCATTGCACAGTAGAAGATGACTTCTTTTGCAAGATAATCCTTGTAATAAGTTACTGTTTCCAGAAATTGCACTTTCAAATGAGAATGTCCCAAAGCTCAATCACTTAAGTATCTTGTGTTCTAGTGGAGGTTTAGTTCTGGGTATTTCAACCTGTTTGGAAAATCAAAGCATTCTTGTCTATATATGATGAGGAAGTGTGACTTACAGACCTGATTTCTCTTTTTTTTTTTTTTTATCATGGTCAGCTCTAGGCCTTGACAAATTAGGCGCTTGCCTGGGACATAGCAAAACAGCCCTGAGGGTGTCCTGAAATGTCCTCAGGGCTCCTGCCTATCCAGCTGGAACAGACTTGCTCTCTGCTCTCGCTGTTCCACTGCTCAGAGAGGTCTGCAGTGCCAACACGGCACAAGCTCTCCCTGGTTCTCACTGAAAGAAATACATGAAGCGTCCAGCATAAGGCAGGGAACAGGCAGATTCCCGGTTGCTGTCAGTAAAGGAGTAAGAAGTAGAAGGTGACACACTTTCCCCACCCGTGTCTTTCACCACCAGCTCCCCCCCTTCCTTCTCTATCCCATTAGCCCATATTCTCTTCCTGCCCAGCCCTCCAGCGCTGCCTAATCTCATTTACGGGGGCTGCTGCCAGATCTGCTGGCAGCTGCATTTTCTTGGCCGCTGTTTTCGGTGAGCGAGCCGAGAGCGCCGAGGAGGAGGAGGAGGAGAGCTGCTGTGTGGCGGAGCGGCAGCAACAGCAGCAGCACCTTTGACGTGCCCGTCCCCCACGTGACGGCCGCTCCATTGCGGAGAGGGAGCTGAGCTGCCGCCGCTCCGGCAGAGCAGGGGAGAGCCGCAGCCTCGGCGGCGGCAGCAGCGGCAGCAGCCGCGCCTCCGCCCGCAGTGCGTGTGTGTGATGAGCGATCACCGCGTCCCTCCGCCCGCTGCCGGCTGACACCGACCGCAGGGGCGCAGGAGGAGGAGGCGAGGACCCGCGGCCACCGCGCAGTGACCTTGGCCCAGGAGGTAAAGGAGCCGCCGGGCGGGGAGCCGCGCTCCGCCACCCTCCGCGGCCCCGGCACGGGCGGCGCCGCCGCTGCTCTCCGCGGTGCTGAAACGGCGGGTCCGAGCTCTCCGCAGCCGCCCCGGTGTGGTCTGTAGATGGAGCACATTCTTACACCTGCGTGCGATGCCACAGCTACGGCATGATCTGAGCTCTTGCTTAGTGCAGCTCCCGTGTGACCGGGGGGGAGGGCGGGGAAGAGACGGGGCTGGCGGCGGAGCCGGTGTTTTGCGGTGTAGTACGATGAAAGTAGGTGAAAGCAACTGGAAGGGTTTACTGGCTTGTTTTTTCCTTTCACCCCTGTCACCTGCTTCCCTCCCCCAGCATGTGTGCGAGAGCACACACGTGTTCGTGATTTAAAGAGAAGTTTAAAGCATGTGGTTTGCTCGTTGTGTGCTTGAGGGTTGCGAAAGTTGCTAGGGCCCGAGCTGTGAGGAGAGGACACAGCTGAAGATACAGTCATGGGCCGAGTCAGTCCTCCCAAACCGGGGGTCTGGAAGGTGCGGATCATCCCTCGGTGAAGTCTGTGCAGGGGAGGAGGGAGCGCGTTGTGAGGAGGCGTCTGCATGATATGGTTGTTAGTGGTATGTCAGAGAGCTATTCGGAGTGACAATTCATTAACGTCTAAATTAGATTAACATATTACATTCATTATTTACAGGCAAAAGAGAGTAATGACAGTAAATGGTGAATTAGTAGCTTTGCTCCAATGTAAATATCCGTTGAGTAAGAGCATACACTGATTCTCATAACATGTTGGTAGAAAGTCAGGTCCATTAATCATCAGGGAAGGAAGGAGACCTGAGGTGACATCTTACTGAAACCACTTTTACCTTTTACAGTGCAACGTTCAAAAGCGGATCAAATCTTTGGGACATGGCACAAGGAAATAATTATGGGCAAAGCAGCAACGGGGTGGCTGATGAATCCCCAAACATGCTGGTATATAGAAAGGTAAGCCTTTGTGTTTTTCAAAAGCTGAGGAAGGGACTTCAGGAAATGGTGAAATACTGGACTCTTTGCCTAGCATGTGAAGCCATTATTTTTGCTGTTTCTCTCCAATTTTATGAATAGATGATGATGATGATGTGTTTTGCATTGAATGGAATGGTCTGATTTCAGAGCATGATCACCTGTCACTGATTTGGAATGTCTGCTGACATTTGTGCTGTTTAATGCAGTTTAAAGGGCATGTGCATAGTAGATCTATATCCCAGGTGCTACTAGTGGCTCTTATTTTGAGAAATTACTGGATCTGTTGTTTTAAATGGTAAAATATGCACACATGTCAACTTTGTATCATGTTCAGAAACAGTTGGTTGTCATTTTGAAATACGTGATGCATTTCATTCACTTTCTGCATTGATACATATGATATATGATGATGGTGATGTGCCAGAGACTGGAACATGTTTTAAGTGTTCACCTGTAAAATCTATTTGTAAAATGAATTCATATATTTTAAAGCTAAATATTAACTGTATAATACAATATTTTCTATTTCTGTCTCTGGGCAAAGATTTTCAGAGTGCAGGGAAGTCAGAACCATTTACTTATTTCCTATGAAGGGAAAAAATGGTTTAAGATATTACTTATCTGCAGTTGCCACAACGTAAAAAAACCAAACACACTCCAGGGATTCTTTCTGGGAAGGATTTCTAATGTAGTTATTCTAATAGCATCAATACACAAATTTCAAGACATTGAAGTCCTGTAGTGGGGTTTATTTAGCCACTGTGCTTTCAGTTAAGTGACATAAATGCTTGGGAATTTTGAGATGCATTTGTACATTTATTTTTTTATAAAGCTTTAATTGCATTTCTCAAAAAAATAATAACAAAATAAATTCTAATGATAAGGGAGGAAAAACAGTTTGTGACAGCAAAGTTAAATACGTAATTGTGCAACTACTTGTTTATTCCTAGAACACAGTGCTTTCAAACTTGTTTGTGGTTGTTTTTATCAAGTGGAAAAAGAATTACTTTGTTAAAGGTGTTGACTTTTTGTAAGTTAACTGTAACAGAAAGCATCTGATATGTACTCAGTTTAGTCTTTGAGGTGAACTGAGGTATCAACAGTAACTGTGGTGTCTTTTCCTAGAAATTAAAAAATAGTCTCTAATTGAAGTCTGATGAATGCTTTTTTCTGTATTTGCAATTATGTTGCTGATTTTCAGTTAGTTGATTGTACTTTCTACTTTGAAAAATTAGGCTCTTTTTACATACAGTAATGAATCTGTGAACTTCACCTTAGTTATCCATCTCTGTAAGAATGCGTATCTAGAAAAATACAGGGTTATCTTGCCGTGAACACCACAAGTGTGTTTCAAAATGCAATTGTATGCACGAATTGAAATGTGAAAATATGCTGCATATATTGAAAGCAATATACCAAAGCTTATACTGTTCTTTATAGGTTTTCTATCTTTCTAAACAGAATCTTTCCACGTTTTCCATGTACTTTTGTGCTGAGAAATTAGTCTTTTCTTAGCTTATTTGGTACACAAAGGGGGAACACAGAGAAACTGTTTCTCTTCTCCTGTGGTGGCTTTGTCTGAGGAACTGGTCAAGCTTGTGACCCATTATGTTCAGTGTGACCTCATGCCAAAATTTAGCGTTGCCTCTGAGCAGCCTTCAGGTTGAAATGTAACTGCTGAGGCAAGTGATGAGAATCCTAGTGATGCAGGGGAAATTTGAAAAAGGGGAGGGGAGATAGGACACAAAACCTCAGGTGTATGCTCAGCAAATCAAAGAAACAAACACCTTTTCATTTCTCTGTAAATCAGGGATAAATGGATGATACCAGTTTGTGTCTTCTAGTGTAGCAGTGGTCCTCATGTTGTCACTAAATTGCAAGTGGTGCACTGAGTATTAAAATTCTGAAGAGTGCTGACCTTCTGCAGCATTACCTGCCATATATATTTTTGTACATATCAACTTATTTTTATAGCATGGTGAATCAAAAGATCATTTAAGCTTGTGCACACTGGTGTTAGAGTACAGAGAGAAAATTAAGCAGTCCTTCCTTGGCAGTATTCAAGGAACAGGCAACAAAATAATAGATAACTTTTTTTATAAGTCACCTGCCTTTTTCTGCAGTGTGATATTGCTGAAATCAAATGTGTTATAAATTCTGTGTCTAGAACAGAAGAGGAGAATAGATAGGCAGAAAATTTCACTTCAGAATATATCATCTCTGAATATAATTCTTTAATAGCAACAACTAAATCACAGGATTCCTTGTAATACATTTGAAAACACAATACTCCTCTGTCTGTCATTGTGTTGGAAATGAAAGCACTGTGCAGAGTGAACAAAGAACTAGACCTGCCAGCTTCATGAAGGAATTTTTTTTTTTTTTTTTTGAACTGGAAAAGTATTAATAGTTGTTAGAAAAAAATGTAAATGTGCTATTGGCTGGGTTCAGAAGAAACTGAATTTGAAGACTTATATTTTGAATAATGTTGCTGAAATCCACAAATGCGGACATGCTTCCTTCCAGTAGTTTACACAACATTGACAGATGGAATGGCACACATTTTGTGATATGTGTATCTGCAAGGAATAGATGGGGCATCTCTTACTAGTTGTGTTAACGAAGAACTGAAGTTTGGGCATGCTGAGTGAAGACCAATACTTTGGCTATACACCACAGTTCTGTAATCTGATAATTCTACTACACTGTGTAACTGCCAGACACAATCTGAACTAAATATGTTCTAAACCACATGGAGTTACAGCCCTGGATTTCCTAAATCCTGATTCTGTCAGGAGCATTTTATAGGAAAACTTTTACAGAATGAAATGTTGATGTTTACAAATGCACTATTTAAGGCCTGAATAATTTTAGAATCACTATTGCACTTCAAGTAAATTGCAAACACTTTTCTATTGTTTCTATTTTTTAAAAGGTATTTGGTTTGTGAAAAAGATGAATTATGCAATTCTAATTTAGAGTAACACACAGTGTAGATAGCCTGTTATTCTCGTAGTAACTTGTATTCATAGACAAAGAGGGGTTTCATTGCATTTTGCTTTCAGATATGAAATATTTGTTTTTAAATCAGCATAGGATAATTAAATATTCAATGCATGCATAACTTAGAATTTCTTATTTGAATCTGTGATGGAAGAGACAGCAGCACAGAAAAATAGTTCTTTATATCATTTTTTACACGGCCTTTTAAGATGCTCGTGCCAGTGTTTTTATGCCTTGGGGAATACTTTTGATTTTAATAGAATATCAGCTGCATTATTCTTTTTGGCTATCAGCCTAATTATAAAGTAATGACATGTGACACATCGTTGTTACTGACATACCTTCAAAAAAGTCCTGAATTTTTCTGTTAGTAGCCTGAGGCAAACGTGAAAAATGTAAGCTGCCTGCTTTTACTTCTCTTCAACAGAGTCCATTCCAGTAAGCAATTAAAAGAGATAAGACACTAGAATCCATAGTATTTTAAATTCACGAGTTTCTCATACAGAAGTCTAGGTCTTAAAGGAGAAATGTGTGATGTAATATAGAAAAGCCACACAGTATGGGCCTTATGTTTCAAAGCCTGACCTGCCTTTTTTTATTTTAATCTCATGCACGGCAGAAATAATTAAAAGAATAAGAGTTCTCTTTGAGCAACTTCCATTTTAGACATATTGCTTGTCCTGCTAAACCTTTGTTTATCTTTCTGGTCTGTGCTCACTTCTTTTTTTAGTCAAACATACGCTTCAAGGATTAGGAGTTCTAATTTGTAAGTTTAATGGTTCTTGTCTTGCTGTCTTAACTAGCTTCTTTTGAGAGATGATAGCTTTATTTTGTAGAAATAAGATTAGCCATGTCTGAATGGTAATATTCTTGTGACTGAGACTTTGATTCTCTACCTTCCTCACTGCCCTGAGTGTTAAAATAGCTTTTGCCAAAGCTGATTAGAATTACTAACAGTTGGGGCTTTCAATGCTGTAATGAAGATAATGAGGTGTTTGTTCTGTTCTTGTGACAATTGTTGAAGGTCATATATGCCGGTACTCATGTATAGCAAGGGCTGAATTTGTAATCTCAAGCTACTTCTTAGTTTACCATGATCTGATATTCTTTGTAGAAACTATGCCTCCAAGAGTGATACTTAGCAAAATTTGTAAAGGAGCAGTAGCCATGCAGTGACATTTGAGGAAATAGTGACCACCATCTTCTGATAATCATTCTCCTCTGCTTGTACCAGAGATGACTTCCAGTGCAGAGTGCAGATAACACTGTGTTCTCTTGTGGCTTTTATCAACTACTCCCTTAAGAAAGGTTGCTGGAAGAAAATGATGTCACAGATAACTGTATTCCTTAGAGCCTGTGAGACTAAGGAAGGACATGGTAGGTGGGATTTTTCTGAGTGCTGTCACTCACTTTGATAAGAGAAGAATTAGTCTGATACGATGTGTTTCTGAATATGCCATCACAACCTATGGAGGCATCTTACTCCCAGTGTAAACTACTGAGTTTACTACATTGAAAATGCCAGGGTACTCTAAGGTAGTAGAGATAAGTGGTTTTTTGGTGATAGTGAGGGGTTTTTTTGTTGTTTGTTTTCTTTTTTAAATTACAACATACCTCTACATTATGCAGTTTCTTCTTCTGAGAAGAAGAGTGGTACTGTTGCAAGTCTTGGATGCTGGTCTTGGTTTTATTCCAACACTCATCAGTATAGAATTGACGTAGAAAGATCCATGTTTGTAGACCTCGGTAATTCCAGCTGTAGGAACAACAAAGTTTACCTCCCTATCCAGTATGAATGTTATGAGGATGTTGTCATAGTTCCAGAGTAGTTGGTTGTTAGTGAAGTAAGCTATTACAGAGCTTACATATTTAGAGGGCAGGAACTTAATACTGAAGGACAGATTAGTTGCTAGATGCTGTGGAGTCCCTTTCGTGTGGTAAGACTGCATGTTTCCCTGTACGCTCTCACACTCATGTTTTGTATCTACCCCCTGTGCAGTGATTCACTTTGATGCTGTATCCCCTCCTGGAATGGTTATTGTTAGTACTAGGTGTAGTATGTATGTTTTGGCATCATTTGTAATAAGGGCAGTATAAAAGATGTGATTGTCTTCACAACTATACAGAACCACTGAAAATGCCAAGGAAAGCTGATTAAAAATATGTTCATCTGAGTCTGCAGGTGGCTAGATATACGAGAAGGGCACCTGCCCAGTATATCTGCTTTGGTGATTCCTGCTGGTATTTTCCATCCTTTCTGTTCTCCTCTTCCTTCCACTAGGTGTAGAGATGTATCAAGTGATATTGCAGTGAGAGGTTTACTGCTGCTTGATGTGCTCGGATCACTGGCATTACTGTCAAATGTAAAAACCCCACAGAATTCGCTGCCACCATGTTACTTCCTTTCTCCATCCCACATGTGCCGTCTGAAAACTGTGTGTGCCTGTTTTGATTGTGCATTGTCATTTTCAGTTTCTCTGCTTCTTTCCTTTGAAGCAGTCTACATTTGTAGCTATGGAAACAATGATGCTATTGATAGTGACGTGCAATATGGAGTCAGAAATTGTTTGGTTTTGAGTCTTGAGTTTTGTTTTCTTTTACTTCAGACTTAGAGCATGCTTTGTGGACTGCAGGAGTTTTTATAGTAACCTCTATTATATCATAACATTTGACAGATTCCCACCAAAGCTGATATGAACTATATTGAGGCCACATTAAGATCCTTGCATGTAAACACAACTTGTTAAATTGTGGCTATTTTCCCAATTCAGGAATCACAAAGCAATTGAAGCATAGTTGTAATTTTTGATATAGGAAGCACTACACCAGGTCTTCACATCAAGGTGTAAAAGCTATTAGAAGAGAAGAAACTGGTCTTATGAAGTCCATTTACAAATCTAAATCCCAGGTCAAGCCTATTAAAAAATGGAACAGAGCAACACAATATGTTTAATTGTTTTTTACATGCTATAAAACTTTTCAGACAAAGTCTTGGGGAAAGGTAAGAGCTGCAGATATATAATTACGGTGTGAACAATAGGTGGTTTTCAACTATATCTCTAAAAAAATAAAGCTTTTACGAAAGAGATGCATATAATTTTCCTCTGTGTTACAGATGGGTAAACTGAGGCACGAAAATGACATGTCAGAGCAGTGTAAAAGCTAAAAATCCTTTTTAATATTTTTTTTTAAATAGAGCAAACTATTTTCTACAGAAGAAGAAAGTCATTAGGCCTGAGCTTGCAAAATATTACCTGGAATGGTTTCCATTATTCCTTTTTTATTTTTTTTATTTAATGGAAACAGATTGCGGTAGTAGGGGAAAGAAGTTGGAAATGTAGGAAGATACCTTTTGTTGACTTTGATCAAAGCGAGAAAAGCCTGGATTTTAATAGTGAAAATATGAACCGTACAAAATTGAATAAGGGAAGAAAGCTTTGAGGAAGGGATTAGTAGTAGGAGGAGATTGTCTACTTTAGAAAAAGATGAAACTTAAATGAAACTTTGAGGTGGTAGTGCAGTGAAGAAAAAGTATGTGTATAATGTTCCATGGTGAAGGGATCAGCTGAGAATTTTGGTTTTGTTCTTGATTGCTACCATAAAATAAAGTTGGAGATACAAAGGTTAAGCTAATTATTAAAGTAGGTGCTGGTTACAAGAGTAACTGGAATACATATAGCAGGAATGAGGTTGGCTGGGAAGCCATATGGGGCATTAGTCCTTGGAGCTGAACTGTCTGAGAAGCAGAGTTGGGAAGTGTAGCTTCATCTGGAGAGTGGGAAATACCTGGCGTTAGTGCAGGAGGGTGAGCTGGTAGAGAAACAGAGCTGTAGGAACAGGTGTAGGAGCATCTTATAAAGCCTTTCTAACAGTTAGTGAAACTTTTGCAGGATAACATACAGACTACTTAACTGACAGGGGTGGGAGCTTGGTATTTGGACTATACAGTCTCCTAAAATACGGGGCTTGTTTTGTGCTTGTGGGTGTATCTGTTTGAAAGCTTCCTTTGTCTGATGCTGCTATGGATCTCTCCAATTTCTTTGTAATGCTCTGTGTGTCTCTAGGAAGACAGATTTATGGACTGAGTTTCAGAAAAGTTGCTATCTGTGAAGGTGATTGGGGCATCAAAAGCCAGAGACGTTATTCTTGCTTTTTCTGTTATCTGCTCTTCTTTCAAACATACTTCTGGCTAAAAGTTTACTGCTGATGAGTAGGAACTGGAGACGTGACACTGTAATCTATATTTTGTATATTGTAATCTATATTTTAACCATATTTTTCCAACGAAAGATACCTATTCTTCAAGATTTTTATGAGTGTGCTGTTTCTACAGAATTGAGGACATCTTTTATTAAATTCAATTTGCCATTAAATTAAATTTGAAGTGTATTAGATGCACAGTATCATTCAAATGAGAAATCCTTTGGGGAAGTCTCTAAGAATTTACCATGTTGTATTCATATCAAATGGTTTAATTCTGAAAAACCTTAAGCAAGAGCCAAATAGGTCCCAAGGACTATCCAGATAGAAATTTATCCATGAGAGTGAAATCATCATTCTCCTGACGATCTGCAGCAATTTTACCAAAACTGGGTAAAATGGGAATTTTGAAGCAGTATTAACTCTTCTGCATCACTTCTGCTGGAGTTGTGTGTGTGCTTTCTTCTTCCTTTGACCTGTGCTGAATCCCGTTTGACTAATATAGTGTGAAGTTCTCGGGAGGAAGTATTGTGCCACAGAAGAAGAGATAGCAAGCACAGAACATCTCTTCACAATGCAGTTCAGATGTACAAGGGTTATCTAGCTGAAAGTGAAAATTGCTCCCTATAGCAGCAAAGGATTTTTCCCCCTTTCTTGTTATTATATAACAGTTATATATATCAGTTGTTCTTGATGATGTAGATGGTTATATAATGTGAATGTACATGTATGTACATGCATATACACTTATAGTATTTCAGTAGTCTAACAGATTGGCAGTTATAGATACGCTCTCAGCAGTGCAGAGTCCTGCTGCCGTGGGACCAGCAGTGGGGTGGGTCTGTTTTCATGATAGCTACCATGGGGTCAGGAATCTTACTGGCCTGTTGCTTTCATGACCGTTCTTCATTGTTCATTAAATAGCAATCCACAGTAAAAAAAGAAAATATACATACACCCTCCCTGAAATTTATTTTGGAAGGAATATTATGCCCAGGCAGTCCCACTTTTATTGTAATCTGATTATTGATTCATAATTGATCATAATTGAATAAAAATAAACAGAAAGTTTGTATTAGAGGGCTGTTATGGCTTGAGAAACCCATAAAAACTTATTTTTGTTTAGTCAATTATTCTATCACCTGATGAGCCTTCCCCATCTGGGGAGGGGAATTGGGGAAAACCAAGGAAACACAACGATTGAAATATAAATAGACTTAGTAGGATAAGACTAAATAATTAACACTAAAGAACCAATATTGATCCTGATACCAATATAAAATATATAAGGATTATACTCAGCCAATTACATCATCCGGAAGCTGTGCGCTCCCAGCAGGGGACAGCAAATGTCAGACACTGCAAGTGCTATGGCTTTGGGAGGAAGGGGCTCAGGGGTCTGGCACCAGGGCAAGAAGTTCTCTGGACCACTGCCATCAAGGGAGAGAAAGCACTGCACAGCAAACTTTCTAATTTGTATTGAATGTGACGTTCATGGGATGAAATAATCTTGTTAGCCAGCTCAGGTCAAGTGCCCGGGTCTCGCTCCTCCTCATCCCTGCACCTGGCAAGGCTTGAAAACGCCGAGGCCTTGAATCTCACATACATGAAAATATTTACTTTATAGCCAGATATGGTATTCAGACACTAGAGTCTTCTAAAAGTGCATTGTTCCCATGCATTAGAAGAGAAAGTAGTTCTGTGTTGCTCAAACCAGGACAAAAGCATTTAAATATATAATAGTTTTTGACATTATCTCATGTATATGCTATATATTGTACTTCATCTTCCGCATTGTAAAAGTGGATTGCACTGAAGTATTTCGAATAGCTGTAATTTAAGGAGCCCTAAATTCTGCTGGAAAACCAGTTCTTCTGATCTACTTTGATATCAGGATGAATAAGCAGTTTACTGAATGCCTTTAGAAAGAAAGACATATTAGTGCTTCTTAACACCTGCATTTCTCTGAACTACAAACTCTAAGTGATATTAATCTTCCATGAGCCATATTCTGCCCTCAGATGTAGATTCATGGCATTGATATCAGTAGAATCCATACAATTACATTTCATATAGGATCAATATCAACAAAGAAGAATGACAAAGCTTAATAATAAACCCTCAAAATTACACAAACTTGAGGCAGGTATTTTGTGATAAGAATTTTCTTTGTTGTACACTTTTTTCTGTATGGATGAGCAAATATAGACCATCTCATGGCTGCACCACAAAATCCCTGATGTTGGCACGTTTAGTGCTGCAGGCATGTAAGTGTGATCTGAAGATCAAAATTGTAAAACAGGATGGCTTCTTGGTAGCAAATGGAAAACTTAGTGTATTAATAATACTTTCATACAGGGCTATTCTGAGATTTCTGTATGGCCTGAATGATTTATTTTAGCTGTGTGACCTGCAAAATAGGGGGTCTGCAGTATAATTAAACTTATCTTAGTGAAATTCTCTGAAAATCAGCTGTTTACCTTGTACAGAGTACCTTAAATTTGTCAAAGTACTACATTAGATGGTAAAGTACTATGGTCATAGGAATGTAGTTTTAGATAATTAGAATACTATGAACAACAAAAGCTCTACCCAGCTGTTCACAGTATTACTAGTTTTCAAATGTCTCATTTTTTTTAATAGTTACTAAGCAACCACAAATCTCATTCAAGTCACTAGGAGCTAAATGTTTTTAGAACCTTTTCGTAAATCATGTCTGCTACTCTGTGGAATCATCACACTATCTGTATGAAATTTAGGTACTGGCTCCTGTGGTCTGGAGGGAACATCAGTGTCCAACAGGGGAGATGAGCCGAACTAATGCTCAGTATGGCTAATGCATTGGTTTGGTTTCCGAGAGACAGGAGAAATACCTTTGGCTTGTTTAAAACAGGGGTAAATGGAATAGTGCTTTACCTGTGCTCATTTCTTAAAAATGTACAAGAATGGGAATGGCATGTCTGCTATGGGAAAATCTTTTAAAAGTTTAAGCAACTGTTCTCTTCTACAGACAGTTGTGACCTGAAGCACTTGGGTTCATTTACAGTGGGGAGAAAAAAAAGAGTAATTCTGATGTTGCTTTCTCTTTACCAGCAACTCCACTTTTCTAGCATTATATTTGGATGTTGAAGTTCACATTCAGCTGTTTACTAAACACACTGTCCTGCTCTTATATTGAGGTAGTGTTTGTATCTCAGTTTGATGTACATTCAGAAGAAAAGTGTGTGGACATGTTCTATTTATATAGCTGTGGTTTTATTTATCTGTGTTGATGCATCTGTGTTTGTTATGCCATTAACGTTTTTAAAAGAAACTCTGGTACATAGTTGGTCAGACAGGCCATAGCCAATTCTATTGTGTCTGGGATTCTTTTGGTTTATGTTTTTTTTTTTTCTGTTGAGAAATTGAGGGCTAACTTGGATTCCAGGACACTGGACTTGACAATCCTTTCTAGTTCTGTATTCCAATGTTTAGGAGCTATCACTTTAAACTATGGAAAATAAAACGTGTTGTACAGGTATGAACATGTAACTGTGGATTGCCTCTGAAGGTTCTACTTTTCCTTCCAACTCACTGATGTCTGTTACCTAAATGAAGACAAACACAGATGCTGAGGTGTCAGTTTATGTTTCTGGAAGAGTGTTAGCATAGGACTTCGACTTTCCATTTGTTGGTTGTTTTTTTTTTTTTAAATGAAGAACTAGACTTCTTTCCTACTTCCCCTTCAAACAGGAATTCTACTCTTTGTCTCCTGTGAAATAGTTTCTTTAAGTAGATCATTTTGTGGGGCTTCTTCTTGGTCACTCTTGGCAATATTAAAGGACATATAGTAGGTTCAAGGACAAAAGACTGCATGTGAGGCACTGAAAGAAAAACATTTAGCATCACATCGTTCTCTCACTTGCAATATGTTTGTCTTCATGTGAGCCATACCACCAATTGCTCTGTCTGGTGAATATGGCAAGATCAGCAGGATTGAACCAAACCCCCAGGATTGTGCAGGTGCTTCTGAAAATGGTGTCAGAGCTTCACTAGGTGGTGCTCTTTCCCCTGGGCAGTGAAGAAACATCCCATAGAGGTGCTGAGGGGAATTCTCTTGAGGAAGGAATGAATGCTGGTCTCATAAACAGTGCTTTCCAAGTTATGTGTTGATGTTGGTGTTCTGGTCAAACTGTTGATCAAGTCTTTGGATGGTGGTTTTAATTCACTGATGCTCATTATGCAGTGTCCAGGGTGGGAAGCCTCTACTGTCGTGTGTTCATCAGCCAGCCGAAACACTGCTGTTCATTGCTTGCACTCATGTTACACACAGGAGGCTGCTGGGCTTAGCATTCTGTTGGCAAACTGAAAACATGATTTCTGTGCATCGATTTTAAAATCTAAGTATAAAACAAGAAGTGGCGAAGTGATTTAGGGAGATCATCTGGAGATCATCTAGTCCAACCCCCCTGCCAGAGCCAGTCCACCTAGAGCAGGTTGCAGAGGAATGTGTCCCGGTGGGTTTTGAATGTCTCCAACCTCTCTAGGCAGCCTGTTCCAGTGCTCTGCCACCCTCAAAGTAAAGAAGTTTCTCCTCATGTTTAGGTGGAACTTCTTATACTCAAGTTTGTGCCCATTTCCTCTTGTCCTGTCACTGGGCATCATGCAATAAAGACCAGCCCCATCCTCTTGGCATCCACCCTTTAAGTATTTATAGGGGTTCATCAAATCCCCCTTAAGTCTTCTCTTCTCCAGACTAAAAAGACCCAGGTCCCTCAGCCTTTCCTCATAAGAGAGATGTCCCTTTAGTCATCTTTGTGGCCCTTTGCTGTACTCTCTCCAGCAGTTCCCTGTCCTTCTTGAACTGGGGAGTGCAGATCGGGACACAGTACTTCAGACGGGGCCTCACCAGGGCAGAGTAGAGGAGCAGGGTAACCTCCCTCGACCTGCTGGCCACGCTCTTCTTGATGCACCCCAGGATGCCATTTGCCTTCTTGGCCACAAGGGCACATTGCTGGCTCATGGTGATCCTGTTGTCTACCAGGACTCCCAGGTCTTCTCCCACAGAGCTACTCTCCAGCAGGTCAGCCTGATAACCAGTATCATTAGTTACAGTTAAATGGTTTTGTCCAATTATTTTTGCAAGCTATCTTAAATACTGCTTTCAAGATGGGACTACTCATATGCTTATATATTAGCCAATTAGACTTCAAAGTGTTTCTAGAATCATTCAGTGCGCTGGGTTATTGCATTGTTAGCTATTCCTTGGGACAGGTACTTTCTTGAACATTTGAAGCGTATAGTAGATGCAGTTGAGGGAGAAAATGCCCCGTCTTTTTTTTTTTTAAAGCTAAGCTAAATTCTTTCTTATTTACCTTGTAGAAGTAAAGATGAAATTTTACTTTATTTATGTGGTTCTAAGTGCAGAGTAACTGCTGTTCTTATTCAGGTTATTAAGGTTAATTTCTTGAAAAGCAGCACCACGTGGTCAGTGAAATGCTACAGAAATTCTTATGTGGTTATGTGCTGGTGGTAGTGTGCTAGAGGTGTGAATTCCAGCTTTTTTCCACTGAAGTAGTGAACTTGGCAGTGTTATGTTTATGCTTGGACTGCATGATGTTAAAGGACTTTTCCAACCTAAATGATTCTATGATTCTGTGTAGGCTATATTGTAGAAGGAATTAGATGGAACATTGTGTTTTGTTTATATTTGTCATTTTCCCTTCAAGGCAAGTAAATGCCACGATGACTTTTGAATGAATTGCCCTTCAACAAGCTGAATAAGTTTCCATAATTGACATATCAATTGTAACATTAACTATTAATGCAGTGAATGACTTCTGACAAGTGAGAATAAATGAAATAATAGTCATTAGCCGGTGTAACACCTATTTCCTGAAGGAAGAGATGGATGGTGTCTTGAGGATACAATCTGCATTAGAACATAGTAGAAAATCAGTGGCAGATAGCATTTTATACTGAAATGCAACAGTAACCATACTTTTTGCTAATGCTAGGATGATTTGTGATGAGTGATCTGTTACATCGCCCTTCTAATCTGTCATATCTCAACTGATTGCCTCCCTTTAAGAATGGATGTGATCATGCAGAGGGAGACTCTGAGTGTGGGAGAAGGAAGGTTAAGTCTAGGTTGTGCTGCTGAATGATTTTGAATAAATCACTCCATATCGAGCAAGCTGAAAGGCATACAGGCACTTTATGCTTAGCTCCTTAGGATGCAGATAAGTATTAGTAGTAGGTATTATTTTAAATAATATCTGAAACAGCATTTATCTTAAAAGTAAACAATCCCTCCCCATCTCTCTGAGTAAGGAGATTGGAACTGCAGAAATTCTTCATTTGTGCAGTGCTGTAAAAACTGTAAATTCCTCTTGACTTGAGAATTCTTGTAATTTTACCAGAATGCAGCTTACTTAAGAGCAAGGAGAGTATGTAAAATCGAGTATTGCATTTAAAAAACTGGGCAGTGGGAACATGGGTATGAATCGGAGTTCTGCTGTCCTGTTTGACAAAATGACAGTAATTTTGTGTCTCTGTTTCTCTTTTGTAATTTGGAAACGATTCAGCTAGATTATAAAGAGACACCGAGGATAAGAGTAGTTATATTTTTGGACAGTGTTTTGCATAGTGATGGAAGTATTACAATAATGAACATTGCCTTATTTTTCTGATACACCTTTTTGCCAGTTGTTTTTCACAATTCCACTGTGATTCATTACAGATCTAACCTTTGACTTTCTGAAACAGATTTCATATCCTTTTTGAGTGAGGTTTCATCAGCCTGGAGAACTTTCTCTGACTCCCAGTGGAGTGTTAAGTGGAGATACAGTGGCTATATCTCCACATGGTATGCTGATAGTATACTTTCTAGAGTCATTGCTTCTGTTTCTTTACCTGCTTTGAATTCTTCTTTGAGTGATGACAGAGGGAAAGGAGATGTACATGACCTACAGTACAGGCCCATCTGTGAAGACCAGATGGCATCTGTAACAATTTTTCCAATGATTTGGTTATTTTCCCTTCCATTTCCTGTAAATTGTCATGGGGAAACTCATGTGCTGAAACAAGCGAGAATAATGGAAGTGCTGACCTTTATTGACAGAATGGCATTTTTGTGTTTTCTAACCACTGCAGGCTAATCTCACTTCTGTAATGCCTGCAAATGCTGTGTTTGAAATAGTATGTAATTCTGTGGAATCCAAACACAGAGGTTTTTTTTGTGCCACTAAGAACAGTGGGTATCTGTAACTTAAGCGGTGTGTAGGAGCTATGTTTGGGAGATCTGGCTTTCCAGCAATATAAAATGAGTCAGGACACAGATTAAGCATTGTGGCAAGTGTAACTAAAGAGACATTAATCCACACTATATTTTACCTAAGTTTTAGGTTTTTTTGTAACAGGTACTGTAATTGTACCTCCTAACATTCACAGAAAGCCCAGTCTTTCAATCTGCATTCATATGGATAGTGTGAGTTTAATATGAATAGTGATGATTTCAGTGAACGTGTGCAGCTTTGTACACAGTATTCCTGTGAAACATGAGTAGACCTGCAAAACAACTGGCTGATTTTTTCTTTTGCCTGGCAGTCTTGTGGGTTTTTTTCCACTAAGGCTGATATTATTGGCATCTGTGCTATCACCAGCAGGACATAATTCCCCAAACTGTGTGTGTGTGTACCCATGTTTGCAGCTGGTATTCCAGCTATGACTAAGTTTTCCCACCCAGCTTAAATACTTCCTTGTTTTATCAGTGTGGTCCCTTCCTTTTTTTTTTTTTTTTTTAATCTTACCTCCATACGTAGAAGTGTTTTGCCTTTGAGTGAAGGGAGAAAGTCATGTAGAGGAAAGACTATAAAAGAATACACATTCTCTGCAGAATGGCATCAGCAGGTTTGGGGATTTAATAACCATTATTACTTAGCCAGGCCATTTTTTTTTCATGTAATAGTTTGTTGAAGAGATTCAAATATATTCAAATTTTTGACAAATAATACTTCTGAACTAGCAATTCCTATGTGTCCCCTCTTAAAACTGTACAGCATTTCTTTTTTGGAAGTGTTTCTTCATTTACCTCTTCTACTAACAGAACTGCATGTTCTGGAATTACTAGCTTTGCTAATGATATAGAATATTTTCCCCACTTTGGATTAGTGTCCAGTTTCTTTTCCACTTTTCATAAACTTTTATCAAGCTACTTTAGAAGCACCATAGTATGTCACTTCTAAAATCCATGATGCTAAACCAATTTACTTGTCAAAAACATCTTTATCTCTCAGAAGCTGAGAGTTGGTTGTTTTTTTTTTTTTTATTATAAATGGCAATTCTGGAGTTGTAACACTAAAATCAATAGAACTTTAAATTGTTGTGTTAGAATGTGGCTCTCTGCTAATGAGGTTAAGTCATGGTCCTAGACAGTGCATGGTTTTAAGTCTGATGCCATGTTTAGTTTTATGGTGTTTCTGGCTATGTCCAAGAGAGGCATGTGACAAATTACAATTTGAGACTGACCAAGCTTCTCCTTCTGAAATCACAAAAGCTTTTAATGAGCCATCATACATTTGTTTTTGTGTCTTTAGTTCAAATGTCACTGCTTCAGTTCAGTATGGAAATCTAATAAAAACCTTTTATTAGCATAATTTTATTGCGTTGAAATTTTAGCCAAGTTCCATGAGCAAGGAACCAAACTAAACACCCCATCCAGTTCATGTGGACTGCAGAAATGCACCTTACATGTACAGCCAGGAATTTTTTTCATATTCTAATTAAAATATGAGCAATCAAATCAGATTTTTTATTTGTCCAGTTAGAATACTCCACACAGATGGACACTCACATGTATGTCCTTAATTATCTAATTATGGCTAATTCCAAGTATCAAAGTAGTTAAAACTGATATACACAAGCTATTTAGTATCTATTTCTTTCCCTGGTGTTAGTCTCAACTTTTCTAGGCTCCTTAGGTCCTAGAGTCAATAGTGCTAAGTTATCTTCTAGAAGGATGGTGAAGGATTACATCTGCATCGTGATGGAGAGAGTATGATATTGATACTGTGTATTTCTTCCTTGTTGCTCTTGAATCTGCTTGTATTTATTGTTTTGTGTTTGCTACCACAGTTGTCTTGCTTGCTCTTTCTTTGTTGCTCCCCAAATTCCGTTTTATATCTGAGTTTTACTATATATAGTATGTTTTACCCAGCTCCCAAGGTTGCATTCCTTTACCAGGAACTTGATAAATATGATTTGTATTTTTAGCCCTGAAGCCCATGTATCATCCTGGAAGTACTGTCAAAAGTCTCTTCTATCATCTGCTGCTTGAATTTTGGGGGGCTTCTGTTACAGACCCCTATCTTTCTTCAACAGCCTTCAAGCTTCTTTAACATAAGTAATATTTTATCAGCACATCCTTTTCATCGCCTGGTATTAGGGCCATTGAATTGTTTGCTGTACAAAGCCAATGATCCATTAGAAAAAAATCTGTGTATCTACAGATACATATAGATACCATGTTTTGGTAATTACTTGCTGTTAATTTTGCTAGTGTGTTACCAAAATTACCTTATAACAGTTTTCATAGGAAAAGACAAATTAGTCTGGTCGTAGATATGAAGGACTTTAAATAAAGCTTCTGATTTTTGCCTTTTCTAAAGTAATGAGAGAGACACAAGATTTATCTTATAAATCTTAAGTAGTCTACAGTCTGTGGACCACAACAAACAAGTAAAATGGACGTAAATATAACAGGTCAAATCTGTTGAAGAAGGAATTCTGTCCATGGCCATTATCCAAAAATAGTCACTTGTACAGAGTGAGACTGTTAGTGGGTGTAATCTAAGAGGCCCCATTAAAAACCATGACCTTTAGCAAACAAGTGATTATTACCCCCATCTTCCACTCAAGTCTTATAACTGATGCCTGACTATGCAGCAGTTTGAACTTTGCAATCATCTTAAATGAATGCAGGCGAAAGACCTTATTAAATAAAAAGCAGAAGCAGAATGATTTTGGACATAATTTGAACATCCTCTTGGATTAATGACATTTACAGTATTAATCAGAGACCCTGAAAATCACATTTGTTGATGCTCGGAATAATTGAAGCATCTCATCTGACTGTCTTGATGCTCTTGAATTGCGATATACGTGAAAGGCAGTTTATTTGCACATAACTTTTCCTGTGTTTCCAAGTTCAGTATCTCATCAGTGACTATTTAAAAAAAGGCAAAGAATTCCAATTCCATTGTGAGAGTGCAAATATATATATATTTTATATAAATCAAGCAATATTGCTGTGAAAGCTGCAACTCAGTAAATCACCTAACAACTGCAAAGTGCAAGGGGTTAGTATTGGGATGGTTACTATTTAACATCTTTGTTGGTAATGTGGACAGTGGGATTGAGTGCACCCTTAGCAAGTTTGTTGATGACACCAAGCTGTGTGGCGTGGTCAGCACACTGCAGGGAAGGGATGCCATCTAGAGGCATCCGGACAGGCTTGAGAGGTGGGCCTATGCAAACCTCATGAAGTTCAACGAGGCCAAGTGCAAGGTCTTGCATGTGGGATGGGAAAGTCCCAAGCACAAATACAGGCTGGGCAGAGAATAGATTGAGGGCAGCCCTGAAGAGAAGGACTTGGGAGTGTTGGTTGATGAGCTAAACATGATCCAGTGATGTGTACTCATAGACCAGAAAGTCAACCGCACCCTGGGCTGCATCAAAAGAAGTGTGGCCAGCAGGCTGAGGGAGATGATTCTGGCCCTCGACTCCACTCTGGTGAGACCCCAACTGGTGTACTGCATCCAGCTTTGGAGTCCTCAGCACAGGAAGGATGTGGACCTGTTGGTGCGAGTTCAGAGGAGGGCCATGAAGATGATCAGAGGGCTGGAGCACCTCTTGTGTAAAGACGGGATGAGAGTCTTGGGGTTGTTCAGCCTGCAGAAGAGGGTCCTCTGGGGAGATCTTATAATGGCCTTCCAGTACTTAAAGAAAGCCTACAGGAGTGATGGGGAGAGACTATTTACCAGGTAATATGGCGATAGGACTAGGGTCAACAGTATTAAACTGAAAGAGGATAGATTTAGATTAGATACTAGGAGGAAATTCTTTACTGTGAGGGTGGTGAGACACTGGAACGGGTTGCCCAGAGAAGCTGTGGAGGCCCCATCCCTGGAAGTGTTCAAGGCCAGGTTGGATGGGGCTTTGAGTAACCTTGTCGAGTGGAAGGTGCCCCTGCCCATGGCAGGGGGGTTGGAACTAGATGATCTTTAAGGTCCCTTCCAAGCCAAACCATTCTATGATATTTATAGAACCTCTGTTGGAACTCAATGTCCCCTTAACCACTGCAACCAATGACTTCTGTTTGTTACTTTTAGGCAATAGAAATGGAAATTCTAAACAAGAAAAACTCTTTCATTTTATTTTAATAATATTCTACAAGGGCCTTTTTAGATTTTGGCTATCCATATATTTTAATATCTTGAAGTGCTCACCAGTCTGTAGTTCAGATTAACACAGTCTTTGATTGTCTCTGCTTCACTAAAAAGGCATGAGAAAGTACTTTTTATCTCACAGCATGACAAATTGATTTTTTTTTTTTCTACAGAGTACTGTTGGATCTTACAGCTTAAAAGTAGTGTGGTAATTTCCCAGATCTATTTCAATTCACTGTTCTTCAAATGAAATTTGCAGTTTCTGAATTTTGTCTTTTTGGAAGTCTTTTTGAAAGGAAGCAGACTTGACTTTTTTTTTTTTTAAACACACAAAAGTAAGGCAAATGTTCGATACATTATGTCATGTATAACTTCAACTATACTTCCTCAAAGGAGGTGTGTTTATTTTCTTTCACTTTTGAAGTACTTTGAATTGCAGTTTTTAAATTGAGTTGCAATATTATACAATTTTTTGAAATTATTTCTATTACTTCAGTACATTTTTTTTTTAAATGTTTTTGTTTTAGAGGAACTATGTGGGTGTTTGAAACCTAAGCTGTAGATCCTTGATTTTGCTTTGAAATACGTGATCAAATGTGGGTCTCATCAGTGCAGGTGTCCTCAAAAAATAACATAATTTTTGCAAGCACTAATCTGGTGGATGAATTGATGAATTTCCATGTGCAGGCTACAGCATGTCAAGCAGCATGAAAAACTTTATATGGAAATGTTATCATATTATTTTATTATGTGAAATTATCTTGATGGAGAAAAATAAATTACCGAAAGAGCTTTGGCTTTTGTTACATAGATTTGTGGGATCGAATACATGAACTGGTTGGTATTCTTATTTGCAGTTGCCATAAAGATCTTTACTGTTGTTCTATTTGGGAGGCTCTTAAGTTTAAAAATTATACTATTTCTTAAGTGACACCCCAATACACCAGAGGTCTTACATGCTTTACATATTACAGGAAAGTAATTAGAAGCCAAAAAATTTAGTCGTTTCCCGGAAACATACAGTAGCTTTTACTAACAAGACTTTTTCAGTAGCATCACAAACATTAGAGTTGTAAGTTATCTCTGGGCCTACAAATTAAATCATCTAATTAAAAAGCATTTTGTTCTCCTCTTGCCCCCTGCAGACAGGTTTGCTGAAGAACTGTTTCCAAGTTTGCAAAATGATACCATCAGTCCTCCAGCAATGTACCCCCTACCTCAGATAGATATCCAAAGCTCTTCATTTCCATTAATTTTCAGCTGCTGTTGAGGAAATTGTTCAGCATTTCGGTGTTGAATAATGGCTGGATGACTGAACAAAGTGTAAACCAATTTGACAAGTTACCATGAAACAGAAAAACAAACTTTGAAGAAATGATGTTATGAGTGAGAGAATGCTACAAATTGAGTTGCACATTACCAAAAGTATATGAGAACCACTATACAGTAAATCAGAGACTGAGATTAACTCCCAGGTAAGCCCTCTGATATTTGAATGTAAAGGTAAAGCCCCATAAAGAGAAATGTCTAATTTCATAAAGGCCTGGGTTTTGACCTCTTTTTGATGTGCCGCAAAATAAACTACCTAGTAAGAGTCCACGAACTTAGAGAACGTAAACATAATCCCATATCCCCAAAAGAGCATCCAAAAAGAATTCTCAGAATCATTTCTCACTTAAAAAAATGCAACACAAAAACCACCAAAACCCACCAAAAAACTACCCAGGGATGTTTACAGAAACAGAGGATCAAAACTGTTCATTGTCCCTCTAAATATAAAGCTCATCTCTTCAAATGCATCTCTTTAGCTGCAGCTAGATTTTAATCATGTACCTCACAGACTTTTATAAAAATCGATGATAAAACTATCACCTGCATAATCTTCCTGCTCTGTGTTTAAATGACTTGAAAAGTACTCTGCGTCCTTGAAATAAATTGACTCAAATACAAGAGTACCAGATACAAGATAAGAAGAGAGATCAACAGAGTAATGTGCAGGTAAGCAGGCAAGACAATAGATACTTATCAGTGGTAACAAAGGCAGTTACATATAAATACAACACAGCTAAGATAATGACAAATTAGAATGGTATCAACCCCTAATTTAATGTTAATGAGCACACCTGCAAGAAAGTCAGGAAATGGCAAGTACTCCCATATAAAAGCAGCATTAATGGAAATCACTATCAATGACATTGGTTTTATATCCAATAAACAAAGCACAATTTTATTAAAATTCTTTTAAAAAGTCGATTTGAAAATACCAGTTCAGAGTATAACTTCGACTTTTGTTTAAAATCAGATCTTTTTAATACAAGGAGTTTTAGAATTGTTTTTCTTCACAACATTTCACCTTTCAGATGCTTCAGCAGTTGACATTTCTTTATTCAGTCAGTGTGTAGGAATTCTATTTGGAGGCAAATGCAATATGTTAACCTGCAACGAATGAAATGAAATTTATTGATTTAATTCAGATATAAAAATCTGTGTGTTAATACTGATTTTATAAAACATGTTTAATTTCTGGCAAGGTTGTCTAAGAAAAGCCATTCTGCTGTAGAGTAGAAAGGTGTATTTGTAGCCCAAACTATGAGATATTTAGGGATAACTGCTTGTTCTGCAGAGTCTTTCTATATAAGCTTGGGGAAGTCTTAACAGTCTGTGTCTTAGATCCCTACCAGCAAAGTATAAGTAACGTGTTATGTTTTACCATTCTGCTGTCTTATTGCACTGCAAAATTTTTAGAAACTACTTTGTTGGAATGGCTAAATATATAAAAATGATAATATTTTCTTTTAGAATATATCTATGATGTAAAACTGGAGGAAAACCAGCTACTAATTTTGCAATACTACAATGGTTTATTTGAAAGAATAGTATGGATCCCCTTGCCTTGTACATCCACTGATACTATATTCCTCTTCAAATCATGTCTGTAAATGCAAATCTAAATCTAATGTGAAAAGCTTAATTTTAGTTATTATTGAAGAATGCATGTGTGTATATTTGTCTCCATGTAATTGTGAATTATAATGTTAGTACAACTATAGTACAGCTTTAATTACTTTTTCTTTCCCTGCTTAACTTTCCTAAAAGTAATCTGAAACCAGTTCTGTTCAACAGCTTCCTTTTTCTGGTTATTCACAAGAGTGAATGAAGTGACTCATTAAGCATCTGTGCCTTGCAAATCTGGTGTTGTAACAAACAGGTGTAATGGTCTTGTCTCCTTAGTGAAGTGAGAAGCTCCAGCCAAATTTAATTTTGAGCCAACAGAGTTACATCTGCATAAACAACTAGAAGATTAATAGCTGCTTCTTTTGCTCTTTCCTCACTGGTTCCTGAGTGACACAAGAAAAAGTCATTCAGAGCTCCACAAGAATTGGTTGACCACTGTCATAACAAAAGACTGTAGTATAGAACTTCCTCTGTTGTAAAAAACAAAGCTGTTGTCAATAAATTTGAAGTAGCAGACCTCCCCTACACTCTCTCCAAATATACATCATATCCAAAACATGCTAAGATAATAAAAACAGTGGCCAGTTACTTATAAAACAAACTTAGTAGATAACTCTTCTGAAACTCATAATCTATCTTCTCTTAGGGAAGGCAAACATTAATTTTCAGCCTGTTTGATTAGTTAATGTTCTCTTGTAGACTGTCTCATAATTGTCTTTGGCTTGTGGAGCCTGTTTACATTTGCTCCAGCTGATGGAAGTGTTTCTGGTACACGTTCTGTGAAATACACTTTAAAGAGTGCTGCAGCACTGCATGCAGATTATCCATGTCGTTTATCTTTTGGCACATTGTCTGCTTTGCACTAAAATGCTGGCAAAGCTTGGTTTGCTTATTCCCTGGTGTTTTGTATTGGTGAAAGGATCTCTGGGAAAATTACTGCCAACTATGTCATAGGCTAAGAATATTTCCGCTATATTCCCTGTTTTGTACAAAAAAGTCTGAGGCTGCTGTGCTGTCACAGTGCTTCTGACAGCTTCGCTTCCAGCATTGCTGTTGGGAGCCATCTGTAGAAATCAGGTGTAGAGTGTGCGAGTCACTTCCTAATCTGTGCTCTATTTAGGGATGCTGTGTGGATGCACTTCACTTGGCAACACCACTTGTGCTTTCTTTTTTCCAATAATGGGACTGTGCCTTGCAAAACATCCCATAATAGACACTTTTTAAGTCCAAGCTTTGTATGTGGTGAAAGTTTTGCTATTGGATTTCTCCCATCACTGTAATACCTTCACTTTGGAGGTGCTGTCATGGTTCTAAGTTGATGAACTTTCTTATTAGCTGGTAAGATAGAAACTAGTGTTCTGAATTAATATAGATATGCCATGGAGCTTTGAATTAAAAAAAACCCCAAACAACAGATTCAATAAACAACTCTGAAATTTAATCTCTTGGCCAAGTCATACGCAGTATACTAAATACTTATTAAGGATAAGCTGTTTCTACTTTTAGAACAAACATTAAATGGCAGATGCCCACAATTCTAATACCAGATGCCAGTGATGGAAAGGATTTGTGACCTAAATACTCCTGAACAATTTCTTCCCTAAGTGCACATTCACAGTGGCACATGACTTAACTGATCGAGGTAACTGGAATGGTCTTTGTTATCTCTGCTTATCTTAGGATAGATACATTGGCAATTGGTAACATTCCGTTTAACTAGAGTGTGCCTTGCTCTCTTGAAAGGAAAAAAAAGTTTAATAGGTATGGAGTTACCCTGTTTAGTGAAATCAGATAAAACACTCTGACTTCAGTGTCAGGAAGCCTGTAAACCAATGCTTTAACTAGGATCTGAAAGAGAAGTATATTGCTCACCTTCCCCAAAGGGGGAACCCTTGGCTATTTTGGGTTCCTTCGTATTGTACAGTGAAATGATCATACTGGTGCTGATGTATTTAGAAAATTAGATTAGAGAGAAAGGTTTGTGAAGACAGAGTGGATGCAGGAGGCTTGTTTTTCCCTTTCCAACTCAATTAGAAGTTCTAAGCTTGCCTCACAATTAGAGGAGATACTATATTATGCATAAGGTCAGATTAGACTGCCATAATGGTCTCTTGGAGCTTTGTATTACACAGTCAAACAAAAATACACTCTCAAGTGAAGACCCAAGTTGTTCAAAGTAGAGGTTCCTTTTGTTTACGAATTACTTTGCAGCTTTGCCAGTACAACAGCCTGTTTTTAATTCTTATATATGTATTATTCTTTAAAATTTATTTCTTTTTCATTTAAACGGAAGTAAATATTTTTTAACAGTCTTCATTTCTGCCTGTCTGGAGCTGTGCCTGCTAATGGCACTTGATACAGGGACCAAGATGTCCCAGTCTATGGGGGATTCTAACATTGTTCTGAAGGCTAGTGATAATCATCTTTAGCTGGTGAGATGGCTGTGCACTGGCCATTGTGTCCCACATTTTGGGTTAAGGTGCACCTACCTCCTTCCACTGTTGGTCACCCTTGTGATTTTTTTACGGTGAAAAAAGGCTGCTGTACAACTCCAGCTTAACAAATATTAATGTCCACCTACTCATCTGGATCCTAGCTGACAGGGCAAGTTTTGTGTATCTCTGTAGTCTCCTTTGAGGTGAATGGCAGATGATTTTTTGTCCCTTGTACAAATGTTTTTCCTGGGTTGGTGGTTGAAT
This sequence comes from Calidris pugnax, assembly GCF_001431845.1. Classification (NCBI taxonomy): domain Eukaryota; kingdom Metazoa; phylum Chordata; class Aves; order Charadriiformes; family Scolopacidae; genus Calidris; species Calidris pugnax. Next base: position 22,483,397 of record NW_015090922.1, read on the forward strand.
AGCTTGTCACAGATATCATCCAATCTAAATTTTCACCATTGAGGATCATTTTAAATATTTATCCTCATAAGTTCCCCTTTCTAATTTTCTAGGAATATTATGTTTGTATCTTTAAAAAAAAAAAAATAATTAGCTAAACACAGAGTAAGCAGTGGCCTTGCTGTGCAGTTAATGTCTGTCTGTATATTTTGAGGTTAAAATTGGTCCTTGAATCCAAATGTGTTTACTGTTTGTTTTTTTTTTTCCTGAACAATTGCTTTTTGATTTGATGTTTCTATTGCCTCCTTTCAAGTGTTTTCATCTTTTCTGTGTTTGCTTTCTCCTTTCCCATCAATTCTGTTTGTCCTGTCCATACTCATAGGCCATTCACTAATGATGCGTGGTAATGCTTTTTTGGAAATGTTCCGATTTTGCAGATGGATTAACCTAGAAATATGAAACTGTGTTTCAGGTTTGTTTACAGTGCCTTTCAACAGATAAAGTGCAAGTTTGATCTGTAATTATAATAAACCTTATCCCCTAATTCTAGTTATTTGTCAGAAGTTCACATGGAAAAATGGCAGTGATAGAGAAGGGGCATCACTGATATTGAATGTTGAATCAGCGCTGTAATGGAAGTTCTAACCAGACACAGAAATTTTTTAAAGAATATGAACTGTAGAAGAAAATCATAATGAATCACCAGCCTTCTTGTTAGAGTTGATGATATCACTAAATGTGTTCTGTACTCTTAAATTATGTGATATTTGAATTTTTGCATCTAGAGACTAGGTGTGTAATGTAGATGAAACTGTAGTTGGTTAAACTTGAGGAGATACTTCTGCATTTATTTATTGACAGCAAAACTAAATTGCTTTCTAAAGACATCTGAATACAGAGAAGGTACACAAACATGGCTGAAGCAATTTATTTCACAACATCTATTCATTGGTAGAAAGATTTTCTTTTTTTTTTTTTTTTTTTTTT
>NW_015090922.1:22484577-22560864 GCF_001431845.1 Calidris pugnax
AGCTGCTTACAGGGGCTGGGGGGGTGGTTGCTTGGGAAAATACCTTTGCAAACATTGGCCCCTCTTTTTTTTTTTTTTTTTTTTTTTTCCTTTCTGTGCTTGCATATTCCAAAATGCTAGTATGCCAGATTACCTACTGTAGTGGAAAAAAGAAATTACTGGAAAATGTCAATGTGAAATAACAACAAAACATGGTGTTTTGGTTTAGTAACAAGTTAGATGCGCACTCCCTTCTCTTTGTAGCTTCTAGTGGTACAAATAGAGAAATATACTTTAAAGCTGTAGTTAGCAGTAAAAATGGGCACGTCCTATATTGCAGTCTGTGGTCAATCAAATAATTCTGCTACTAAAACTGTAAACTAAGTTCTGTATCTCAGAAGGCAATGATGCCTCATGATGTGAAGAAAAAAATTTCCCTTTCATTTTATTTACTAGTACATAATAGCAAATTTTGACAGCATTATTGCAGAATATTCTTTTGAACGGAAGTGCAATTGATAGAACAATAGGGTTTTAGGAAGGTCAGCTTCCATTGGCAATAACTGCTGTAGAGATAGTGAATCTCTGGAAAGTTGGAATCAAAATGGAAAACGGGTTGGAGGTATTCGATTCCTCTCCAAGATACTCACTGGTGCCAGAAATTTCTAGTATGTTTACTTTGAGTTTTAGTGAAGTTATGTCTAATAATATATCCTCAAAAACACTGCAGTGTAGTTTTTAGTTAAAATCCCATTTAGAAAAAGGTCTGCATGAAAGCTATATCATTCAGGTACAGATAGGGACATAATTATGCGAAACTAGCCTGCATGATTACATGTGGACATGCACATGTCTGTGAAGTCAAGAGTCCTTATTACAAACTATGATAATTCATATTGTGTATCAGCTGCCCACCCTAGTCCTGGAATATTCTAATATACAGTAGTACCTCTTAATTATGAACTAATTTTTCACAAGTTGAGGGCATAACTTTTATAGAAAGGTGGATGAGCAGCCAGAAATAGAGATGCATAATGCACGCATCCTTTCAGAGCAGGATATATATTGAAGATTTTTTATGTGCAATTCTACAGTATATGACAGAATTTATACAAATAGTTCATACTAATTTATAGCTGTTTAAGTGGTACTTGGCAATATTCAAATTAATAAGGTTTTGTCTTGAAAGACAGTTTTGGCTTACACAGTATTTTTAAGAATGAGTTAATACAGTTCATTACTTGTACCAGCTTGTGAAAGTGGTATAGGTGGAAAGATGAGAAATGTGGCTAGCTCTTTCATTGCATTTCTAGTTAACCCAGGAGAGTATTGTCAAGGCTATTCTAGACAATAGGATATTATTTAATAATATCAGTTTATGTTAGTGTTACAGCAGGTGAGCAAACACTGATATGGCTGGTTTTGGAGTTGTGTGTACATACATAAATATTACTTTTGAAAATAAATATAAAAGACTGAGTGATGTAATGGTAAATTTGAGACAAGCACTTATGTTGTTATAATTGCAAACAATCACACCTTGACAGAAATGCAGAACACCTTAGACAGAGTACATGATGATAAGCAGGCAAATGAGTCTCTACCGACTTGCATGGGATGTAGCTGCCATAACCGTCTCTAGGAACAAGTTCTGTTACTTGTTTATCTATGTGAAGTACAGGTGATGAAATAAAAACAATGAAGGCATGCATATGGAAATTCAGCTCATATCAGTGTAGCAAATAAGGAGGAATTTGGAAAATTATGGTATGCTGTAACTGACTTGGCTTATGAGAAACTGTTAACATTTTATGATGTTCGCTGTTGAAGTATTTGTGCTTATAATAACACATTTCTCTCATCCTTCCTATAATTCTCTTTTCCAGTAAGAATGAGGCTATATTTTATGTTTGAAGTGGGGTGGGGGGGGGGTGGGGGGGAACCTGTCTATGCTGGAAGCTTGCTGTGGAATCTAGACAGATTTTAGTCAGGTCCTTCTGATGGGCTTTGTTTCCAACCTGTGCATTCTACTTGAGCTTAGTGGGGCTGGCAGCTAGCTAAAAAGTGCTCACTTCACATAGAAATTTTTCTCTTAAGAAAAAAACAGGAAGTTTTCCTCTCTTCTCCAGTGATGATCACAATACTTAGCTTGGCCTCCACTTCAAGTATAAATGCTTTGTCTTTGAAGATGATAAAGGTAGAAATCTTTGTGTTTCTGTTCTGAATTGTGGCGAGTCACATAGATTTGTGCATCATACAGATATTATTTGTTTATATAAATATGATGTAGTTTGGCCTTTATGTTTTCTATCACATCCTTGATTTGACTCTGATCCTCATATTTTTTTTTTAGAAATATATTTTTATTCTCCTGCTGTTACTTAACAACCTAGGAGGCTTGTTAATGAATTAAAAAATTCTCCCCTCTTTCCCCACTTTGGAAGCTAGCATTTGTGCCCTCACATAAGCTTTCTGAAGGGAATGTATGAATGAATGAGAATCATAATGGCTGGCAGCTTCCTGACCTACATGACAGAGGAGCCAATGAAGAGAAGTGGTCAGCTGGACCTCATGCTCACAAACAAGAAGGGGCTCATTGAGAATGTGAAGGTCCAAGGCAGCGTTGGCTGCAGTGACTATGAGATGGTGGGGTTCAGGATCCTGAGAGGAGGTATCAGATCAAAAAGCAAGATCACAGTGCTGGACTTCAGAAGAGTAGACTTTGGCTTTCTGACTTCAAAGATCTGCTTGGTATAGTCCCATGCACTAAGGGCCTGGAGGGAAGAGGGGCCCAAGAAAGCTGGTTAATGTGCAAACATTGCCTACTCCAAGCTCAAGAGCAGTCCATCTCAACAAGTAGCAAGTCAGGATAAAATACCAGGCGGCCTTCATGGATGAACAAGAAGTTCTTACCAAAACTGAAACACAGAAAGGAAGCATGCAGAAGGTGGAAGCAGGGACAGGTAACCTGGGAGCAACACAGACACACTGTTTTGCACAGAGTTGGGAAAGCTAAAGCCCAACTGGAATTGAGTCTGTGAGGGACGTCATAAGCAACAAGAAGGGCTTCTATAAGTAAATAAGTGAGAAGAGGAGGACTGGTGAAAACATGGGGTTACTGCTCAATGGGGCAAGGAACCTGGTGATAGAAGACATAGGAGAAGCTGAAGTACTTGATTCCTTGCCTCAGTCTTTACTAGGAAGAGTGGCTGTCAGGAATCCCAGGCTGCAGACACCATGGGGGAAGATCTGGAGCAAGGAAAATGTATCCTTGGCGAAAGAGGATCAAGTTCCAGCAAACTGGACATACATAAGTCCCTGGGCCCTGATGGGATGCATCTGCAAGTGCTGAGGGAGCTGGCTGGTGTCATTGTAAGGCCACTCAATTATCTTTGAATGATTGTGGTGATTGGGAGGGGTGCCTGAGAACTGCAGGAAAGCAAATGCCACTGCTGTCTTCAAAAAGGACAGGGAGGACCCAGGGGACTACAGGCAAGTCAACCTCGCCTTGAACTCTGGGAAAGTGATAGAACAACTTATACCGGGGAAGCATTTCCACACAATGAAAAGCAAGAAGGTCATCAGGAGTAGTCAGTATGGATTCATCAAGGGGAAGTCATGCTTGACCAACTTGATAAACTGCTATAATGAAACGACTGGCTTCCTAGACTAGGGGAGAGCAGCAGATATTGTCGACGTTTACTTCACTAAGGCTTTTGATGCTGTCTGCCTCATAGAGAAGCTAATGAATTATGAGCTGGATGAGAATACAGTGAGGTGGATTGAATACTGACTGAATAGCCGGAACCAGAGGGTGGTGTTGAGTGGCCTGATCCTGTTTATCGTCTTCATTAATGATCAGAATGTTGGGGTAGAGTGCACCCTTAGCAAGTTTCCTGGTGACAAAAAACTGAGAGGAGTAGCTGATACACCAGAAAGTCATGCTGCCATCCAGAGGGACCTCAAGAGACTGGAGAAATGGGCTGACTAGAACCTCATGAATTTTTAGCTGTGAAGTTGTTCATGAGTGTTAGTTAATTTTATAATATACAAAATACAATAGAAGTGCCAAAGCACTATTGAAGGTAAGTATTAATTTATATAGATTCCCCAGAAGGGAAACATACAAACTCATTTGTTTGTAGACCTTGTATCTCTTGTTACTCCTGCCAACTCTGCTTTCTTTCATGAGAGACTGAATATGATGTGGTACTCACTTTAAATTATTTCCTAAATAACTCTGTTGCTATGGCAGCAACTGCTGCTGGAATTTACATGCAAAGCACTCCAGTGAGGAGATTTACACAAAAGTCATTGAAAATGGTCATTTGTCAGCATTTTTATAGCCCGCCCACAAAGCAGTTCATTATCCATCTCTCCACTAGAAATCAGGAGGTCTGTTATGACTGGAAGAGCTACAGATCCAATAGAGGAAAAAGAAAGGCCCAAGCTATCTAGTATAGGTACTTGGTTGATTTGTTTGACCCTTGAAGGATGTGATTTGCTACTGTGTAGGAACAAGACCTCAGTCTGGTGTTTCTCACCATCAAGTGATTAAGTGCAATATCTTTTGGTGACTTTGCTTACAAAATAAAGCTGAGCTCTTTGGGAAAACAGCTTTTTTTTAAAAAAGTATGAAGACTACACTAGTATACTAATTTTTAAAATATTCTAACATTGCTTTTGAAAGTACTGTAGGACTTCTAGTCTTGTACGCTGAGACTTGCTAGCTAAAGAGAAATCCAGGCATTGCCACATTCACTTGACTTCCAGGAACCTTGCATATAGGCTGAAGATCATATGACTAGCTGAAAGGGCTGGGTACATTTTCCTCTTCCTTCTGAAACTTTTTCCTGAGTAGTAGTAGTGAATGCTTTAATTTTTACTCTGAGAGGTAAACTTTTACAAGTTCATGATGAAACTAAAAGATGGATTTGAAGAACTACCATACAAATTAAAAATTTGTGTGGTCCATGACATTAATTTGCCTTTCCTTTGACATTTTTCACTTTACTTTTTGAGATCTCCAATTAGTAATCATTTTAACCTTGCAGTATATTTATGAACTGGGCATCTTTCTTTGTACTGTAGATACGAAGCATATCATATGTTACATATGCCAGGTATATACGTCTAAATAGTTTGTTGATGTGTACACCAGAACAGGGAAGAAAGCTGAGCTATGTTAGTCTATTCCCTGTATCCAGAAGCTTTTCCCACTCTCCTCCTATACTGAGGCAGCATTGTTCATTCAGTTACGTTACTCAGATAGGACGCGTTGCTGTTGTGTTCCTGTAGAAACTCCACCTATAAGGATGGAGTCCAGAAGTTTAGAAGCCATGCAGCACTGGTAAAGAAGCATCCATAATGTGATCCTGCTTGAGCTAGGGAGAAAATCAGCTTCACTCAGCAGCTGATTAAGTGTATCAATCTACCTTCCCTGCAAGGAGTTTCAAAGCCTGTGTTGCCATGGTCAAGGCAAGTGTTAATGTTCTTCATTGCACTAAAATATGAGTTAACACCAGATACTTAATTTTCCCTGGTATAAGTGGTTTATAGGCCCTTTTTGTATGGATGTACAAAATAAAAATAAAGGTCATATTCTTCAGCAAGGAAGTAAACATTCCGTTATTTCTTTCTGTGATATAAGACTAGAGCAAAGAAACGTAGATCTTGTCTATTGATTTTATTTATTCCTTAATCAATCCTATCTTTGAATAAAGTAAAATTTTTAGCAATTTCTCAAGCCTTGGAATAAAAATTAACTTTAAAGGCCAACTGACTTTCTCTTGAATTTTAATTGGAAGGATTTGAAATTCAATTTTGTCTTAAAACTGAAACCCAAAGTACATATGACAAGTATATCCTGGTTTTGTTGGATTCTAAAGAAAATAATAACCACATAATCCAAATAGCTTTGGGAAATTACATGGCATATAGTGAAGTTCCTGAAATGGTTTGGGCATTCTTACTTCCTGTGGTTGTCCACAAAGATTTGAGATTTTTCTTTCTTTTTCCTGTCCGTCTTTGTTCCGCATTCAGTTGCTATACCTTAAATAGTCACATATTAAAGAAAAGGAATAAATAATTGCAGATATTCACACTGTACAGTGTGTTTCTCAACGTATTTAAAATCTGATTGGCAGTATGCTTAACTTTGCAGATTAGAAGTAGCACATACCATACTTTGAAGAATGGGATGAAGTTGTTACTGTGTTTTATATGCTCCTGGAAATAAATGTGACCAGGGACAACACTGCATGCACGCTGGGTATCAAGACAGCAAGTTATGAATGCTTGTTCTAACAAAGCAATGTTCTTTGACCTTGGCATACCCAAAATCAAGCATTGCACAACTTTATGCTGGCAGAAAAAAATAATAGTATTTGTTTTCTTAGATCTCTGTTATTGCATGTAAAAACAGAGAACTATTAAAATACAAATGGAGTACATGCAGCTTTAATTGGAGACTTTGAAGCAGGATTTAAATCTTAAAACTGCATTTGCCTGTGAAATCATTTGCAACAAACAGCAGTATATCCACAGGGCTGAAGGGAAAATGCAAGGGAAAAAATAAATGCATTCATAAACTTTTTTATTTTTCCTACTAATGTGGAAAAGCTGCATGTACAAAGTACTTCCTCAAAAGGAGATGGAGCAAACTATATGAGCCTTGAAAAATGTTAGCGCATTGATTGCCACAAGGAAGCTTCCTTCTATGATGGCTTGTTATGCCATAAAATGACACAGTAAACTCAGAATATCAATAATATCTCTATGAAGTCTGAAGAAAAGCATGTCATGCTGCCTTTTACTGAATTAAGGACTACCTGAATTTTGTTAATCTTGTATGTAAGCTTGTATGTACAGTTTGAGAAATTCTTTGTTATATAGAGGTAATTGAGACAGCAGAAAGTTGAAAAATCTTCACGCAAGAGAAAATGTCTTAATATATTTAAATTTGCATGTACTTATTTATGAAGTAAAGAATCCCTGAATGGAGTAAATATAGTATGATGCTTTATTAGGTTTGATAATCAAGCAACTTACTCAAATAATGAAGGATTGCATGGCAGATTCCTAATTGCAAAAGACTTGAAGAACCTCTAATTATACCTGCTATTTTTGTTGTAGAGGTATAGATAATTCCAACTACTTTCCTATGAAATCTGTCGGTATACAATAACTAAAATGAAAAGTGGAAGTCCAGAAGAGTCTTGATGGGATGTGGTGCATTTGGTGGCAGCTATTTTGGTACCTGGTTTTGGCTGGGAATGGAAGAACAGCTGAGGTAGGGTAATGCTATATCAAAGAGGTCATATCCTAGGTACTCAGGACTTGGGCATGGTCTGGACAGACTTTCTCTAGCCTATGTTGTTAAAGCAGAAGTTTGTATAAAAACAGACACTCAGGAATAAACACAGCATGCAAATAATTGTTCCTATAAACTTGCAGACTTTAAAAGTTCTTGCATTTTGGCATCTGTTTTTAAGTATTACTGGCTTTATTGACCTGCTTATGGGTAGTATTTTCAGAATTCATTATCACCATCATAATATCTCTTGGAAACAGCGCTCAGTACATGATTGGAGGTGCACCCTGAGGTTGGGACTCAGAGTTGGTATTGTCCCAAGCAGAATTATGGTGAAATCTGTCATATCGCTCCTGTCTAGTTGCTGAGGAATCTTCTGAGGGTGTTTTTTCCATAGCTTTTGTCTCGGTGTCTGCCCACATCTCTTTGTATGGTAATTATTTATTTTTTTAAAAAGCCTAATTAGTGAGTTTTGTTTTCATTTTGTAAATGAATGTCTACATTGCTACTGAGGTTTCTATTATTTCTTTTCTTTCTTTTTCTTTTTTCCCTGTGGGGGCAGTAGGGAAGTGGGAAAAAGGAAGGATCTCAAAGCTGAGACCATTTTGCCAGTGAAAGCAGACCAGTTGGGCTACAACCCAAACTAGGGCTGAAGTGGGAACCATCCTAAAAGTTAGTTTACTGTAATATTAAGGAAGTTTCTAGTACAACACGTCAGGTTTTATATTGTGACATATCTAAGAAGTTCCTGAAAACTTGGGAATTACAGATCCTTTTGTCTGTTCTACTTATGCAGAGCTTAACTTTCTCTGCTTGACAGGGGCCTAAAAACATGGCATGGTAATATATAGAGTTGCTTTTCACTCTTCCTGCCCTCGAAGTACTGCTGTTAAAGATACTGTCTATCTCTTATTTTTCTTTCACATCAGCCAATTGTAATGTTTGAGTCCTATATACAGTAATAATAACAAACCCCCCACTTTTGATTTTTTGATTTTGCTTCTAGTATACGTTCTATGTACTTTTGACAAAGATTTCAAATCCTATTTCACTTGCTGTGCAAATTAAAAGATTTTTTTAAACCATGCTAAAATGAGGTCCAAAATAGAAATTCTACTATGGGAAATAGATGTGCTACTGGTGAAATGGTCTGTTTTCAGGTGTTATGTGTGGCAGGCTTTTGGATAGTGTCTTACTGTTCCTGCATGTTCCAAAGGCTTAATGTTGGTGCCTTGAATGTGGGAAGCTCTATGGAGCTGGGAGGTGGCCATTTCCTCAGAAAACCTTTCAGTTTTCACACGTCTAGCTTGGAAATGCAGGAGTGTGCCTCTGAAGCTAGGCTGTCAATCCAGGTTGACTTTAGAGGAGACTGTGCTTTTCTTCATTGCTGATGGAAGGAATGGATGTATGAGAGTGATGTTACAATTCTTAGTGATTACCAAATTGACTTTAATTAGAAAATTTTGACCAGATGCATCTATTTAGCATTTTAAATACCTTTACATGGCAAGACATACTTTTATGAAGAAGTATTTTAATATATATGTATTCTGTAATGATTTTTAAAACTAATTTTAGGAAGAAAATAATCCTAAAAGTTATGCATACTTTACAATCATTATGTAATTAGCTAAATGAGACCACTGCAGAGTTTTAGACTGTAGAAAGTCCAGTGCTGCTTATATATAGTTATGACAAAAAAATATGTTTCTGGGAAGGTTTTTTCCTTTGGGTAGGGCACAGCTTGCATCCTTTTATGGAATTAAATCATCTGGCAAATTTCTGTGAACTCTAAATTTCCGTGCTGTATCTAAGTGAAAATACAATCAATCTGATGATAGTTATTGCTGGTGAAAGTTGGTGGTAGCTTACTAAGCAGAATTTTTTTCATCTGTAGCTTACATAGTTTAAGCCATATGTATCGGAGTCATATATAGTTCAGTTCAAGTCACTGAATGCTAATGAAATATGTTCTTTATTGAAATAAGCTTGCATTTTATGTGCTGAAAATTAGAAGACTTCATACATTGAAACTGGCAGCTTGCATCAGCATTCTCCTAAAACCTTTTTAGCTGAATTTGCCTGACTTCAAAGGCAGCCATTTCTGTTGATCTTTGATAATTACGTATCCTTGAATGCTGTAGGGCAGATCAGCTTTATGAGACAGAATATTGGAATGAAGTCACAGCACACTAGAGGAAATAGGCTAAGTACTAAATATTTTACCTAATAATCTTGGTGCTGTTCAGCCTTCTTGTCCTGAGATAAGTATTTCTTCTTCCTCTGTAATCCATTAGGTTAATGGATATAGATGGCTTCTGTTTGTTTAGGGTTTTGGACACATCGTGTCCTTCTTACCATTAATCAGTTTAGGGTAAGCTCACAGTGTACAAACCTTATGGCGACCAAAAATTCTACTCTTCGGCAGTCATTATAAGTCTGGGTAAGAACATAAGGTCAGTTTTTCCTGAGGTTGCATACAACAGCCTACATAGGGAGTAACTGATTAAAAAGAAAGACTGGCCTTGTCCAGAGCATGCAACATTATGAAACTCCGTATCAAACTAGTATTTTTTCAATAGTTCTCAATGTCTGTGAAGAGTTTTTACAAAGAACAGACAGAAAAAGAAAAGGTGACTTGCAATTTCAATAAAATTTCTCAAAATGCCAAAACCCCACATTTTCTTGGACGATATGGAAAAAAGAAAGGAAAAGTATGAGGCTTTCTTAAGTAGTACCATGGTGGTAGAAATTAATTTCTTTTCTGAAATAAAAATTTCTATCCTTATGATGTGTAATGGTATGTTGAGGGCAAGAAAATAGCAAACTGCTCAGAATATGATGATGATACCAGAAAAAGCTAAAGATAAGAAGTGATCCATTCCAGAAAATCCTACTTTTTATCCTAAAAGCAGAGAGAAGCTGTGATTAAACTCTTGCCTAAGCTATAGATGACCCAGTTAAAGCTTTGTTCATAACAGAAACTGTAACTTTAATCAAGCCTGAATATAAAATCTAATTATATTTCAGTGTGTATTTAAGATTGAGAGTATTTGTGCTTAGCTGGGGGTAACAACTTGCAACTTCCTATATACAATTCTATTTGTGCTCGAGAACGAATGTTGTCATGTAGTTCTGTTTGCTATGTATTTTAATTTATTAAGAAATTCTGATGTAAGTCTTCATGTATTTCATATTGTCATAAAAACTTTTTAGCATCTTCTATGCACACAACTGATTTTTCTAAAGGTATGTAGTTTCTGAAGCTTGTTTTGGCATTGCAGACAGGATTTTTTTGTTACAGGAAAATAAATAGGAGCAGAAGAAACTTCAGATCTAAATAATTTACCTGTAATTACTTTTATTATCCTTGCTGTCTCAGTGGAGACTGGAAAAGAGGAGTAGTAATGGTTATTAAAGAGTAAAATATTTAATGACTTAGAAAGAATTGATCCTTGCTGTTTATAAAACAGTATTAAAAAAATGAACTTTCAGAGTAAAATGCACGAACATTGCCTTGGAGTAAAATTAGTAATGGAATGGAAATGAGTGTCACCCAGAAAAAAGAAAACTATATCACTTAAGTAATTAATTATATCACTAAGTAATTGGACTCCTAGGCCGTGGTATCAGTCGTTCCCCACTGACATTGTTAGTTTCATGGAGTAGTTTCACATATTTCTTGTATTTGCCTTCCATGGAAAGAAATGTTATATATCAGATTAGAAGTAATGGGCATAACAACCATCTGCTTATTGGAGGTAAATGTATGAAATGGTTAATTTTCTGAATCAACCAGAAAGCCAAATCAAGTGGAGCCCCCAAACAATACAAAGAAAATACCTTCCTTTTTCCTTCTCCTTGTCCCCCAGGTGCATTCCATTTAGTGAAAATTTTGTATATTAGTGTAAGAGTCAAAGGTTAAAGAAGATAAGACAGCTGGAGATAAAGGAGTTGATGTAGAAGAATAATAGTGTTCCAGCTGAACAAGTAATCAAAGAACCAATCTTTTTTGTGTGTGTCGTCCTGCATTCAGAACAACTGAATTCTTTAATTCATTTTATGCAGGACTCTAACCGTGATTTTTAGGCCTAATAATTTTCATACTTTAAGCGATTTTTCATTTTCTGCAATAAGCTTGAAGAGTCTTGACTTGAACTAGCTGATCAGGTGAGATGTGAGAAATAGCACACTTGTCTTTGCAAGTAAGTGCTAATTCTGGTGTAAACATATTTCCCTTGGTAAACATATTTCCCTGTGTAAAAACTAAGTTGTTTGGTTGGTTTCTTTTGTGTGAGAGAGAACCCTGCTATAAATGACGCTATGCTTCTTGCATGTTCTCCAAATGATGGATATAACTGGAAGAGGAATGGGTGATTAGAGTATTCACTGTGTGAGCAAGCATCTCAGTTATGTATTGTGAAGAATGATCCTTAAATCTGTCCTGAATCATAGAAGGGCTTAAATTGTCCTGTAATGCATCTCTTGGTTTGAGGAGAATAATAGGTGGCTGACATCCACTGTTTTTTCTCATCTGTAGCGATAGGAACCAAGGACTTAAATTACGCCACTGTTATCACATGATTTAGACTTCCTTTGTTGCAGAGTGGAGAAGAGTTGTGGGGACATTCTTTAAATTAGTTGCTACATTTATAAAAGTACTTGCTTTTTTCTGTGATTGTGGGTAAAAAAAATGAAGTATCTCCAAAGCAGTAGAGAAGAACCTAAAATTGATTTAACGTCTGTGACTCTAGTGACTTTCCAGTCTAAATTGGATATGCTCTTTTATTCTGACATTTTCTGTTCTAATTGAGTAATGTTAAAATGATATGAAATGCCACATCTGAAAAATCTGGAGATTTTATTGTGAAGTTGTATTAGGTTTTCAAGGATTTTTATTTTGCTTGTTATAGCTCATTGTCAGAAACAAGAGTTCCACTCTTTAGGTAAGTAGTTTTGGTTAGATGAGCACAGTTAGGCAATTGTTGTTAACACCACCAGCAGCAGCTTCCTCCCATAACTGGCAGAAATAACAGAATTACATTTATGCAAGAGTATTTGATGGGGGCAACTTGCCTGAGTGATAGCTCAGAGCAAAGATCTGTAAGTAGATCAGCAGTAAAGTAGTAAAGATCAAACAATATAGCAGATGCTCTATACCTCCTAACATTTATCCACCTCACCCCAAAGGAGGAGTAGTATAACTCTGCCTTTGGGAACACTTGAGAGTGAAGGACCTCCAGGGAGATCTGGGATCAACCTTGGACCAACTTTGCTTGGTTGGATCCCACATGCTTAATATCCTGCTCTTCCTGACTGCTGATAACCACTGCTCCCATCAGTAAGGAAAGGGGAAGTAGAGAGAGTCAAATGTCTACAATTTTGTATTGCTTTTTATATTAGTAATAACTCACAGAGGCAATAAACATCTAAGCTCCTTCACAGGGATTCATTATTGTATCGTAGTTAGTGCATGGGCTTCATTGATCCCAACTTGAACCATGACATATGGCCTATATTCTGTCTTTTCCCTCTTCTCCCTCATTCTTTCACTTGTCCTAATAGGTAATATTGAAATATATAAGAAATAGTTTAATATTGTCATCTCTGGCTTCCACAACTGTAGTAGGTAGTAATTATTGCAAAATGGCAGATATAGTAGAGCTCCAACAACCCTTGCTCCAACAGCTAGTAAATTACAAGGTGTCGGTGTGACGCTGTCTGGATAATTGCATTGATATTGTAACTTAATTTTCATACTTTGAATGAATTTGGAGTTTGGGTTTTCCAAGGATACCTAAAAGTCAAGCATCGGAGTTAAGGTATTGAGATTTGCCACTGTTATTACAGCATTTAACATTGTGTATTGTAGCATTTCAAAATGTTTTTTTTAAGCTTTACTTTTTTTCCTCCAAGAGAGGAATAAAAGGTGCTTGCTGAATAAGCATTCATAAAAACAGTAATGTAATAAAAGGTGCTTGCTGAATAAGCATTCATTATTTCTGTACTTATGGCTCATTCATATAAATATACAGACAGGAATGAGGTTTAAGAATTCATGTCCGTATTCAAATAGCAGTTTCCAGATTTGATGGCTCTGAAACAGATGTATGACAGAAATGGGTCCAATCTGCAGAGTGTAAATATGGACAGAACTGTTGTCCAGCTCAAGGGTAGACATTCTGGTTTGAATTTCCAAGGATTCATCTGCAGTTATGAACAGGAGTGCCCAATACAGCCAATTAAATTTAAAGGTAAAATGGCCTCTGTAACTGGCCAAGTTTCAGACCTCTACTCTAAAATGTTACAGGAATTTTATTAAGATGGACAGAATATTTTTTTCCTTTACATTTGATTCTTGGTTTGTCTGAAATGTTTTTAGAAGGTTACCTTTAACACATCAGGCATTTGGTCCTTTCAGTTCATTGGTTTATTTTATATCATTTTATGAACAACTAGCGAAAGCTGCTTTTTATGGGAAATATTGGTCAGTCTTAATAAGCGGTGTTTCCACCCCATCTTCTGTTAGGCAGGTTTTATTGTTGAACTCTGTCCACTTCTGGACAGAGTGGAAATATTACCTTTCTGTTTCACTAGATAGAGGTCCATCTCTTGTGAACCATCAAAGCTGCAGAAGTTCCTTTTGTTCCCACTGTGATAACAGCACAAATTATTTTTTTTATAATAACCTTAGCAGACTTGGTAAGAAATACTCTCATGTGTTTGCTCCATTAGGCAAACAGGACACAGGCAGATACCAACTTACAAGAATAGAAATTGTGCCCTGAGGCAATATTTTTTGATATCTTGATTTATTTTTTTTTAATTTACTGGCAAGTGGATGTTGCTTTACAAACGTTGAGTTCTGTTTATCTCCAGAGCTGTGTTGTCTCTGCCTCAATACAGCTCTGGACATAAACATTTTAGGTATACATGATATTCTTTTGATTGCTTCTTCCAGTCCATCTCTCTTCTCCATCTCTTCTTTGCAGACAGTCAACATTATTCTCCATAATGTGCTAGAGTCCTTTGAATTCCCAATATAAGTGTGATAATGCTTTGTTAACAAGGTTGCAAATCACCAGAAATTCACTGTGGCTTTTGATATTGCTGTTAATTCAGTGAAACTTTTCAGAACATCTGGACCTGCTTCAGGCTTCTTCTAGTACTGTTTCTGAACTTTCATCACAATGATATCTGAAGTCAGATGGTTATTTTTAGTTATCAACACATTCTGCTAACAGTTAAGCTTCTTTATTTGGTTACCTGTGGTAACCAAATCTTTGAAAATGCTGCTAACCTAAATCTTACCACCACTCCACCCCAAAGTTGTGTTCTTGGCTTTGACACACCTTCTGTGATCAGACCTTGTCATCTCTTAGAAGCAGTGTTTCTGTCATAAGATGTAAGTGAATGCTGTAGCCCTGAAGCTGCTTTCTGTTTCTCAAAGGAAAGTTCCAACTCTGTCAAAGATATCTAAGTTTTTTGTCCCTAATTTGATACTACAGAAAATTCATTTTGTCATAAAAAACTGTGAATTCAGGTTTGTGTGTTCAAGAACTCAAAGGCTGGAGACCCTGGCTCATTAGATGCCATAGATCTTACTCTGCAGAGTGCAAAGTCGGATAACTCTGGACTTCCAGAAAAATCAGTAGAACTAGTTCAGGGATTAGTCTGGCTCTAATCTTCCATGATCCATAATGTGAACTTCATACTATATCTAGCCTTTTGTAACTTCAGTCTGGATTTTTATATATCTTCAGGTTATCTGCTTACAGTAACCATCAACAAAATCGTTTTTAAAGGAAGGGATTGTGACTATATAGTTGAAGAGACTTCTAGTCTTTATACTTGTTGAAGGTATTAGGAACTCTACTTGACTGAATCCTATGTTCTTTATGTTTTTTTCAGTGAAAAGCTCCTTCAGTTTTAAGAGAGCTTGCATGCATAAACTATGCAAAATCTGTCCCTAAATCCCTAGAATGCTTAGGAGAACTGGCATCTCTGTCTTCCCACAGTTCTTGTTGGCATGAGATCCAGAAACTGAGATATTTTTTTTGCTTTAAATTTACCCTCTATACCAAGAGCCAAGTAAATAGAGAGATATGAATGTTCCTGTTAGTGTAGAGCTGAATTTAAAGCATATGTTCTGCTTTCTGGATTATTTTCTTTTAAATTCCTTTTGGGAACTGCTTTGCTTTTTGACATCACTGGGGCATTTGAACAAACATGGTGTACATCTACCTTAAGAACCTTGGAGAATAATGGCCAGATCACTTTAAATTGTAACTCAAAATCAGGCTTATGTTTATTTGAAGATTAAATTCAAAGATTTGCAGTGAGTACAGACGTCCAGTTCCTGCCAATTTTGCTTCAGTTCTTCAATCATTTTAACACCAGCTCCAATATGATTTAGAGGCAAAGTTATATTTGTTCTGCAGTCATACTAAGATTGCAATGGGTATGTGAGGTTCTTCTGAATTTGGGCAAGACTGCTCAGTGGCTGCTGGCATCAGTTTCTCAGGGATTATGGCATGTTTTTTATAGTTGTTGTGAAAATTTTGAATTGCAGTTGGGAAACAAGAAGCTTTTTTAAAATGATACATATCTGAAAAAATATACATTGTGAGAACATGCTGTGTTGCATACTGAGAACTATGTCTTATGTATTCCCTGGAAGACCATAAGTTCTGCAGCTGGCGATTTTTTCATTGATTTCAGACTAAAATGTGAAATTGAATTCTGTACTGAAAGTTTTGAATATGAAAATGAATAATGTGATGTCATGTCCTTCTTGGTGATAAAGTTTTCCAAGGCAAATCTTCATAATGGCTTAGAGTTAGAAATAACTGAGGCTTATTCTACACAAGAAGATGCAGGAGACAGATTGGTTTGTCTGAAAAGCGTATTTGATTAACCATGAGACAGTTAATGGTGATGCTGAAATGAAACTGCAGAATTCATAATTCAGAGCTCTTATGTCAGGCTTTCTGCAAATTCAGGCAAATGTGACTTCAACAGCTTAATTGCAGTTTATGTTTTTAGGTTTTTGTTTCCTACCAAAGCTACACTAGAATCATGGAGTTTTTTAATGCTACAGAGTCTTGATTTTCAACAGAGATTGTGTGGCAAACTCTGCAGCTGCAGAGTTTAGAAACGTACAGGCTTTAGTATGTTTTGGTATTCAATTCCAGTAGTTTACTAAATACACCTGTACCCTTTTATAAAACGTTTGGAACACATTATTCAGGAAAGTATGCGTATTTCTTGTATATGTTTTGGTAGATAGCAAACTGTCTTTTTTTCCCCTCTACAGTTTTTTCTGTAAATTTTTTTCATCTGTCCTGTCCCTACCTCCAGGTGTAAGCATGGAAGTCTGGTTGCACAGGATGACTACTACCTCTTGTGCCCTGCCTCTTACAACATTTGTAACTCTCTTTCATTAAGTCAGATGAGTGAAAGCTGCATACAGCATGACAGTTAATTGGGAGTCTTAGCACAATTTTAGCATAACTTTACCTGTGTCAAACTGTTCCTATGCCTTTGATTACATGACATGGCATATCTTGAAAAATAGATTAATGCCTGTAAGCAGTGAGCAATTTTTGAAGTGAATGAGTCTATTCATCTGAGTGGTTTGTTCCGTGATTTGGCTCTAAGCACACTGAGCAGAAAACACCATATTCTTTCCACTAGGACTTGAAATGAGTGCTGTGTATGTAGGTGCTGGTGAGTCAGAGTAAACGGAAACATGAATTCAAGTTTGATAATAGAACCGGCCTTGAAGACCTGTGAAGTATGCTCAGTTTTAATTGAGACATGATAGGGGCTGACAGCTTCTGCTCCCAAATATCACTGCCAGGTGTGGCTGTCTGTAAAGAGACAGCTAGAATTGAATTGTAAGAATTAGGATTTTTTTTTTTGTTTGTTTGTTTGTTTTAACATCATTGTGAACTTAAAAGTAGAAAATTATTGGATGAAATTGTCCCTGAAATAATGATAGAATTGGGCATTTTACTTTAGGCTTAGTGTACTCCATGCAACAGTATGCTGATGAACAGATGATGTGTTTCCTGGAAAACGTTACTTGGCCTAGATGCTATTGTTATGCATTATTTGTCGGTAGGAGGATTTGCTATGTCACTTTGGGGGGTTTAGCAGAGCAGGGAGGTTTGTGTCACCATGAGTATTTGGATTTGGTTTGAACTCATTTTTAATTTTTACTGATGATGGGATTAGACATAATCATCCAAGTCATCACTGAGCCTTCTCCCACTTCTCAGAAGGTAACTAAATGGTAGGTGTCTAGCTCAGATGAGTTCATGAAACAGTTCTCCCTGCACCACAAAACATATTCCAGCACTTTGTAATAAACTACATATGCTGCCAGATGGTAAAAATGCAAAGCTTCTTCAAAGGTATAGTTTAAAATGTATGCTCTCTCCTTTCTCCCTTATTTTTCTCCTCCCTTCAGGTTCTTGCTCACTTCTTTCCCACACCTTCCCCCATAATTTCGTGACTTCACTCTCCAGCCCTGATTCTTCTTTTCCCACCCCTTCACTCAGCTGCTTCCATTGCTCCTCCATCTCTTTAGTTCCATTCTCTGCTTCTTTTTTTTTCTCTGGCTTGTTGCCACTCTCCTAATTTTAAAGCTTTAAATTCTTTCCTAAATTTTTAATCTGACATCGGAACCCTTCTTCCAATTTATCTTTAAAAGCTTCTTCATCAGTTGTCAGTTTAGAGAGAAACTAGGAGGGTATAGTTAACACTTGGCACCATCCTCAGTTTCATGTGTGTCCAGTGGCACCTAAATCGTAACAGAAGTCCGTAAGGTTTTGCTTTCTGCTTATGTAAGGTGATATATATTTTTTGCTAAAATCAAAGCAGTTGTGTAGTTTAATATGGATAGCAGATGGGGTTTTCAGAATAAGATTTGAAAGGCTAAAAGACCTCTCCTTTAAATGTACCTTTCATGGATTATTTACTCTGCCTTGGTCTATTTGTACTTCCTTACCAACTAAAAATGGTTCTAATGGTGTGTGGTAGGGTCCCTTCCAAATTTCAAGAGACCTGAAATGCATTTGCTTTGTTATGAATGAACATCTTGAACTTTGGTTTTCCCTCATTATATTATTTGCAAAATTAAGCATCTCGCTTGGATCTTCAGTTTTCTCATCTCCCCACCGTAAATCCTTTGGTTATATTAATTTAATGCAGTGTGTGAAAACTTTTGCCAGTCTAATGTATCCATCTCAGTGTCAGATTTACAGATCTCCAGGCATTCTGGTGAATGTTAGTCATCCTTTAGGAAAGGAGTATTTGGAACACAGAGAGGAAAACCATTCAGTTCAATAGAGAACGTATCACATCCCTTTTTTTTTTTTTTTTTTTTTTTTTTAAGGGATGACTGGGGTGCAGTGAGGAATAAAATGCCTTGACGATAATCTCTCTCCATGTTCCAGTGCTGTGTCAATTTCATATTAATTGGCATATATCAATTTGTTCTGTGATCTTTTAACAGTTTTGAGCATAACTTTCTTCAT
Source organism: Calidris pugnax (assembly GCF_001431845.1). Lineage (NCBI taxonomy): Eukaryota > Metazoa > Chordata > Aves > Charadriiformes > Scolopacidae > Calidris > Calidris pugnax. Next base: position 22,503,412 of record NW_015090922.1, read on the forward strand.
TTCTCTCTACACTGCCATCTTCTCAGCCTCACAAATGAAGACCTAAGTGTTGCTCAAGTGACATAGGCTTGCTTTTATGGAGGGAAGCACATGACAGGGTGTGGGAGCAGGAATCCTTCTGTATCTTCTCATCTTAAGGTGATGGTGAATTTGGGCTCTGACATACAAAGGAGTAGATACTGTAACCGGAATCTTTAGCTGTAGCTTTAAATGCATCACTGCCTTTGGAATTGGATGGACATGTTTTGAGATTCAGTTTTCTATGGAAATTTTTCATGGACAAACATAAATCATGACATTGTTTCATTTCAGCTCATTCAAATAGTTCAAAATTGTTGAATAATATAGCACACCACCTAAAAGTCTATGTAGAAGTGATTTAATTTGCCTTTGAACTTTTGATTATGATCTATGTAAACACAAAATATTTTAGACTTTTTCCAAAATGCTTTTAGATTTCTGCATAAGAGGAATGTGAAGTGTTTTCCCTCCTATTTTAGGACTGAAAATATCTTTGAAATCTGGTCTTTTTCTTCATGACACAGGAAGAGTCTTGATCTAGCAGTAGCAGCAACTGTCTGGTTTTCTGTTTAAACTTATTGCATGTGTAAGAGCTGGGATTTGTGTGTAAACTCGAGTAGGAGCTGGGCTATTTTAGTGTAAATGAAAAGGACTAGGTATATCTGGTACATGATTCTCCTTGTTTCTATCTCCCTTGCCCAAATGAGGGCTATGTGAATCCCTGATTCAAACAAGATAATTCTTTTGAGCACGTTGTATGTTCTGGAATTAGATGTTTAGGACTACTGTGTTTTTGCCTGAGGAAATGTAGACAGATGTGCAGATGGATCTATTGTAGAGCACACATAATGTAAAAATGTTTTCTTGGGGATTCACCCACTATATACACTTGGTCAATCCGGCATCTGGACTGCACTCATTGTGCTGAATTTGCTAGAATGCTGAAGTTGTTGGAGGCAAGAGGCTGTGCAAGAAGAGCCTGACAAGAGGAGCCCGAGAATAAATCTGTTATCAGACTCAAGTGTTTTTTCATATGAGAGAGATGTATTTCAAGCCTTTGAGAATCTGCAGTTTCCTGAGCAAGTTTTTCACATAGAATCTGTTTACATAAACCCCATGCCTGAGCCTTTAGTTACACGGTATCAGAAATACAGAAAAGACTGGAAGAGAGGTGGTGAAAAAAGCCACCTGAGCACCACAGTCTAGATGACAGCCCTGCTAAGGAGTGAAGGAAGTGCTGTCTCAGTTTTCTAGAGGTGTTTTTAAAGAACAGAAGAAAGTTAAATTTTTCACAATGATAGACCTCAAAATGTTAATGAGCTGCTAAAATAGCTCAAGGCTGATGATAAGAAGGACAGATTTTTCTTCCTTTGACAGCTGAAAACATTGTCCTTTTTTTGCAGACTTGTGGAATAATAAAACAGCTAAATCATGTGATAAGACTGAAGAACTTTAAGGTGGCTTTGACTTTGGAAAAAAGTCATTACTCTTGATGAAAATCCCATTTTCCAACTGAATCTTAGCCCAGCAGTAAAGAGTGGATTAATGCACTAAAATGCAAACTTAATCCAGAATGGAGCTTTTTTTATCCTATTAGATGATGTGAACTTTTTAAAAGTGCATTGCTGTTGTTGCAAGCTGTATAGCCATTGTTGGCGTAACCTAACAGGATCTGTGATGCCACCTTTCCTGCTTTTGAGGAATGCCACGATACCCTACTTCACAAGCTCTGTCATTTAAGGCTACAGGGAACTGCAGAGATGGTGAAAATAATCTCTACTGATGATTTTGAGAAATGAAATGTAAATGAGTACAACTTGTCCAAGCTTTGGCAAAGCTAGGGTTAGAGCATCTGTCTGCAATGTAAAGAAAAGCTCTGTGAGGTCAGTGAAACTCAGGTAAGATGTGAACCCCAACATCATGTGTAAAAAAAGACTGTTTTCAGGGCAGAATTATACCTGAAAGCCCCTGTGCACTGCTTGTGCACTCTATCTAACTGCTTTCCATGCTGCTTCACAGGGAAATACACTGTATTCTGTGTACCTTTTGTAGCCAGGTTGCATTGGTTAGATCCTGAACAACCAAATGTGAGGCAGCAAGTTTTAATTTGTACACAGTGACATTCTAAAGACTTTAAGCCGTGCTCTGTTAACTTTAAGAAATGGAATTTACACCTGTTTCCTTTTGAAAGGAGAGGATTTTTTGTGCACCAATTATTTAATCTTATGCAAGAATTGATGATTGATGCTTTTCCTCCTACTAGTACATGTGTATGTATCATAAGAAACTGCACTCTATGCAATTCTTAGAGAAATGTTTATTTGAGAAGGTATGTGTTTCTTCATATCTCATGCTTTTTTTGGGAATAGTTTGCCAGAAGGATCAGTTTAGTATTTCTACCTAAGAAGAATTTTAAAGGATTTGTATTTTCTAGTTCCCGCCTGGACTTTTATTACAGTGTGGCAAAGAAAATCTGTATAGCGTGTTTTCTTCAATCTCTGACTGGTTATGTAGAGATTTATGAGATATGAAGGTTGTCTGGGTTTGTACTGGGGAGATGATACCAACTGTGTAGTAGTGGTCTATCATAACCTTATTTTTTTCCATGAGGAATAGTGTCTTGTCAAGTGAAATTTTATTTGGATTTGTGCATTAGTTTTCCTTCTCCAGTGGAGACACCTTAAGAAAAAAGGCAACTTTTCTAGCAACATGGTCATTATCAATATATCTGTTTAAAAACCTGTATTAAAGGTGTATTTTTATGGAAGTAGAAATGTGGCTGGCATACTCATTATGCATTGTAGCATTAAAGCATTTTCCTAACTAAAAAGTATCAGAGCAACCTGCAAAGCCACAGAATTGCCTGCTGACTTGTGTAAGGCAAGCTGACACTGACCCACACCTCAAGTTTTTGTTAGCCATCCTGCTTCCCAATTGGAAATTGTGCTTTCCCCATTGTGCTTAAAAAAGTAAGTGTCAAGATGTAGTTTGTTGGCTATATCTCACAGAGAGAACTCAGATGTGTGTAGAAAAGTGCATTTTTTTCAGCTGTTTAATCCATTTTCTTAGGAAATGGAAAATAAATAAATTAAAAAAAGTATGTTTGGCTATTTGGAGGATGCCAAGGGAACACTTTTGCTTGGTGGCTCCCTTTCAGTGACATTTCTGTCAGATGTCATTAACTTATTGTTAGCATAAGCTATAGAGCAGAGCATCGAGCTTTTATAAAAGCTGTGGAATTTAATACATGAAGGATAGAATTATTTTGCGCTTATTTCTAAGAAATTGTTGATATCTGTGGGGCTTATTCCATAATATGGAAAAAAGAGGAAATTAAATCTAAAATGGAGTTTTTTTTAATAGATGAAACTCCTCAGGGAAGCAAAGCTACTTCTGGGCAGTTTGTTTTGTGAGTTTGCAAAGTAAGGTATGAGAACTGCCTGAAAAGGCTTTTTTAAGGTTACAAGGTACACGAGTCTATCGACTGATTATAGAGAAGCAAAATCTAAAATTCTACTGAGGGAAACTCAGTTGTACTCTGAAAACTGCAGATGATGGGCAGCCTGCCTACTCATGCTGTACTTTATTTCTGACTTGTCATTGTCGTATTGGATGATGCAGTGCTCTTTGCAGAGTGGCAATGTGGGATTGGATGACGCAGTGTCATTTGCAGAGTAGCATCGTGGGCTTGGGGGAACTTCCTGGTGACTGGTAAAATAAGATTATCCTTTTTTTTTTTTTTTTTTTTTAAATTCAATGCTTTGTGCTATGAAGGTTCGGAAACAAATATTCTTTCTGAGACTCTGAACACCTGTAGCCCATTCTTTCTCAATAATGCCACATACATTGTGCAAGAAAATCTAAAGGAGGTAGAGGACAAGAAAGAAATACATTATTAACTCATGTGCATTCTACATGACTTGATAGGAACAGCCATCTTCAGTATTCTAAAACAAAATCTTACTCTTTTCGCAAGTGACCAAATAATTTATTTTTTAATAACTAGATGAAGTCAAATTCTGCTTTCTGATAACTCATTTGTAAGGAAATTTGCTGGGTTATATTCTTCATCCGTTATCCTTTGAGCTTCCCTGCACTCAAAAATTGTAGCACTTTTTTTAATACTTGTGTTGGTTTTATAAAGCTGTATGGCAGCATTATTATGGGAGGAGAGTTGAGACATTTTTGTAAGGCAGTCTTATTAACTGACATTCCAGGCAGCAATGATGCCACTTTTTAATAACTAATAGGTTTATAATACTGTTACTTTTACTATTGTAACAGTAGTAAGTCTCAAGATTCTTAAGATGCCAGTAAAAGCTGAACATGTTTTCTGCTATTTACTTGAAATAGTCTATACTGCAGTGCTGTCTGGATAAACATCTATTCTCCTAACAGTATTTATTCATTAATAATAGCATTCATTTTCCTTTTGTGTGTGCTAGATAATCTCATCTAGGCTCCCTTTCCCACAAAATGGAAAAGTCAAAGTCCCTTCTAACCTGGACTGCTCTGTGATTTTATGGTTCTAAAATTTTCTGTCAGTTTATTTTGTACTTTATTTAATGGAAGCTCCGTGTGTGCGTTTTCTTCAGTTGCTTAAGTAGCAATTTTTCTCAACTTCTAAATTTTCTATGAGATTTAAATATTAGGGTGATGCATATAAAACTTATGTAGCCTTAGGCAGTTTTATACTTAGAAAACACGCTTTCATCAAGCAATGGGAATATTTTTTCTGAATTGCAAAGCTTTATCTTCTCTCTGCTTCTGCTGAGTAATAGCTGTGTCCTCCCCTTTCAGCCCCATACAGCTTCGTCATCCAGTATGGCTCTCTGAGCTCTGTCTCTGCATGGTGAAACTTTCAAAGAGCTGTTGGTGGCTGTTAATGGATTAGATGGAAAAATGCTCCTCTGGGAGGCCATAATTTGTGGTGGTTTTTAACTTACCTTTTTGGGGTTGTTCGTTTTCTGCAATAGGTTAATCTGTCTTTCAGATACATCATATTTGAAGAAAATGAGAAAGGTAAAAAGCCTTCTGTTGTCACAGGGTTTTAGTGGAGAACAGATGTAATTTCTCTTTTACACATTAAATTCTTCCAGGTATTAATCTGCCTTTACGGGAAGTCTCTCTCAGATGTCTAAAAATGCTTCTGCTACTTAGAACTGGTTTGTGCTGTTTTAAGTCATGCTGAGGTAATTAGGATATAAAAGGTTGTCCCACTGTCAGCTAGACTAGGCAGTAAGAAAATGGTGTTTGTTTACCATTTATTCTGTCAGGATAATGCATTTTTTCCAGAAAGAAACGGAATTTGAGAATGAGAAAGGGCTCAAACAAGGCTACCAGAAGCATTTCAGTTAGAAATGCAGCTCTGACATCACTGCAAAACCTGTATGGCTTCTTTTAGGAAAGTTTGGAAGCAACTTATAGATTATGTTGAAAAGTTATACTTAGTATGTGTTCTTTTCCCTGACCACATGCTCACCTTGATGCGCAACTGCACATTTGCTTATAACTATTTTGGATATTGTGGCTGCTGTTTGGGGAAAAATGGAAAGACAGTGGCTCCGTTAGCTTCTTTCTTCCAATATGTGAATGATGATCTGATCTAATGAAATGTTAGAAAACATAGGACAAGATCTTCTTAGAAATTAAATCTTACTTGAAAGTATAAGGTAAACCTGATCTGGTTTTTGAGCTTCTGCTGTGAAATGATATAAAGGGATGCTGATACAAAGGACTCTCAAACCATCGGTGAATGCACAGAGCAGACATCTAATAGGATAATGTTGAAAAAGTTTGAAATCTGTCTTTAAAACAGGAAGCCTAGTAGGTGTTTTCTGAAACTTTTCAGACAATCATAGAATGGTTAGAGTTGGAAGGGATCTTAAAGATTATCAAGTTCCAATCCCCCTGCCATGGACAGGGACACCTCCTACTTGACCAGGTTACTCAAAGCCCCATCCAGCCTGGCCTTGAACAATTCCTGGGATGGGGCATCCACAACTTCCCTGGACAACCTGTTCCAGTGCCTCACCACCCTCACAGTAAAGAATTTCTTCCTAATATCTAGTCCAAATCTCTTCTCTTTCTGTTTAAAACCATTACCCCTCATCCTATCACTACACTTCCTGATAAAGAGTCCCTCTCTGGCTCTCCTGTACACCCCCTTCAGATATTGGAAGGCTGCTCTAAGGTCTCCCTGGAGCCTTCTCTTCTCCAGGCTGAACAGCCCCAACTCTCTCAGCTTGTCTTCATAGGAGAGGTGCTCCAGCCCTCTGATCATCTTTGTGGCCCTCCGCTGGACTCACTCCAACAGGTCCACGTCCTTTTGTTAGGGGCTCCAGAGCTGGACACAGTAGTCTGTGTGGGGTCTCACCAGAGTGGAGTAATTGGGGAGAAACCTCCCTCGCCCTGCTGGCCACACTTCTTTTGATGCAGCCCAGGGATGCGGTTGGCTTTCTGGGCTGGGAGCACATGTTGCTGGGTCACGTTGAGCTGTTGTAAATATTGTTACTGAGTTCTTTGTTACCGCTCCATCCTTCCACCATTCATAGCCCAAATTGTTTGGAATGGTAGTAAAAACCTAGACGTGAGCTGTATCATTTGCAGCACAGTTTGTATTGCTCAGCAAGAGCAGTTCAATGAGTTTAGGTTACAGACCTTCTGGGTCCAATCTGAATCTAACCAGATCATCAGCTGCTGATAGGGGAATGATTTATTTTGATGCCTGTGTGAAAATGGAGGTCTCATACTCATGAATATAAGTGATAAGTACAGATGTCAAAATTTTAGGGTTTTTCATCTATAAGAAATTCTGTGGTTTTCATTATTTTTGGTGGCCTTTGGTCTTAAATGGCTAATTCTATTTTTAATTACTTTCTACCCGGAGATTCTTCTTTTCTCTTTCCTAGAAACACTGAAATGTAATGTTTCTAAATTTTAGCATTCCCCCATGTGCTCATTTGCTCAGTGGCATTATCAAGACAGCAGCCAAGGGTTCCTGAGGTTTTGAGTCACAGCTCTGCAGTAGGGTGCCAAAATCCTTACTAGACTTCCCTTCCATGCTGGATTGCAAGCTGAAGCTCCTAGGACTTCTAGACTTGCCAGCTCAGTGACAGAAATTCTGGCATAACTTTCTTTCCGGTATCTGGCAAACCTTGGGTGCTGGTGTCCTCTGTTAGACACACCTGGCTTATTTTTCCACAACCCACAAATTTCAGTTTTGAATATCTCATGGCATGAACAGTCTCCTTGGCATATATGCCCTACATCTACGGACTTCTGTATTTCACCTACGACCTTTTGTGTTTGATGAGAATTTTGCAGAGCTCAGAATGTGTTGGAGAGTCTTCTGGCATGAGGAGACTCACTTCTATGTCCTCATTTTTCTGTAGGAGACAGTAAGTTTTAGAATGCACTGTTTTAATTAATGTGTTTTTCAGGATGCCAGATACCTTTTGAATTTCATAGTTAAAGCATAAAACACTATTACTGGCATTGTACAAAAACTTGTTCACAAAAATATCCTATAAAAAATTGGAACAGAGATGTGGATTTTCAGAAGCAAAACCAGAATAAAGTACTCGTGAATATCAGTTTCATGCCTGACTACCTTTTGTCCCTCAAAAAAGGGGGCTCAAGGGGGAAGTAGGTGTATTACTGTTGGTGATGTGTAACTTTTCATTTAAAATTGTCTTGGCGCTAGGATTAGGGGATGGTAAATATGATGCCAGTTTTCAGAAAGGACTTGATATGAAATCTGAAGATCTACAAGCCCGTATGTCTCAGTCCTATATGAAGTACATACAGGACTTTGTGAGTAAGTGGGTTAAGTATGATATAGATACGGTAGATACACTTGGGAATGGTCAGCATGGCTTTTGTGAAAGGAAGTCTTGCATAATGGACCTTTTGGAGTTCTCTGAAGGACTTGGCTCACTTCGTTGATGAGAGTGACCTGAATGATGTGCTGTACTTGAACATCACAACATATATTGACAAAATCTCACCAGAGTCTTTTATGAAAACAAGGCAGCCAAAACCTAAGAGGGAATATCTTTCCTTTGATAATTACTAGAAAGACAGGAACTGATGATCATTATTTGGTTTTGTGAGGGAGGGAGGGTAGCCTTACAGGGGTTTGGTCTGGATTCAGAACTATTCAATATATTTTAAGTGACCTGGAAAAGGGGATAGTGTGGTAACACAGAAGGTTTACTGATAACTGCAATTTATTATGGGGAAACAGGGATATCGCTGACTGCGAAGAATGGCAGAGATATCTTAAGACTGTCTGAATGGACAACAAAACTGCAGGTTAAATTCAAGTAGATAAATATTAGGGGTTTTTTTCTTCCTTTATTTGTATATTAAATGATGGCTTCTGAGTTGGTCCTTGCCACATAATAATGAATTACTGTGTAATAAGGACAAATACTAGTCTGTCGTTACAGACATAATAATGAAAACATCAATTTAATGTTAAATAGAAGTCAAAAAGGAAATAAAATGCTAAAAGTCATTAGGAAGAGAATACAGAACAAAGCAGAACATCAGTGCAGTGTTGCAGAAATCCATGGTTTGTCAGCATTCGAATACTGTGCATGTTTGTGCCCTTTTCTTCTAAAAAATGCTAAGGAAGAAGCAGAGAAGATTCAAAAAGTGTAATGATAGCAACAGAACAACTTTTTTATCACGAAGGTGTTGCTTATGTGTTCCCTAAGATGAAAGTACGATCTTTCACTCAGTGTTTCCTCTCTTACAGATAGGAATTTAAACTACTACTTCCAAATTAGATTGATATAAATTATGATACAAATCCATTTCTTGTAAAAATATTTTCCACGCAGTTTTTCAAGATGCAGCTGAATCAGATCTTAAAGTCATCAGTTAAACACTTTCCTGTGAGCTGAATTGGACCTGGAATCAGGCATCCTAGAGCAAATGAAGAGCCTGCTCTTAGAATTTGGTGAACACAATTGCATTGGAACAGGACCAGAGCTGTATTTTATCTACCCTTTTCCACACATATTCCACATACAGTTTGTGAAACATGGCATTCGATGATTAAGTATGTCATTTTGGCTGGGCTAGGGTTTGGGTTCTTACATAACAAAGCAGCAAAAAATGAACAGTGGGTGGTTTTGCTAAATGTCCATTGAATGCTCTCTCCTCTAAAAATAACTCTTTCTACCTGCATCACGTTTCAGAAGAGGTAAAAAAACAAAAGCCTTTCTAAAATTTTTCATCCCTCTTTAGGTTGCTCTTGTTGCCAATGTCTGGATGAGATACTGTGCATAAGAGAATGCAATGGTGAAATATAGAGTAAGATTGGGAAGATTTTTGCTAGTTCTTTATGTAATAAAACATGCATCATCTTGAAATGCAGAAAATAGGTATATTAAACAGCATCATATTGCATCAAACCAGTGTTAACTGCAATAAATGCTTTTGCAAATCTTACCTACTCTGCAGGTTGTCATTTGCCAATAGGATAGTTTCTCCATTTTTCTGTTATTTGCAATTTAAACTTGTATTTCAATCAATGGCAAGAGAGGTTATTTTTAATAAGTGTAAGCAGATGCCTCCTCTTGCTTTTGGCAACTTTAATGTGAGGGAAAAAAAACACAACTTACTAATTAATGTTTTTGCCTGCTGAGGCTCCTTACCTTAAGTAAGCCCTGTTTGTCACAGTTGCGTAGCAAGCTTTTTGTCCTGAGGACTAATTGGCAGGCTATATGGACTGTGATATTCAAAAAATATGGAATAGAATTCAAGAAAGTAGAATGCAGCCAGAATTTTAGACACTTTGTGCATTTAATATGACGTACTCTCAGTGGTTTTTTCCTAATGATTACAGCTTCTACTGGATACTTTATATTACAACAAATTCTGCAGATAGCTAGCTTGCTTGCTTGCTCCCTCCCTCCGTCCCTCCCTCCTTCCTCCGTCCCTCCCTCCTCCCCTCCCTTTTCAATTAAGCATCTGATTTAAAATCAAAACATTTCTTTTGAGAACTTCCCTCTTTCTTTAGTTTACTAAAATGTTTTATCATTAACTGATACAGTACTATATCAGTTTAAGAAGTAACCATTGTTTTACATGGATTTCAGAGGAACTTCTTTAAGAAACTTTACTGGGATAGTTAAAGTCCACAGGTCATCATGTGTTCCTGTCTAGTTTTGAGACTGTGACTTGAAGCTGACTTTATTCTTAGTCCATATAATTGAAGGACAGAGGTTACTGGTATTATAAATAGTCTGATTCCACTGGATCCAGTGTGACTACTGATGCCATTCCAAAGAATTGAACCTTATTTAATATTTACTTGAAATTGTGTATTCCTTTTGCTTTATCCGGACTTGGGCTGGCACTCTCTTCTTCCCTCCTCACTCTCTCCTTCCCTTCTCCTTCACAGGTTTTACATCTTTATTTGTCCCATATGTACACTGTTTAGAATTAAAACTGTGATAGTGCCTGTAAACTTCAGTCAGGTTCTGCACTGTTGTGCTGTGCGTGACAGAAGAACATGCTGTTTTTTTCCTTTGGGAGTCCTCTGAATGTTGCACCATCCAGGTTGCTTACAGCAGCAGCTGTAGGTTGGTCAAACGTTTGACAGTTTTCCTATAAACTGTAATCCTGGTAATGTTTTGGGGCAGCACATTAGTGACTAAGGAAATATAAGCCCAGAATACTTTGGTTTCAGTGTGGATATTGGGATCAAGTTTAATTCTTGGTACAATAAATTTGAGTTTGGAAAAGAAGGAATTTGGTGGTGTTCTTTAAATTTTAAAATCTTTTAATTCTTTAAAAAAACCCCACCAAAATAAGCAACGAACCTGCTGTGCTGGGTATTGGCAATCCATGAATGGAGAAATGGTAGTTTGCTCTATTGGGGCATGGATATTTAATCACTTTTGCTATCTCTGAATTTGGACCTGCACTTTTCAGAATAATTCTAATGAATGCAATGAAATAAATCTTCATTTACAGTATGAATGCAAGTTAATGCAGCTATTAAAACTTACTAGTAAAAGTATGACCATGCTTCCTGTTTGCATTTTCTGTTGGCATGTTTTGTTAAGGTACAATCATTCCTTTTTATACACAGGTGCTAGTTCATTCACTATTTATAGTAATTAGAGAGCAAGTCTTTAAATTTGCCTCATCAGTGTCAAATAAAATTGAGTACCTATTGAACTTTTAACATTATATCTGTGAAGCCTACAACTGATGTTTTTTAGCAAATATATGGGTTTTACTGTGTTTCTAAAAATTTAGTAATTTGATCCTTGTTTAGAATCTGTTATGAATAGTTATCCTGAATTACAAATTAAAATTATGTAAATAATGAATAGACCTGCCTCAGTCAAAACTGGCTTTTTAAAAATAAAATATTTGCATAACATTTAAAGCATAAGTGAGATGTTGGTATGTCTGCCTAGACTACTAAAATTAGAAAGGCTTGGATTATGGAATGTATCTTATCCATATATTTAATTACAATTTTTAATTAATTGCTTTCAATTAATTAATGGGGTAGTATATTAGTTTATCTGTATTCGTATTCTTCCTAGGAAATGTTTGACACTAATCCCTTCTTTCTGTTTTATCCTCTTGCCCTTTAACCCACAGTTTGTTTCCTTATGATATGGAGGAAATGTCTTTTATTAATTCCTTCATTAACTGCTGAAGTTTAACAGGGCTGTCTCGGGTGAACTGAATTTCGTTTCCCTTAGACACCTCCATTTTGGGGGAGAAGTTATGAAACTGTGAAAGGCTTGGGCTGATCCAGAATGGGGTATGGGCAAAGAAAATCCTCTCTGTGGTTTTATGGGGAGACTTTTTCTTGAAGAAGGAGAAGATTATATGTCTTTAAAAATTATTCAAAAGACTGATATAGCAAACTCTTATATTCTCCCAGAGATTACCTTGGATGCTTCTGTAGTTTCAATATGTTCTAACTGGAAGTTATATTTAGTACTTTAGCATTTTCAGTGTCATTTAGAACATTAATAAATTTGGAAACTGTACCAATTGCTTCCCAGAAATTGCAAAATTACTCTTTCGGTTGAGGATTCCAAGTATATAATGTTCCAAGACTAAATATCAGTATTTACTGATAATAAACCTGGTAAGAGGCAACTTGAGTGGGCAAATGAGAGGAATAATGACATGATGGTGCTAGAGCTAAATGACTTCATGAAAATAATTTTTCAAGAACAACTTGTTGAAGTTTGAAAATTTGGTTTCATTCAAATAATAAAATAGTTAAGTTACTGACCAGAGATGGTATCAGACTTCTTTTTCTTCTAGATATTTTTTTGCCACAGGCAGATGGCATCTGATGACTACAGTGGCAAAATTAACTTTTTTTTTTAATACGGTTTCTTCAGAAAAGGTGCAGAATTTTGTTTAGGTTGTTTGTTTCACCCGTTGCCAGGAAATATGAAATGACATGGATTTTGTTTTTAAACCTTTTTTCTTCTGCGTTCTGTGTTTACATGTTTTGAGGGTGTTTTTCCCTTTGAAAAGTGTAGCACTTTGCTTTCGTCATCATTGGATTGATTTTAGGTTTGGGGTTTGGTTTTTTTTGTCATATTGGAGTTTTCATTCTGATCTTTGAAGAGCTTGCTCTGAGTTTCAATCATCCGCAAATGCTGTCTATACTTTCTCCATCGTCCTACGACTACTGAAAACAGCATTAGTGACTATAATAGAGTCCTCTGCAGCAGGATCCCAGGCCGACTTCCAGCTTGGCAAGGATTTACTCTTCTTTGAATGTTTAGCATAGTTACATATCTTTCCTTCAGTAATTTTATCCTTTTTTCCCTACTTATGAGATACTGTGGTGTCATAGAAATGGAAACCAAAAGGGACTTCAGGAGATCTAGTCCCTCCCAAAAGTGTGGAAGCAAGATCAAATATAATTTTAGGCCAACCCTGACAGATGCCTTCCTCTCAGAAAGGCTTTGCAGAATCTCTTGACGCTCTTGTTCCAATGCTTAACTATTCTGTCTTAACTCTTCTTATTTTTATACCTAGTTGATTCCTAAACTGTTACTCTCTGAAAATCAAAGCACAGTTACATGAGCAGCATAAAAAGCTTTCTTAAGCCTGTTATCTATGATTTATTTCTTCTTTGATAAGTAATCTCTCATAAAAAGAAATGAGGGAATGTGGATTAGTTTAATAATTGGGGGCGGGGAGGGGAGTATTCTCACAAACCCCATACTGAACGTTGTATTATCTTGTATGTACCTCTGTCGACGTTTAACATTGTGTAATATTTTCCTGAGTGCCAAAATCTGACTGTCCAACCTGTAAGTCTGCCTGTAGGTTGCTCTCTCTGACTTTAAAGGGAAGTATTATGTTTGCATTTCACAAATCCTTTGGGATTTCATCAGTCTTCCTTGAGGTATCAGAGACATTGCTTTAGCTGACTCTTAAAATATTCTAGATGAATTAATCGGTCCTGCTGACTGAAATATATTTAACATCTCTAAATATAGTTGGCTTCCTTGTTCTGACCTGTGTTTCTGCAGACAACAGTTCTTCTTCATCAAGTGGAAGCGAGTACACGGGGTTCAACGCAGGTCAGATGCAGATGCAGAGAAGCGAAGTGTTAGCTCCTTGGCCTGGAGCACACGAGCGACTGGTTCAACTAATGTTCTTCACCCAAACTGGAGATTTGTGGGATGTAGTAGAACAGCTCAAAGTCTTGTACTAACACATTATGGATTTAGATTCAGTAATTTTGCTTTGACTGCCTCTGGAATTGTTTAGCTTCCTGTGCAATACAGAAGTTATGTTTCACTGAAGTAGTAAGATATGAGGCAAATTTTAATGCCAATTGATTGTGATGTCTTCTAAGCCCTGTACAATTATGAGGCCATAGTACCAATACTCTAAAGCTCAAAGTAAAGAAGTAGTTATAAGCCTGCCTACTTAATTTTTGTCCTGGATGCTGCTGCCATTTCAGTCCTAGAAGCAATCAGCAGTGAAATAGCTAATAAATAATTGCTATTTGTTTATTTAAGTACATTGTGGCCCCCAGAAGATGGGGGAAAAGCATTTCACACTCCTCAGGATGTGAAGCTGTATCTAGAGACAAAGCCTAAGCCAATTTAGAGTCATGCATGTAGGTTAATGAGTGTAATTCTTGAGTTTACAGTTACTCTTTCTGGATGTTCTTCTGTTACTATATGGGTAGCAACATCTGTTCATGTTTTTGGTAACATAGATTCCGTAGTCATTAAGACATCAAACCTTGAAACACATCCTAAAACTGAGACTAGCAGGTTATGTGGACTCTGACATTCTGCCTATTCAAATGTTATCTATTATATGGTCTAAATTGTTATACTTCGAGATAAATCCATGGTTAATCTGAAACATGAATATCTCTGCAGTTTTGTTCCCTTATCTCAGAAAGGTTATATTTAGAGCTAAAAAAGGTTCAAAGATAGATGGCAAGTATGCTTAAAGGTATGGAATGAATTACTTGCTATCAGCCCATTGTTAAATTCTGCCAAAGCTGTTTTGCACTTCTTTGTCATGATGAGAATTTGTGCTCATGAATTACAAAATAGCAGAGCTTATTGGTTATAGCAGGTACAGATCAAAAGCCAGCATTTTGTTTCCATTGTTCAGACTGTGCTGTCAAAGTGTATGATATTAGAAGCAGTAATCTTTCCCCTGGGAGAAGTCTTGACTTTCTCTTGGCCCCAGATAAGAAATAGAACTTTTTTTTTGTTTCCTTGGGCTGTTCAGTGTGGAAACAAACTTAACAATAAAGATAGTGTTGAAAATCTAATTTCTAGGATGCTGGTGTTAAAATAAAAATATACTGTACCTATCTGTCTAGAATGCATCTCTTGCTTACTTTAGAATGAGAAAGAAATTCAGAATAAGCTCTCATCTACTCAGTACCTTCTGTTAGAAATTCACTTTACTTTCCTTTGCTGGTTGGAATGATATAACCTGAAGGTATTAGGATTTTTTTTTTGTTTCTCTAAAAAAAACAACAAAACAAAACAAACAATTCTTACAGATTAGATTAAGGAAATTTTTATTTATTCTTTGCTCAAAGAACTTTACAAGTCAACAGAGATTAAGAGTACAGTACTACTTATACATTTCCCTTAGTAATGTAAAACTGTAGTATATCATTGGTGCATATTTTATTTTAAAATTCTGTAAGTGGCAGCCGAATGAAAAATACAGTTTTTATGAGAAATAAGTAACAGTGGGAATAATTATTTTATAGACAGAATTTGAAGTAATGTGTATCTTCATGCAGGAAATACAAAGGTTCGGTGGCAGGGACATGGTTCATGAGGTATCATGTAGGAGGAAAATCATGTTCTTAGAATATGAAAAGCGTGAAAATGCCTTGGGCTATGTTTATACTGGGGGAAATGCCACACGTAAAATCACAGTAGTAAGCGTGTTTGATCATGCGTTAAAATTGTTCTCTGCTTCACACATTACTTCAAAAATACAGTTGATTCATCTAGGCTGCATCCATACTAAACTATTATTTGAATGCCAACCTGTACTCAGGCTTGGAGAGCTTCGGGGGTTGTGAAGCACGCTCTTAACATAAACTGAAGAACATGCCTATGAGAACATGGGCAGTGTGAGCATTATCAAGTACGGCCTTGTCCCTGCCACATGGACCATCTGCCCCTATGCCATCTATAGACAGCACCCTGACTTCTTGTCTGAAGGTATAGCATGTTATTGTAGTATGTCTTTGTCTGCCTAGATGGTTCAGTCTGCTGTATTACTCCAAGGAGACTTTCAATGTGTTTTGGATCCATAGTTTTTAGCTTGAATAAAACTTGTATTCTAGAGTTGAGCTTGTCACTGGTATAGTGACCTAACCCTCATGATCCGAGTCTCAACACTCCTCATCATACTGCATGAATATAGCAAATAATTTATATTTGATTCTTAAAAAGAATGTCTCTTCAACACTTGCTTGCAGAATAGTCTAGAAGCCTAAGTGGTGTAGACAAGCGTGCTGGTCCTTCAAATAAAGTTTGAAGTATCAAGCCTTCTAACTTTGTTTTAGTACATCTTTCCAATCTTTTTATTTCTAGCTTTCCATTTATTGATAACTTATTCTTCTAAGTAAGAGACTCTACAAAAGGAAAAGTCATTGACTTTCCAAACTTTATGTCCACTGTAAGGTTTGCAAAGCCACCAATGAGCAAGAGGCTGCCATTCATTCTCATTGCAGTTGAATGTAAATGCATGTAGGGTGACCAGGAAAACCAAGAATTTTGTGTCCTCCTGAGCTTGCTGAAAAGCCTACTAGTTATCTATCTTTATATTACCAGTGGTCTCTAAGGCCTAAAGCATGCCACAGGAAATAAAGTAAAATGTACTGTAAGGGATTTGGTAAAAAAGTTCTAAACCAGTTGTTTGATGTGATTGTATATGTTGGAATCTGATAGCTGTGGCAATGTTTTCCCACTTTGTAGTGGAAGCAGTGTTGTTTTGCTGGACTTAGTATCATTGCCTGTATTAATTGCTAAAATTTGTCAATACTGAAAAACTGCTTGCTGTGTAGGCGTGCCTAACGTGCTGGAGACTGTGTGCTGTGGCTGTAGGTTCAGAATAATTAAAAATGAAAGTTGGGTGGTGAGAATTGCATGTCAGGTCCCTGAGGATACAATTTGCAAATCTTACATCCCTACCTAAGATTTATTCAGGATTAACTAAAACTTGGAAGTAAAACTGTATTGGGTCACCAAATCATGTGGCAGGGAGATGAATGCTCAAAATATTTAGCAAATTCTAGGCTGGAATTAATTTGCAAACTGGTGTTTGTACAATGGACAAGTATACTTTACGGTAATTAAATTAGATAATGCAGTGGACTTTAAGAATTACCTCCATCTTCCTGATTGTAATGAGGAAAACAAAAGCAAACTGTTCAGGATAGATTTAGGAAGTATGTGAACTACTTCTGTAGAGTTTGTATTAATGGAGCCACATGCATTGTCTGATAAGAAAACCTGCTTTAGAAGCAAGTGCTGTAGAAGAGTTGGCCATTGATAAAATTGAACTCACTTGTTCTTTAGGCAATTTATACTTCCCATGTTGAATATAACGAATTTATCTAATAACATGATCTTAAAAGATTATGTTTGAAAGAAAATATAATTTGCACACAAATAGTCAACTTTCCTAACAGAGGTTTAGTGGAGGAAAAAGATGCTAGTTATGTGACAGAAAAGTTTGTGCGATACTATTTGGAGGCTTGATTTTGCCAAACAGACAAAAAGATGATCGGAAAACATGGAGAAAGCTGGATCTGAGGGAGAGCTGTGCTCGCATGTTGGAAAAATCTTCACAGATGTGGATTTATGAAACCCAGTTTTATGGCAGCAAACCAAAGATGCTATGACTCATACAAATTGAAATCTGCTTTACTTATTCATCACTTAACAGGTTGGGGGTTTTTTTGACATGTACGTTAGTTATCAAAGACATGGACTATATCTGGTTACAGGGAAGTTACTGCAGCTTCTCCCCCAAAATGCTGCCTATTTTGCTATAGAAATGCAATACTAGTGTGGGTTACTTAAACATATTTTTAAAATCTGTAGAATATAAGAAAGGTCTTTATTAGTAGTTACCTTTTATAATGCGTTACAAATATTTTTTCAATAGCAAGCATCAGTTTAGAAGATACAATATTAATATAAACTCACACTTTCCATCTGAAGATTCAGATGATCCTGATTATATAACTGGTGTGTTGTGCAGTCAACTTGTTAAAAAATTCTTATCAATTTTATAATGGTTTATATATCTGTTTATTCAAGCTTGCAATTACATCAAAAAGTACTTGAAAATCTTGAAAAAACAGAATCATAGAATGTTAGAAAAGACCCTTAAGATCATGTCCAACTGTTAATCTAAAACTACTAAGTTCACCACTAAACTATGTCCCTCAGCGCCACATCTACATGACTTTTAACTACCTCCAGGGATATATATAATGAAAATAAGAGTTCTGTTTACCTGAGATGTTTTAGACTCTCTAAGCTTTCATTTAAATTTGAAGGTGTTTGAGTCTTACCTTCTTCTCTCTGTTCATATGGATAGTCAATTCTGTAGGAAAGCTCAACATACTATTCCCATTGGGAGTCAACAATAATACTTAAAATTTTGATAAGAAAACAACTGAGTACAGAAAGAGCATATCCCCCCAAACTTGAATGGCATGCAATATTGAATCAACTGTTGATATCCACAGAGACTTTGTGATATTACATGAGCCTTTTTTACTAATCTTATAAACAGTATTGTCTCAACAAAATTAAGCTGTTTTTACTGGTTAAGTTCTGATAAGCATTTTGGTTGCTTTTTTAGTTTTTGACTTTTCAAATAGTAAATTTTTTATGCTTTGACCATATTTTTTTGTTTGGAATTATTTGTGTATAATGTGTGTACTTACCTATATGATTTACTGCCACTTAGCAATCTTGTTTTATGCAGGATTCTTGTAAGGATTACATTAAGGTTCCACATCTCAGAATAAGAGCTATAATTCACATGTATATTCTCAGTGATGTCAGTGTTTAAGATACTCAGAAGAAGTAAGCCAAGAATGCAAATCTTTGTTTTATAGTAATTCATTCTTTTAATGTCCTCAAATAACTATTTAGTAAAGCCTAAAAATACCTAGTCTGTATTTTAATGATGAGCAAGAAGAAGTAAGGTGGAGTCTTATTTATTGTGACAGATTAAGGTTAGCGTGAGTTCTTAGGAAATGCTTTTCATCAGATGTGTGTTTAGTTGAGCTCACGTTCTTAGGACAGAAGTATGCATATAAAATATGAGATGATAATGCCATCAGAGCCATTCAGAAACAATACATGATTTACAAACAGTTTGGAATAATTTACTTTTTTCTTAATTTCCCCCAGCTTTGAAGTCCCTTTTGCTTCCTTCCTTTAAAAACAATTTTGAAAGTCTGAGTCATAGTCTAAGCAAATGGTGGAATTCTCTGAAAAAAGAAATTTCAGTTTCTTTCTCTCTCTGCGCTAGATTCTTTCTATTTCAGCTCATGGCAGGTTTGCAGAGACACAGACATTTTCTGAATACGCAAGAGAATTCCTTCACTTGTACTGGTAAAAATGAATGGCATTTCAGCCATTGCTTCTGAACTTAAAAGCTTAGAGATATAAATGGAACAGGTACCATTTCAGTTACCGAGAGCAATTTACTATAAGAATATAGATTCATTCACTTTAATGCCAGGGATACTCTCAGGTTATAACCTCTTCTGGAGCTGACTACATGCAGGCAGCAGTTGTCCCAGTGAGAGCGCACCTTTTTGTACCCGTTCACATGGCTTCCACATAGGCTCCTGCTGCGCAGCCGTCTGCCAGATTTGGTGTGTTCCTCCTGTCAGCAGCGAGCCGCTTGCCAACCATCCTTCTTCAGCCTGCTCTCATTCTGTTGCCTTTACTGCCTGCTCTCTCCTTCGCACGGCTTCTGACTAATCAGTCGCTTTTAATGGGCCGTGGTGGACCTCAGCTGTCTCGTGGCAGAGGATTGATGCAGCACTTCGTAATAAGTTTCATTAAAAAAAAAGTTGTATCAGTATATTGCTGCATGCATGCATTTATTAGAGGCCCACACCAGACATTTTAAATGTAGCTGTGCTTCATGATTTGATTGTACATCTAGTTCCTTAGTCTTTGCATGTATCCCATTAAAGTATCCTCAATCCAAGTATCTTCAAACTGTAATACAGTTAAGGTTTACATTTGATTGTGGTGCCAGTAAATTCAGAAAAAAAACCAGCTCCCATCTCAGTTACATGTGTTTGTATTCCAGGTAAAAGCTAAACAGTATGAGTTGTTTCTATTTTTTTAAAAGTATTACAGTGATCAAGATTTAATAATTACCGTCCTGACATTTTGACTAAAAAAACCATACTTTAAGAACAGTATTTATTTTATTGGCTTCTCTTTGTAGATTTTTTTTCTACTAATTTTGAACTCAGAGTTTTCTGATCTTCCCCTTGCCCATGGAAAAAGAACAATTCTGTTTAGTTATTTCCTGTCAGCTGTGAGGGACTCAACTTGTGAGATTTCCTAGCAGTATGTATGTTTATGAACACATTCTATTCAAGCTTGGGAGCCAGAGAAAAAAAAAACCTGTAGGAACTACCATCCTCCAGCTTTATACAACAGTGTCATCTCCATATATTAATCTTACTGATGAGAAAATTTGCTTTAATGTCTGGAGACTCATGAGTACTGAGTGCCAACCCAGGGAATGAATAATGGCAAAGTTATGCCTTTTTCTGAAATTAGTCTCTTCCTGTACCCTATGGTTCTCCAGAAGTTTGCAGGAACTTAATGTCTAGGAACTTTACCATTAAGTAGAATGGACTTAAATTGGCCCTGGGATCTAGAAACCACTAAGGCTGGATGAAAGGGCACAAAACTGTCAAATACATGATATTAACTTCATAAACTTTATGTCTTTTGGAAACCAGCTGCAACCTCTTTCCCTTGCTGTCAAAGCTAATAGACAGCAGCAGTCTAAAGCAGTTCCTCCATTCTTTCCCTCAGTTTCTGAAATGTTACTTCTATTCTCTGCTACCAGGAAAGTCTCTGATGGTTTCCCAGTGGCTGAAGTGCAGAAATGGGAGGTACTTTGGGCTCTAAAGCTAACATTCTCTTCAAAAATTAATCTGCCTTCTTTGTAATAATTGCTGTTATTTAGCTCCCATGACTCATCCTTCTTCTTTTCTATGATCTTCCTTCCTTCATCACTGACTGTCTGCAGAGCTATAGGCCTCCATTCTTGACCACCTTCTTCAGTGATAAAGTCACAGAATAATTTTATTTGCAATATGACTTTAGCTACAATTACTATGCCAAATTGATAATCTGTTTTTCTGTTTCAAGCTAAATCTTCTTCTGTCCAAACTAAATCTGTTTATCTAACCTACATATTCAGCTGCAAGCTTAACTAGCAAACAGATTTGTCTCCTAAACCTTTTTTCTTGGCTACTGGAGACCTCAGGCTGATAAATACAAACATCTTCAGTTCAGAATATGAATGAATCTGGCCATGTCTTCTTGCACAATATTTTTTTTGTTATTTCTCCTCTCCAGCCATGCAGCATTAATCCAAACTTTGCCAATTTATTTCATTTATTGAAATATTTTCCCCTCTGTTTTGGGAAAGTGCAAGCTAGTCCCAGTCATAGCTTGCAAATGCTTTCTTTATTCTGCCTGTTGCTTTCACTATGGCTATTTATTTCTTCCTTTATATCTCCCAGTGTAAATTCCTCAAATGCTTCACATTCAAAAACCTTTCTGTCTCCAAGTTTCAAAATCATTTATATTGTGGTCCTTCACTCACAGCAAGGTGTTGCTTCATTCCTCCATCTGGTTAATGGTGACAGGTCTTGTTCCCCATTTAATAAATTCCAAAATGAACCCTTGTTTGGAAGAACTTGTTTAATTTGGACACTCAGATTCTGAACATCATCTTTAGCTTTTTATGCTGTTTTGCTTGTGTTCATCGACTCCTAATTTAACATCTGTAGCACCCTTTCTTTTGATGCTGTATCATTTTGGGTTTCTCTCTTGGGTACTATCTCAAAACTGCCACAGTTCTGTGATTCTGTCTCACCTGGACAGTTTGGTTTGAAGTATGCACTGAGTTTTTCTAAACAGAACGTGTTCATCATTCTGTAGTCTTTATTCCAAATACATCTTGAAAACCAGATTATCTAATGATTAATATTTCTACAAGAAGAAATGCTAATTGAGAAAGAATGTCATATCACCGGCTTTCTCGAGTAGCAGATTTAATCATTTAACAAGAAACACTAAGTATCACTCAAAGTATTTGAAAAATTATTAATCTCCATGTCATACAACTTGGCACAGGTATATGTGTGATTATTTTCTTTTTGCTGTCATTTCTCTTAAAGCAGAAATGAAAGGCTTGGACAAGAACAAAATTCTCAAAAATGCTAAGTACAGCAGATTTGCAGCTGTTGACAAGCAAAAAATGTATATTCCAAGTTAATAGCTGTCATTAGACATAGAGATAACATTAAAGGTACAGGTAAGTGTGATGAAAACAAAAAGGTGATTGAGTGCAACTGCTGTTTGTTCCCCACGCTGCCACAATCTAATTCCTGACTATGGCTCTTTGTAGACAGGTTCCATTCCTGAAATTTTATTTAATTGAGGTAAGGTCAAACATAGGATTCTAGAAAGAACATTGAACTTCAGGGGAAAGAAAAAGAAAGAAAAGAAAGTTTATTTATTGACAAGAAACTGAAGAGTTCTGTAAGTACTGCAGATCTCAGTCTTACACTGACAAAGTGAATGAGTATTTATATTTAAAGCACAGTGCTACAGTACTGTACCACAGTGCTGTCTTCTCATTAATCACATATTCTTTTTAAAGTCAACAAGCACAATATTGACAAAGCTTCACATCAAGATCTGTACTACAAAGTTGGTAAAGATGTTTGAACATCAGTTAAATTAAGCCTAAAGCAATTGGTTGGCTTACTGTCTCCTTTTCTTAGGAATAAACTAGATGTGAGCAGACAACATTGCTGTGTTTCTGTAAAACCAGCTTTTGTTCTCGTGCAATACTTTCATATTCTCAGTAGCATATAAACCTTCTGAAGTTCTATTTCCCCATGTCAATTGGCAGAAATAGATAATATTTTTTGTCATTACAGCACTAATGAAAACAGTTTTAAGAAGTTAGTGTAGAAGATTCTCAATAGATGGCATTAACAGTGACTTTGCAGGGAACTTTTCTTGGGAATGACAATATGTGATAGAAAATTATTTCCTAGCACAAACAAAAACTTTCTATAGAGATTCAGAGGGTAAAGTGCACAGCCCCAGACTAAGAGCTTTGTCTCCAGAGGGTGTAGATTACACAGCAATATGCAAATACTTTGCATGCGTGTTGTCAGACTGTGAGTGTTGCAGGTGTTTAAGTTTGCTGAAATGCTGTACAAAGATCCCATTTTCAAAAAGGGAAAAAAAGGAAAACCTGGGGAACTACAGGCTGGTCAGTCTCACCTCTGTGCCCAGCAAGAGGAGAAGGACTTGGGAGTGTTGGTGGATGAGAAGCTTGACATGAGCTGGCAATGCGCACTGGCAGCCCAGAAAGCTGCATCAGAAGTGTGGCCAGCAGGTCAAGGGATGTGATTCTGCCTCTCTACTCTGCCCTTAAGAAACCCTACCTGGAGCTCTTGTGAAACCCCTATCCAGCTCTGGAGTCCTCAACATAGAAAGGACATGGACCTGTTGGAATGGGTCCAGCAGAGTGCCACAAAGATGACTAGAGAGCTGGAGCACCTCTCCTATGAAGACAGGCTGAGAGAGTTAGGGCTGTTCAGCCTGGAGAAGAGAAGGCTCCAGGGAGGCCTTAGAGCAGCCTTCCAGTACTTGAAGGGGCCCTGCAGGAGAGATGGGAAGGGACTCTTTATTCATGCTAATCAGTCGCTTTTAATGGGCCGTGGTGGACCTCAGCTGTCTCGTGGCAGAGGATTGATGCAGCACTTCGTAATAAGTTTCATTAAAAAAAAAGTTGTATCAGTATATTGCTGCATGCATGCATTTATTAGAGGCCCACACCAGACATTTTAAATGTAGCTGTGCTTCATGATTTGATTGTACATCTAGTTCCTTAGTCTTTGCATGTATCCCATTAAAGTATCCTCAATCCAAGTATCTTCAAACTGTAATACAGTTAAGGTTTACATTTGATTGTGGTGCCAGTAAATTCAGAAAAAAAACCAGCTCCCATCTCAGTTACATGTGTTTGTATTCCAGGTAAAAGCTAAACAGTATGAGTTGTTTCTATTTTTTTAAAAGTATTACAGTGATCAAGATTTAATAATTACCGTCCTGACATTTTGACTAAAAAAACCATACTTTAAGAACAGTATTTATTTTATTGGCTTCTCTTTGTAGATTTTTTTTCTACTAATTTTGAACTCAGAGTTTTCTGATCTTCCCCTTGCCCATGGAAAAAGAACAATTCTGTTTAGTTATTTCCTGTCAGCTGTGAGGGACTCAACTTGTGAGATTTCCTAGCAGTATGTATGTTTATGAACACATTCTATTCAAGCTTGGGAGCCAGAGAAAAAAAAAACCTGTAGGAACTACCATCCTCCAGCTTTATACAACAGTGTCATCTCCATATATTAATCTTACTGATGAGAAAATTTGCTTTAATGTCTGGAGACTCATGAGTACTGAGTGCCATCCCAGGGAATGAATAATGGCAAAGTTATGCCTTTTTCTGAAATTAGTCTCTTCCTGTACCCTATGGTTCTCCAGAAGTTTGCAGGAACTTAATGTCTAGGAACTTTACCATTAAGTAGAATGGACTTAAATTGGCCCTGGGATCTAGAAACCACTAAGGCTGGATGAAAGGGCACAAAACTGTCAAATACATGATATTAACTTCATAAACTTTATGTCTTTTGGAAACCAGCTGCAACCTCTTTCCCTTGCTGTCAAAGCTAATAGACAGCAGCAGTCTAAAGCAGTTCCTCCATTCTTTCCCTCAGTTTCTGAAATGTTACTTCTATTCTCTGCTACCAGGAAAGTCTCTGATGGTTTCCCAGTGGCTGAAGTGCAGAAATGGGAGGTACTTTGGGCTCTAAAGCTAACATTCTCTTCAAAAATTAATCTGCCTTCTTTGTAATAATTGCTGTTATTTAGCTCCCATGACTCATCCTTCTTCTTTTCTATGATCTTCCTTCCTTCATCACTGACTGTCTGCAGAGCTATAGGCCTCCATTCTTGACCACCTTCTTCAGTGATAAAGTCACAGAATAATTTTATTTGCAATATGACTTTAGCTACAATTACTATGCCAAATTGATAATCTGTTTTTCTGTTTCAAGCTAAATCTTCTTCTGTCCAAACTAAATCTGTTTATCTAACCTACATATTCAGCTGCAAGCTTAACTAGCAAACAGATTTGTCTCCTAAACCTTTTTTCTTGGCTACTGGAGACCTCAGGCTGATAAATACAAACATCTTCAGTTCAGAATATGAATGAATCTGGCCATGTCTTCTTGCACAATATTTTTTTTGTTATTTCTCCTCTCCAGCCATGCAGCATTAATCCAAACTTTGCCAATTTATTTCATTTATTGAAATATTTTCCCCTCTGTTTTGGGAAAGTGCAAGCTAGTCCCAGTCATAGCTTGCAAATGCTTTCTTTATTCTGCCTGTTGCTTTCACTATGGCTATTTATTTCTTCCTTTATATCTCCCAGTGTAAATTCCTCAAATGCTTCACATTCAAAAACCTTTCTGTCTCCAAGTTTCAAAATCATTTATATTGTGGTCCTTCACTCACAGCAAGGTGTTGCTTCATTCCTCCATCTGGTTAATGGTGACAGGTCTTGTTCCCCATTTAATAAATTCCAAAATGAACCCTTGTTTGGAAGAACTTGTTTAATTTGGACACTCAGATTCTGAACATCATCTTTAGCTTTTTATGCTGTTTTGCTTGTGTTCATCGACTCCTAATTTAACATCTGTAGCACCCTTTCTTTTGATGCTGTATCATTTTGGGTTTCTCTCTTGGGTACTATCTCAAAACTGCCACAGTTCTGTGATTCTGTCTCACCTGGACAGTTTGGTTTGAAGTATGCACTGAGTTTTTCTAAACAGAACGTGTTCATCATTCTGTAGTCTTTATTCCAAATACATCTTGAAAACCAGATTATCTAATGATTAATATTTCTACAAGAAGAAATGCTAATTGAGAAAGAATGTCATATCACCGGCTTTCTCGAGTAGCAGATTTAATCATTTAACAAGAAACACTAAGTATCACTCAAAGTATTTGAAAAATTATTAATCTCCATGTCATACAACTTGGCACAGGTATATGTGTGATTATTTTCTTTTTGCTGTCATTTCTCTTAAAGCAGAAATGAAAGGCTTGGACAAGAACAAAATTCTCAAAAATGCTAAGTACAGCAGATTTGCAGCTGTTGACAAGCAAAAAATGTATATTCCAAGTTAATAGCTGTCATTAGACATAGAGATAACATTAAAGGTACAGGTAAGTGTGATGAAAACAAAAAGGTGATTGAGTGCAACTGCTGTTTGTTCCCCACGCTGCCACAATCTAATTCCTGACTATGGCTCTTTGTAGACAGGTTCCATTCCTGAAATTTTATTTAATTGAGGTAAGGTCAAACATAGGATTCTAGAAAGAACATTGAACTTCAGGGGAAAGAAAAAGAAAGAAAAGAAAGTTTATTTATTGACAAGAAACTGAAGAGTTCTGTAAGTACTGCAGATCTCAGTCTTACACTGACAAAGTGAATGAGTATTTATATTTAAAGCACAGTGCTACAGTACTGTACCACAGTGCTGTCTTCTCATTAATCACATATTCTTTTTAAAGTCAACAAGCACAATATTGACAAAGCTTCACATCAAGATCTGTACTACAGAGTTGGTAAAGATGTTTGAACATCAGTTAAATTAAGCCTAAAGCAATTGGTTGGCTTACTGTCTCCTTTTCTTAGGAATAAACTAGATGTGAGCAGACAACATTGCTGTGTTTCTGTAAAACCAGCTTTTGTTCTCGTGCAATACTTTCATATTCTCAGTAGCATATAAACCTTCTGAAGTTCTATTTCCCCATGTCAATTGGCAGAAATAGATAATATTTTTTGTCATTACAGCACTAATGAAAACAGTTTTAAGAAGTTAGTGTAGAAGATTCTCAATAGATGGCATTAACAGTGACTTTGCAGGGAACTTTTCTTGGGAATGACAATATGTGATAGAAAATTATTTCCTAGCACAAACAAAAACTTTCTATAGAGATTCAGAGGGTAAAGTGCACAGCCCCAGACTAAGAGCTTTGTCTCCAGAGGGTGTAGATTACACAGCAATATGCAAATACTTTGCATGCGTGTTGTCAGACTGTGAGTGTTGCAGGTGTTTAAGTTTGCTGAAATGCTGTACAAAGATCCCATTTTCAAAAAGGGAAAAAAAGGAAAACCTGGGGAACTACAGGCTGGTCAGTCTCACCTCTGTGCCCAGCAAGAGGAGAAGGACTTGGGAGTGTTGGTGGATGAGAAGCTTGACATGAGCTGGCAATGCGCACTGGCAGCCCAGAAAGCTGCATCAGAAGTGTGGCCAGCAGGTCAAGGGATGTGATTCTGCCTCTCTACTCTGCCCTTAAGAAACCCTACCTGGAGCTCTTGTGAAACCCCTATCCAGCTCTGGAGTCCTCAACATAGAAAGGACATGGACCTGTTGGAATGGGTCCAGCAGAGTGCCACAAAGATGACTAGAGAGCTGGAGCACCTCTCCTATGAAGACAGGCTGAGAGAGTTAGGGCTGTTCAGCCTGGAGAAGAGAAGGCTCCAGGGAGGCCTTAGAGCAGCCTTCCAGTACTTGAAGGGGCCCTGCAGGAGAGATGGGAAGGGACTCTTTATCAGGAAGTGTAGTGATAGGACGAGGGGTAATGGTTTTAAATTGAAAGAGGAGAGATTTAGATTAGATACTAGAAAGAAATTCTTTACTGTGAGGGTGGTGAGATCCTGGAACAGGTTGCCCAGAGAAGCTGTGGCTGCCCCATCCCTGGAGGGGTTCAAGGCCAGGCTGGATGGGGCTTGGAGCAACCTGGTCTGGTGGGGCTCTTGGACTTCAAGGGCTTGAAAAAAAATTGTGTAAGCAACAAAGCAACAAAAAGTTGCAGAGTCTCAAACAAATTGCAAGAAAAGAAGATTTTTAGCCATCTCAATGATAGCTCAATCTTGCTGCTGTTCCACTTGAAGACTCTGGGAAGGTTACCACGGGGACTTAACTAGAGTAAAATGACATCAAGTAGAAAGCTTGTAAAATGTCAGGAAGTACTCCTTGAGAGTAACTGGCAAGTTGGAATTTACATCAAGAAAGCACAGGGAGGGAAAAAAAAAAAGACGCATTCATTCACTATCTCCTGGTTCTGCAAATACTTCACAAAAAAGAAATCCAGTTGATTAAGAAAAGTGTATGCAAAATGCTGCTAATTTATCTGTTGTTTCCATGTTTCGACTTGCCAGTTACTCTCAAGGAGTACTTCCTGACATTTTACAAGCTTTCTACTTGATGTCATTTTACTCTAGTTAAGTCCCCGTGGTAACCTTCCCAGAGTCTTCAAGTGGAACAGCAGCAAGATTGAGCTATCATTGAGATGGCTAAAAATCTTCAGGCTCTTCATCAGGGAAAGAGCAATATACAAAAATGTTAGTGGCCTTATTTGCATTATCTTTATTATATAGAACCAGTGTATTGGTTCTGGGGATTCGATGTGGATAGAATAAAAAATAAATACCATCTCTGTCAACACTTAATATAATTTTGAACTTTGAAGTGAGTTTAAAAAAAAATTCTTATTTTTATTATAAACTGCTGTGCAACAAGTAAAATATATTTATCTAAGTAAAAGTGCGATTTTTTTTTTTTTCAGAGTTCCAGCTCCTACAGGCATGAAACCAAAACTGTCTCCTGTTCATTAACATGTGTTTAATGTTTTGTTGCTTAGTGTTCATCAGTATACGTATTTTTCACTCTACTGTATATTTTTAGAATGTTTACCATTGTTCAATTAGGTTTTTCTCCATCAGTGAAAAAGGTAAAACTTAAATAATGTGTTGTACTTATGCCATAGCACATATTTCTCCCTCTAATTAAAAGGAACTATTATTTAAACCAAACAAAACTATTTGCTGGTTATAAAATATCTTAGCTTTTTCTACAGAAATGTAACACGTTTAACTGTAAGTTCATGACGCTCCAGTAGAAAATGCAAACACTAGCAGGAATAACATAAGGATTTAGGCTATTACTTTTAGACAACACCAAATAATTTCTATTGCTACTACTTGCTATTGCCCTAGAAATGCTGAGTAAACCACCGAGGTTTTGCAGTTATCTGAGCTGTTTGCATTCAACTGCATTTCAGTTGACCCTGTTTCGAGCAGTTCATTGGACTACATGATCTCCAGAGGTCCCTTCCATTCTCAGTGATGCTAGTTCTGTGTCATCACACAATCAAGCAACAACTAATTGAAGGTATTTGAAGGTTGCTCTGGAAATTTGCTGGAAGTCAAGTAGGAGATGGCTTAGGAAGAATGTGTTTCCACACTTCTTTGCAAATCTCTTTGGAGGAGGCGGAAAGGTGATTTGCAGTGCTTTAGCTTATTGGTATACCATTTCTGTGGTGAACTCTTTGACTGTTTGTTTTTTATTATTGAAACTATTCTTAAAAAATAGTTTTCTGCTACTTCAAAAAGGATACCACCCACTCATCCAACCCAAGAAAAATGAAATAGACATTGAGACAGCTCTAAGCCAAGAGCTTAGCATTGCTACCTCACAGGACCTGAGGTAATAAATGTTGGCTGCACAGAGTTGCTCCTGTCTGCTAAAAAAAGTTTCTAAAACAACAACAGTTTCTAAGACAACAAAAATTTCCATGAGAAGACAAATGTCTTCCTGCCCTTGCATCATGCCTATGGAATATATCTCAGTTACCGTAACATCAGTAATGTTATTTTAATTTGGACATGGCTTCTTTCCCTGAAGCCCAACCTTGTGTTTCATAGTCGCCACACTATATCTGACCGGATTCAGACTGACAGCTCATGGAGTAGAAATCTTACCTCTGAAAAGTGCTGCTTATGTAAGTAAAAATTTTGCTAACGTTAATTAGATTTCAGTTTCAATTTCAAAAGTGTAAATGCTTTCTGTGAATTAGGTCCAGAGTATTGGTTAATAAGAGATGTTACTTAAGACTTTCTCTTTAAATTGGTAGTTGCGTTACTGCCTACATATTATTTCAGAACATTCTTGGTTAATCTAAGGACCTTGGCAAACTAGTATTGCAGGTTTTTAGAAATATTTTCTAGTGAAAGCTTATAAATAAAAGAATGGAAGTCTTCACACTTTTAAGCATAAAGGAAAATCTTATGAATATATAACTGGCAAGAAGTAGCATATAGTTACTTTCTCCAATGGAACCAGAAAAAAAGATATGTCTGGCATCAAGATGATGGACTGTTCAGGTGCCTGCTCCTGTTTGATCAGAATTTTGTGCATGAGTTCATTCAGAATATAATTTTTCACTTTCTTTGCTGATGTGTTAAATGTGTGCAGCTGCTTGGGAGTTTTGTGGATTTTTTTTCTTTAAAAAAACCATAGCTTCAGTTTTTAGAAGTACCCAGCATGTGCTTTTGACCAAAATTAACTAGTGCTTTCAGAAGGGTATATTGCCTTTGCTTTTAGAACTTTTCATTTAACTGTTACTTATACGGTACTATAATTTTTTTAATATGACCATGGGTACTATCATCTGAAAACTTCATTGACTTCTTTCATGGTGTGACCAAAAAAAAAGCCACAAAGAGTTAGTGAGGGAATAGTATTAATTAGAGATCTGTGTATTGGGTTTTTTTCCGATTTAAACATACTGTTGGTTTATGTCAGCTAACTTCTACTGAAGAGAAAAAGTCAGGTAATTCATGGGATTTCTTTTCAGATTAACATTCTCTCACATTAGTATTTTCTAAGATCCCCCACCTCCCACCTCCCGCCCCATCCTTTGTTGTTGATTTGTTGCTTTTTCCTTCATTGTCTTTTTGCCTAGAACAGCTTGTAAGTAAAGGCCAAAGTGTAGCAGAGAGAACTTTTTAATGAGACTGAATGATAGATATGTTACCTGGATCTTCTGTCATTTCTATCCTATTGTAATTAGGAGACTACAGCTGTTAAAATTCACGAGCCACGCAGCACAGCAAGTTTATGAGATGTTCCATGTTGTGCATTTGAAATGCCTTTTTCAAGGTATCTGGTCCTTCATTATTCTGTGCTATTTATTCCTAAGCCTCATATCCGCTCCTTGACATACTAGATACTTCTCCTGTTTCAAAATGTTCTTGAATGTAGAGTTTTCCTGGCTTATTTTTGAGTTTTTCATTTGTTTGTTTTATAGAGGGGAAGATTCTGCTGCGATCTCTATCTGGATATCGCTATGCAATCAGCCGGCCCCAACTTCCTAGCTGCACTGCAGTAGGGCAGGTGTTTGTAGAAAGCTTTGGCAATCCATTGTCTTCATCCCATAAAGATGATCTGCAAGGAGGATTGCAGGGAACATGCTTTGTTTTTTATGAAAAGGAGAAGAGCGAGAACAGGTTCTGTCAGGCAAGGGAAAAGGAAAACAGTAAAAATGGTGAACTGTTATGTGTCCTTGAGAAAGGTGATAACTAGATTTATGAGGACAGTGATTAATGTGAGCTGAGTAGTCCACCTTCTCAGATTACTGCTCTAGGCTACCTGCAGATTCAAGTCGGTATTGCTGTGTTGTTTACTGTACTGCTGCAATATGTCAACTTTCTGAAAAAAGCTTTCCAGCAGAACTAGGGAGGTGCACTTGTTTTTTTTATGTAGGGATTCCTCATATTTGGGATGAGTAGCACAGACAAAAATGTAAATACGTGGTGGCACCTCTTGACCTCCAGTATTGACTGCAGATGCTTCTAGTGCTTTTGCTACTTGGCGAGTGGTGATTATTCTCATTGCTCACAAGGGAGGGTATAATGAAAGAAAAATCCTGTGAACTTCCCTGTCAGCAGGCTGTGGAGTCAACAGCAGCTTGGACTGCTCTGAGGCAGTGCTTTTGTAGGGCTTATCTCATCAAATCCCTTTCATGTGGGAGCTGTTTGTCCTTAGTGGAAGGGAGAATCTAGAGTCCCAAGCCTCTTTTTCTTCCTTCCAAAGTAACCATACAATTTGTCTTCAATTTATACATGAGATTAACTTAGATCCAAATACCAATTCCTGTCTGCACTTTGTTGAGTGATAACTTATTTCACTAAAAGAGCCCTAAACCCTCTTATGAATTTCTGGCAAAGGGAAAATATTACAAGAGAATGCAGGGGGCTCTAGTTGATATGTCATGAACACATTTCTAAGCTTTATTTATTCCTCTTGTATCATTCCTGTGTGTAAACAGAAGGAATCCACATTTCATTCTCCTTTCAGAAACAAAAGGGAGGGGAAAAGGTCAGTGAAAATAAATCTTATTTTCAGGGTAATGGTAAGTGAATAAAACATACTCAGATTATCTATTTTATGATGATTTTAGGAAAATGATAGTGAATTTTAAAATGCATTTTCATGTTTTTCAATATCTCCAGAATAATATTGTCTGAAAATAGAAAAAAGTTTGTCCACTTGTAATAGCTGCTTATTTTAGCTATAAGCAGTTCTACACAATTATGTGGATAAAGCTTAAGCCTTTGTATGCTGATTTCTTGGTACCTGTGCACTAATGAAAGTGATCATTTTGATAAACAGAATGTCTTAGCAGTCTGTCGTTTCCTGAAACACACCTTGTTGTTATAGTTATTGTGGATTTCAGTGACAAAACAATACCCAAAATTCTGCCTCAAATATGCTGATGGCTCAACGTACAAATAGTAAGCTGCACATAGTTATATATGACAGTCCATACCAAGCTAATTTCATTGTACTGATTAAACATTACAGTTGCATTGCTGCTATGGAATCACAAGCCTGACCTCACAAGTATCTTTGTGAGGGTTTGTGATGAAACAACTGTACCCCGTGAATGTCCTTGTATCACACTGAACTATACAGTAATTACCCACTGTATACACATCACAAGTTTTTATGGCTTTATAGCCCCATCAGACCATAGATCATTTTGTATGTCAAAGGTAAGTCATTACATGTGCCATCATAGTTCTACTGCTTTAGTACCAATTAATAAAGCTCTTAATTAGGGACGTCTCCAAGGAGCCTGCTTTGTTTCTATTTTTATGTTTACAATGGCAAACAGAGAACCCCCCTTAGTCTTTAATGAAGGCAACACTCATTAGCAGCTGTCTGTGCATCTCCCATCTCATGCCATTTCTGATTTGACAAAAGCGTGCAGGTAAGTGTTAGGTTAAGTGCTTTGGATGCATTTCTAGCTGTGGCAGCAGCAGTCACCTGCTTCTCCACAGGCAGAATGCCTGAAAGCTCTTATGCGCAGGGTTCTTACCATGTTTCCGTGCTCTGAACAGATCAGATCTGCTCAGCTACAAAGCTTCTCATTGCCTCCTCTGTTTCTGTGCAGTGGGAGAAGAGGGAGATTGCCCTCTACCCCACCGATTCCGCTACCTAATCTGAAGTGACTGTTACACTAAATAATGATCAGTAGCCAGTGGGAGCTGGGAGCGTGGCTCTTCTGATGTCTGTAAGAGAGCAGCCTTACTGACAGCAGTTGTTTCTTCTTTGGTCCTTGCAGATACCAAATCCTTGCAGAGTTCCGTATATTTTGTGTAATTTTTGTTGAGCTTTCATTTGGTTTTTTTTTTTGAACAAATGAGAACAAATGAAGTTGTCTAGTTAGTAACTAAGAGTGAGGTAACCTGATATGTTTAAGCATTTCAACCGAAATGATAGAGGTAAGGAAATCAAGTCAAATTTGTTTTCTCCCTAATACATTTGGTATTTCATAATTTATAGTAGATTCGAAAAAATGGTCTATTAGCTTCATATGCAAAATATTCAAGAAACTTTTTGCAGGTGTTGAAATGTGTAAGATTTGTGTGCACGATTGCATAGGCTTAATTACTTTTTCTATAGCCCGGACTTTTGTCTTGTCTAGGACTCACAGAAAACCACATCTAAGGGTATTGCAGATTTTGTTTAATAACAGCAAAAAAGGAAGCAGCAGAAATTTATTCATGCTGAGGTTTATGTATATGAACCAAAAATTGTGTTTTACTTGGATTCCTAAATGTCCAGAGAGTGTTGGACAAAAAATCAGTACTGGCAAAAGCAGTAGAGAAGTAGGTTTTAAAAAAACCTATGGCGTTGGTAGTTATGCCTCACTGTTTTGTCTTTTATCTTTTGAGGCAAGGCAAAAAATAGTACAAGGTGATATTAGTGACTGAAAGAGAGAGCATGAGGGCAGCTAGACAGTACTTTGCTGGCAATCCTAATTTTGTTTTTTTCTGTTTTTTTCTACTATTGAATGAAAATTTACATTATAATTGTTTACTAGTCTTTTAATATGTATGCAATAGTAATATATATAATTGTGTGATATAATAAGTAGGTGAAACCTAAATAATAATAATAAATGCCTTGCTTGTGAAAGAAATCACAGTGCTATTATAATCTTGCACTATTCCATTTATCTTACTTAGCATAGCCTAAGAGATTTCTAGTGTTCATTATTTGTATTTTAGATGTCCCTTCATCTTTTTGAGAGGTGAACGTGGTATTTCTGAATCCTGAAACTGACATCAGAATTTTTTCAAAGAAATTGAAAAACAAATTGAACAATTTATAATCTCATATCTAAATATTGGTGTCTTTCAGGTGGCAATATAATCTGGAAGAAATTACACGTCATTTATTGGTTTGAAATGTGTTTTGCTAAGTGGCATTTAAGATTAATTCATAAAGAGAACATTTGCTGAAGAATGTGCTTCTTTCCATAACATGGATGAACATTATTGGAATATTAAGATAAGAAAATCAAGTTCTTCGTAGAATTTAAAAAGGAACTTCAAACATGTCCTTTTCAGTTTTTGTCACTTTTGTATCTACCTTAAAATAAAGTCTGCAGTGTTTCATGCATAGTTTCTTATTAATGACCCACGTATAGAGTACATGTTAAGCTTAATGTATACCTACACATATGATAATAAGAAAAACACAATATCTGCTACTTTGTAGGAAAGTATTGCTCATTGCTGGTGATCTCAATCATGCATTTTGAGATTTTTAAAAGGAGTTCTGCACTTATTTTGGGTCATAAGCATAAACTACTTACATGTTTAACTGTTATGAATAATACCACTATTCCAAACTTTGGCAGAACACACCACTTAATGCTGCATGATCCTCTTGCACAGTAGACACACATATGTGCAGTTCATACGACTGGATGAAAAGGTGTAAAACTCAGTGGGGAAAAAACGCCATGTATATACTGAATTAGATAGGAATCCTTGAGCTAACCCATTTAAAGGAACTAAACCATGACCAAGGCTTTCCTTCCTCAACTACATTACCTTCAGCATAAAATTTGCCACTAATCCTTTCCGTTATAAGCAAAGCAATTGCTGTATTGTAGTGAAGCAACATTTAGGTGCATTTGTTATGTACCATCTCTTGAATCTGTGATGATTTTCACTGACAAATCAAACAGTGATTAAATCACTGCTAACACACATCATCACCCCCTTGAATTACTGATATGAATTAAAAATTATTATGTCTTTTAAATATTTCATTTTGCATTCTCTAAGATAATCTTGTTTCAAAAATGTGATGATATTCTAAATTAGCTCAATTGGTGTGGGTTCTAAGTAGAGAAGAAACTGTAGAGGCAAAACAATAGAAAATAGTATAAATATATAAAGGTATGTCATAATACTCAGAATACTTTAAATGACATTATCTTTGATTTGTCACGGAGATGATGGAATTAGTATGCAAATCACATTAAATCAAAATGCCTTCTGGTATGTTTTTCAAAATTCAAAGTGAGATTTCTGATTCAGTTAAAAATCAGTTCTTCTTTCTTGTGTAGATTTGGTCCTGCTCTGCTCTGATCTCTGACTAAACACTGGCTCAGTTTGGGTTTATATTAAGTCACTTTTGGGGGAACCATTTGGCCGTAAAAAATAAAGCCAAAGATAACTGGAGGAGGAAGGTTTTTGAGATGTGATGCTCTAGTGCTGAAGCCTGTCTTTGGAGAGAAATACTTTGTGTGGATGTGAATTGAAAGCTGCCTGGTGGAAAAGGACCTGGGGGTGTTAGGTGACACCCGGCTGAATATGAGCCAGCAGTGTGCCCAGGTGGCCAAGGTGGCCAACAGCATCCTGGCTTGTGTGCGGAATAGTGTGGTAAGTAGGACTCGGGAGGCGATTGTCCCCCTGTAGTCAGCACTGGTGAGGCCCCACCTCAAGTACTGTGTCCAGTTTTGGGCCCCTTACCATAAAAAAGACATTGAGGTGCTGGAGCGTGGACAAAGAAGGCAGTAAAGACGGTGAAGGGGCTAGAACACAAGTCTTATGAGGAGCTGCTGAGGGAAATGGGGTTGTTTAGTCTGGAGAAAAGGGGGCTGAGGGGAGACTATCACTCTCTGCAACTGCCTGAAAGGAGGGTGTAGAGAGGTGGGGGTCGGTCACTTCTCCCAAGTAACAGGTAATAGGATGAGAGGAAATGGCCTCAAGCTGTGCCAGTTGAAGTTTAGATTGGATATTAGGAAAAATTTCTGCACAGAAAAGGTTATCAAGCATTGGAACAGGCTGCCTGGGGAAGTGGCTGAATCACCATCCCTGGAGGTATTTAAAAGACATACAGATGTGGTGCTTAGGAACGTGGTTTAGTGGTGAACTTGGTAATGCGAGGTTAATGGTTGAACTGGATGATCTTAGAGGTCTCCCAACCAAAACGATTCTATGACTGGTTTTCAAGACCATTCCATTGTGAAAGGGAAAGAAGGAAAAAGAAATGGCTGGATGTCAGAGTTTGTCAGTTGTAAATCCCTCTTTCGAGTTTTGATACGAGCACTTGTTTTTATCCTGTGTCACTAACAAATCTGTGAGACGAACAAAGTAACCACTTATCACTGAAAATGGCACAATTAGCAACAGAAATAGTTTGGCATGTGAAGTATCCTTTCTCCTTCTAAAGACAACACCTTTTCTTCTCCTCTGACAGATTTAAATGGATTAGCAATAACATAATAACATTAATTAAGTAATTTCAAGAGCGCTGAAGTGCACCCAAACTGGTACAGTTTTCCTTTTAATGGAGCTCAGCTTTTTTTCCTTTAAGGCTACGCAGCAATACCCACCTGCTCTGGCTGGAGTCCTCCATGGGCTGCCGGGGAATCCTCCTGCTGGTGCCTCGGTCACCTCCACCCTCCTTCTCCTGGGATGGCCTGGGGCTTCACAGAGCTGTTCCTCACATCTTTTTTTTTTTTTTTCCTCATTCCTCATTGCTTTTCTGGCATTTTTTGTGATACCAAACCACAGAAATATTTTGGAATTGTAACAGAGGCAGGATGAGTAGAGAGTGAGTAGATAGGCTGGAGCAAGGGGAGGATGTCTCTCAGTGAGGTGAGGGTCTCCAGCGGCTGCGGGCTGTTGGCCATGGCTGGAGCCCAGTGTGGGGCTCTGAGACACTGTCCTCAGCCTTGGCTGGGTGTAGCCTGGGCATCTGTGATGGTCAGCAGTTCTTAACACATGTACGGCTACAGCTTCGTGACAGGTGAAATATTTTTTCTAACAAAATGCCGCTTCTTTTTAAAATTCATATCCCACAGTGTACATGACCTCTGAAAGCCTTAAAAAAAGAGGCTTTAATACCTACTGCCTTTGCTCTCTCTTATTTGACAGACTGACAACTCTATTATCTGTCAGCCAAACTACAACATCTGAAACTTTAAAGAAAAAAATGAAAATCCCTATGAAGTGCCATGCCCGGTATGGCTGTTACTAGGAAGCTGGTAACACCTGAGAACAATAAATGTTAGAAACATTTCCAAGTTGTAATATTAAAGCAAAGACTGGTTTTGGTTATAATTTACTGAAGTGATGTACATCGTAGACTCATAGAATTTAAGATTAGGCTCAAGTAGAAAACCATGGCCCAGTTTGAAATGGGTGGGCAGCAGGACTGAGGTCTTGGCTTGAAGGGTTTCTGGTAATGTGATAGAGACCAGGGGGCCTGAAGAAATTAGAAGATGAACATTTCCATATCACTGGTTCTTGTACATACAGTATTCACTTTGGTTCAAGAATTACCACCGGGTCTGGAAGAGCTGAATTAAGGTTGAAGAGA
The DNA here is from genome assembly GCF_001431845.1 of Calidris pugnax. NCBI lineage: Eukaryota > Metazoa > Chordata > Aves > Charadriiformes > Scolopacidae > Calidris > Calidris pugnax. Next base: position 22,541,360 of record NW_015090922.1, read on the forward strand.
GGAAAAAAAAAAAATAGTTAAATGTAAATCTCAGCAGGTAACTTACTCATTCCCAAAACCTTGGAAAGGTTGAAAAGCACTTGTATGCTGCAATACCCATGTCATTTCTTTACATTGTCAGTATTGGCTCCTATAACTGGAGTTTCACGCTCCTCCCCTTCTTTTCTGAAGAATTATTGGCTATTAATGGCTTATGACTTCTTTTTGTAATTCTTTGCTTTTGGATCTTAAATTTAGTATGCTTGCTTTCAAATAAGATGTGGCTACTGTTTGCATATGGTGGGGCAATTTGTTCCTTTTTTGAAAATGAATCAGGAAGATTTTATTTTATTATTATTATAACTTTAATTTCTACCACTATTGTAGCTTGGTAATTTATGATAAAACCCTGGAATTTTTCAGAGAGCTAGAGTGATTTTGAATACTCTTTTAGAGACCCAGTGAAAAGAGATCATTATTTATTAAAAATGTCCTGAAAGCTTTCCTATCTTTTTGTACTTAGACTTGTAGAGACAAACCTTCAATCTTTTAAGGGTTCTGCCTTTGCTCTTGTATTTATACACAACTTATGAGGTTAGAAACAGAGTGCCTTGTCTTTCTACTAGTAAGTCACAGCAAAGACTTCAGATGCGTGATTTTAATGGAGCAAGAATATCTACCACATTTATAGCTTAGCAAAGAACTAAACATACTGACATTCCTGTTGCCTTGCTTCTTGTTGTTTAAAAATGTAGAAAATCCTGTACGTGGTGATAGACTACAGTAATATTAAGTATATAAGAGGAAAATGTCAAAATTCAAGGCATTGCAAAGTTGCACACACAGTATGAATATATGTATCGTTACAGGGCCTGTTGTTACAAGCTCACATAAAATTTTTCTCACAGGAATCTTGTTCATTCAGAGCATAGTAAGTGAAGACTGTGTGGAGTGCAAGGTTCTTGTGTATTTAGATTTAGGATTTAATCGAGATGTAAAATGTGGGTCCAAAAAAGAAATACATTCATATGTCCTTTTTAAGATAAGTACTGGATTTACTTTAACACTGAAGTAAAGCAATTATCTTTTCTTGGATTTTGGAAATATTATATTCTTTGATAGAAGCTAAGCAATCCCTTTCTTTTCAGTTCTTATGGGTAAATTGGGTTTAAAAGGATTGCCATATTTCAGTTATATTATTACAGTTATTATTATAATGGATATTATAAAATACCTTAGTTATTTTTTGATGCTGTATATAACCATGCATACATAACATATATAGCCAGCCCCTGGCTATGGTGAATAAACTGTGTCTGTATAAATCTGAATGTGTGTGTAAATGAGAACAGTTAATTTTCAAATGTAGTGGTAAGAATAGACAGATGATGGTATTGCCACTGGCTTACACTGGAAGTCCCTTTTATCACATTGTCTCTCTGACTAAACTCCTGTTTATTTCAGTCTTGTTTGTGTAGAAAATGCAAGGGTACTAGAAAAACGCTCGCTACTGTGCAAATGTAGTGGCTATGGGAATTCCAAGAAGCAGTTGCATTAGTACATTTCTATTTTCATAGCTGTAGCAAGGTGTTCTCTGTTACCATCTGTTCTATCGAGAGCTTGACATTGAAAGATTTATCATACATCAAATTACAAATGATACCATGCTTTGGATTTTCTTTAGTAGATTATAAAAGGAGTGATATCTAGATATAACCCTCTCTCACTCAATCTGCTTTCACTTTTGAGATTTTTTCCTGAGGGTAGTAAATTGAAGATTAAAGCTGATAGTCTTATGGTAGAAGAAAAATATGTTCTGGATGGTTTAGGTGAGTTAGAGAAAGGGGTAGTGAAAAGCCATTAAAAATCAGAATTAGAAACAAATGGAAGTGAAATAATACCTCTTCTCTTATTTCTGCTGATGGATCCTTCTGTTATCATCAGATAACTAGGTTGGGTAGAACCAATAGTTTAAATGGACTAGATGCTAGCACTCTGTACGATGTCTGCGTATTGAGGACACAATGTTGAGTAGGAATGCAAGTTTTTGTCCCACCAGTTTTCCCTGACCATCATCACTGACTAAACTTTCTCCCCTACATTAGCGTATGCGTCATCAAAGTGATTTTGTTTGGTACAGGTAAGGATGTGAAAATCACCAGCAGTATAGAAACGGTGGTTTTGGAAACCTTCTTAGAAACGATGTCCATCAGTGGTAGCTCTATTGTGTAGCTGTCTGATTCTTGCACACTGAAGGTTTCCACCTCTTAGTTTAGCTGCCTGCCAAATCAGCTTCCCGGTTGCTGATTTTTCATGGTTTGCAGATCTTGTCAGAAGTAAAATACCATTTTCCATTGATATCAGTGGTACCTGAGATGCTTACAGCCACAACACTGACAACCTTATTACTTCTTCTAAGGCTCTGGAGTACCTTGTGAGACAATGGGAGGAAGGCAAGGCATCCTGGGTCTGTGTCTATCTGGTACTTCTTTTCACAGTTCTTTGTATTTAGGAGAGAGCGAGCCCTACACTAATTTAAAAAATAAAATGAATCACTTAAAGTTTTTATACTATTTTAATCAGGCAACATTTTTTCCTCTCATTCTGGAGAACTGCATCCTGCAGTATGAGGACTCCACGGTGTTCATTAGCTGGGTCATTGTCTGTCAATAATAGCTTTTTTTTTTTTTTTTTTTTTTTGTTATACCAAAAAAAAATTGAGAGAATACAAGCATGGCAGCGTTCTCCGCTTTATCAAGCGAAACCTCTTTTTTTTTTTTTTTTTTTTTTCAGACACCTAAAAGAAACTGCAGAAATCAATCTACATAACTCAACTGCAAAATTATAAATAATTGAGCTGGAATCAAGCTCAACCATCTGTCTACTGGTAGATTACTAAATCCCAAGATGATACTTTAAAAATAGTTATGTGTAGTTTACAAACAAATTATTGTCCCTGATTTGAGGTTATCAGTCATAGTCTACATCTGAGCAATCAGTGACATGGGGGCCACTTGCTGTGTGGGAGCCTGGCAATGTCATGACCTGAATTCTGAATGGTAGAGCTGAGTTGTGATTGCTGTTACTTTGGCTCAAAAGTGCTGAGATCTTAGCTGCATTTAAGGATGTATGCCAACAGCTGGAAGGCTGGAAGGGTAATGAGAGATTGAAAGGAAAAAAAGAGTAGCTTAAATCTGAGCAGAGAAGACACATAGAAAAAGAAAATTGCTGAAGTTGGTGCTCAGACAGATAGTGGCACACTTTTGAATAGGCACTATTGAGAAGGCTAGATATAAATTATATTTAGGGTTGAATTGCATTGGGCAAGACAAGAAATCCTCCACGTATCTGATAAACCGTAGCAGTGAAACATAAAATCAAAAACTTGCAAGAATGGCTAGATGTTATGTTAGGAACTGATAATCTTATTTAACTTCCTAACTAAACACTCATTCCTGTATTGCTATCACTCTTACGTATTGCTTGGTTCATTTACACTTAATTGATTAAAATAGTTGTTTATGAACCCAAATGAAATTCAAAGAGAAATTTGCATACCATTAGGTGAGAGGCTCTGTTGCCACATTTCCAAGTACGAAAGAATTGATGAATTTTATAATCCATTAAATGCCATGGGAATAATTCTTTATTATGGCTGAAATAAAAACAAATTCCATCATAACATGCAGTAAAAGTGCTGCAATATAAGGAAACCATTTTTTAGTGGGTTTTATTTTATTCTTCACACTGCTGTTTAACAATGTCAGTTGTTCATGTAGCTTACCTAATGTGCTGAAGGTTGAGCCTCAAAATAAGAGGTATAAGCTTTTTAGCTGATACCCTCCAAGCATAATATATGCAAAAAAGCAATCATTGCAATGTATGCAGAATAAAACAAAAGTAAAATTCAGAGATTCAAAGCCAGGACAAATGCTAGAAGGCTTGAGCAGCGGTTACACAAGGAGGTACAAAGGAGAGTTTCACTTTAAACAACATGAGAAGGAAATCTCAGAGAGTGGACAAAAAGTAATAAAGTACAAATAATGTTGGTGGAGTTCATAGAAAGCTTCCTTGTCTAGTTTTCAGACAAACTATTCTAGGGCATAGTTTTGTACCTCAAATACTGTTTTACAAATGGAGTTTTAACATGAAACATCAGATAAGAGTTTATATAAACAAACAAACAAAAAAATCAAATGAGAAACAGGCAAATAAAAAAATAAGCAAAGGTCAGTCTTTGCAGTCCGGGTGCCTTAGGCCCAACAATTACAGATTGTTTCAACATATGGTGTAAGATAACGGACACAAGTATTGACACCAAAAGGAGGGAAAGATGGTTGCCTTCCTTGTAGTCTGTCCTTGTGAAGTTTGGATTAAATTTATTGCTTTTTTTGTATTCATTTCATGACCTTTACCAAGTCAGTAATAGCACAGATGTATTTCCTTTGCAGGTGAATGTGAGTTGTGCCCACGCTGACTGGGGCCAGCACACAGAGAACAGACATAATCATATGCTGAAAAAGCTGTGGGTCTCACTGTGTCAGGTTCTTGCCTTCACACTTGTGTGACCATTTGGCTTCTTGCTAGTGCAGAGCACAGATAGGACCTGCTTGTACTTGCATATGTACGTTTGCATAGGTACATTCTCTCTTCAGCAGCCTGTATGCAAGATCAATATATCATTTCTTCATAAAAAGTTACTATGAGGAAAGAGAAAGTCCATGTTATGACATAATCAGTCATTCTTATGTATGAGAGAGTATGAAAATTCAATAATCTTGCTAAATTGTCTTTCCTGATAGATTAGGCTGCTCCTCAGATTGCTTTCGTATGTTGTGTCCTCATTTTCTCAGCCTTCAAACTTGAAATTCAGTATAGGTGAACTTTGAATCAAAGAGGCTGAGGGGAAGGGATTTTTTTTTTTCTTTTCTTGGGGAAAACTATTTTCCTCGGGAAAAAATCCAAAACGATCAGTTATAAATGAGTACAAAGTCAGCAGTAAAAAAGAAGTGCATCAGTGCACTGATGAAGCCCATTGTATAGCTAAGACATCAATGCTTGAAATAAAATGGCAGCCTGAACAGATCTTTTCAGATATCATCTGGCTGGTTTTTATCATTCAACCAGATTATTTTTTTTTAAAGTTTCATCATTATAGTTGAGTTTTGAGACTACATAGATGATTCTATAGTTTATGCCTGGGTTCATGTTGGCTTTGGTTTCTTACTGTTTATTTGGGCTAAAAAAAAAATATTTCAACCAGAAAGACCTTCTATTTTAGTCAAAACATTTTGAAATACTCATTAGATGCATGTTTTCTAAAAGTCTGTGCACAGTGTCCAAAAAAACTACATACCTTATGTTTGTGTATGAAATATTTCCTTGCTGATTACAGTAACAGAATAATCTGAATAAATTTTCCATTCTGTGCATGAAAATATAATCATAATTTTGGTTAGTTGCTGCAAAGCTTTCACTTCTTAGTTGCTCAAAAGCCTTCATTTTGTCAGTAGGGAAACCAAGTAGTTAAGTGCTGAGCATCTTTATGATCTCAGGGAGATCATGAAAGATGAAGGCACCCATCATTTTGCAGGATTTGGAGCCCACCTTTCATAAAAGCTTTTATCCTGGGCATACTAAGCTTCCCTTAGCCCTCAGTTTATTGCCATTCCTCAATACGTACAGATGTTTCTTTCAGAAGTACCTGCTAGCAAGAAAGGGTGTTTTATGTGATGCTTAAGAGTGTCATTCAGCTTCCCGAACCACCAGAAAAGGCTGAATGGCAAAGCTGGTTTGTGTATAGTATCTTTCTACTTCCCTACAAAATATAACAAATAAGGCAGTTTCAGTTTCTGTATTGTGGTTGGGACTGAATAACTTTGTAATTTTGTGAAAATAAAAAAAAAAGTGAGCTAAAAATTGGAGCGGTAAAATATAAATTTTACATGTGTCATTGAATCGTAGCTTATGTATTTATCTTCGTGCTGGTGCATCAGATAACCATGGGATTGCTGTTAAGTAGTAGCCTAATCAGATGGCTGGTGAAATCACAGAACACTTGAGGCAGGAAGAGACCTCTGGAGATCTTCTAGCTCAACCACACTGCTCAAAGCAGTGATGAAATTCAGTTAACTAGAGCAGATTGCTCAGGATTGTGGCCAGTCAGGTTTTTAATATCTCCAAGATTAGAGACTTTACAAGTTTCCAAAGCAATCTGTTCCAGTGCTCAATCACCCTTACATTAACAATTTTTTTTTTTTCCATTTTTCTGGGATTTCTTTTTGGTAAAGACTGAGGCAAAGAAAGCATTGAGTACCTTGGGTTCTTCCACGTCCTTAGTTTGTGTGTCATGAGAAATATTAATTCTGCCATATTCACTTTATCTGCCTTTCATAGGTTGGTAGAATCACAGAATGGTTTGGGTTGGAAGGAACCTGTGAAGATCACCTAATCCAGACACCTTGCCATGCACATCTTTCACTAGATCAAAGCCCTGTCCATGTCTTTTACATCTGTCTTCTCCCCGTTTGGTCATCTCAATTCTGATTTTTTCGTTCCAGATGCTTAGCCCCTTCCTGCATGGACCCCATTCCATAACTTTGCTTATTCTTGCCCACTTCACTTTTCTTCACTACATTTTCTCTAGCCAGAAACAGTGCCCTGAAGAAAATAGAAACTTTGAGGCAAAAAAATATTATATCAATCTATGGATACATAACAGGAAAAAATGAATTATTATTTTTTTAACTACAAAGATTCCAATTTTCACTATAATTACATTATATGAAAAGTATGCCTTCAGGAAATACAATCTCAGAATTACAAAGGATAGTAATTTCAATGTAAGAAGAAATTACATAAATCATATAACTTTAAATGCACTTTATTTTAATATCAATAATGCATGTGAAATCTTAAAAATGATTTTTAAAGTAATATGGTACTGCATTCTTGAGAAATGTCAATATTTTTCAGAATTTCTTCTATGATGTGGTCAGCTTTTAAGGAAAAAATAAATTCAAGGAAGATCTGTAACTTTTTTCAAATGTGATTTCTAATATTATATTCTTGTTTCCATATCTGTATCTTTCTATTCACAGTTCATCTACAAATGTTAATTATTATTAGACTGAACATTAGGAAGGAATTTTTCACAGAAAGAGTGGTTGGGCATTGGAATAGGCTGCCCAGGGAGGTGGTTGAGTCACCATCCCTGGATGTGTTTAAGGGACGTTTAGATGCGGTACTGAGGGATATGGTGTAGGGGAAGACTATGTAGAGTAGGGTAGATGGTTGGACTCGATGATCCCAAGGATCTCTTCCAACCTAGACAATTCTATGATTCTATGGTTCTATCTGCTTCAGTCATCTCTGTGTCCTTTTTAAGTTTGCCTGCGTCTCTACTTAGGCATATTTAACTCCCATATAAATATATTTAATCATATTTATCTTCATGTACATACTGAACCTACTTAAGCAATTTCACTATTGCTTTGTTTTCCTCCACTTCTTCTACATAAAATGCCTGTCCATATGCATCATAACTGTTCGGTAAAGCAGAAAATCTCACTGCTGTTAAATACTGAATAGTTATTTCTCTTGCTGGTTGAAGTATTTACCTGATTGTACCTACAAAACATGATTGTTTTTCAAGGCAGGGATTTCTTTGTTTATGCATTATATTACTGATGATGTTCACTTTTGTATTGGCTAGAATTTAACTTGTTAGTGTTCTTTTGGCTAGTGTTTAACAGTATTGCTGTGTTTTACCAATGTAAAGAATAACTTGCTTGGATATGAGTGGCATGTTTGCTGCTATAATATTCTAGGTTTATTGGGGGCAACAATATTCAGTAGTAAAAATCTATCGGAATTATCATGTGTCGTTCTGTCTGCTGGTTTAACTTTTTAATGTCTGTGGCTCTGAGGGTTGTCAAAAGACATGCAATGTGCTGCTTTTAAGCTCTTGGTTAGCAATTACAGTTTTATGATCTGGTCTGGAATATTTAGTCATCGGAATGAATTGGTCCCTAGGATAAATTCTAGATTCTGAGATTAAAAAGTGTCATTCTTGCTAGTTCTTTGATGGTAGTAACTCATTTCACTATGTATGCTGTTGAACAAATTCTGATTCACACTTTCCAGTTGGCTGTTACAACTCCTTCAGATGCTTTAGAGTACACAGTGGGGATGCTCTGACAGGATAGTAAGCCTGACATAACAAAAAAAAGGAAATAAAGTAAACCATCACCGCCTCCCTTTTGGGACAAGGTGCAAAATGATCTCCTACTTATTTCTAATAAGCCTTCTGTGTCTGGCATTTCTTGCGTGTATTTTGTTTGGAAAGTACAGTTAAATGTGCAAGTGATTACTACATGAATTCATAGAGGGAAATTAGAATCTAGAATGTTAAGCAGATGGTTTGATAAGAAGTCTAAAAACAATATTTCAACATCCCCAAGCAAACCCTTTTGCATCAAATTATATAAGATTTTTTCTTATCAGAGAAAAATCACAGAATAAAAATCACGCTTAGATGCATCTGTGTGTACTTGTGTGTGCATGTATATATATGTATCTGTACTGTATAAAAATACATGGATAAAGATCTATTCTGCAAAAGTAGGGCCACAATTTGGTTCCATGTAGAAAGACTGCTCAAAATTAATGGTATGTAGAAAGCAGAATTCAGCATGAATTGTTCTGGGTGGAAAATTTCAAATATGCTTTCTGTGCAGAAGACCTATTCCTACTGGTCCAAAAAGCACAGTGCTTCATGAACCCTGATGATTCATTCATTAGTATCATGAAGACAGGTCTACAATGAGTTGCGTATGGAAAATGGACTACTGCTTTGGAAAGAATGTCAGAGTTGAAGTGTTGTAGGAATGTAGGATGTGAAAAATGGTACAAGTTAAGCAAAGCTGTTGATATAATGCATTTGAGCAGCTTTAATGTAATTAGAAACCAGCATGTAATCCCAAACCTACCAATCTCCCAAGCCTATGATTTAGTGCTAAGTGGGACTGGTAGACAGTAGTAAAGCACGTTCTTTTGTGCAGAGACTGGGAAGTTGTACAGGCAGGGTTAAAAGCAAACTTCCCACAAAAGATAGTTTACCAAATACTACTTGTTGAAGAGGTAAATTTGATTTGAGAAATGGATGTTTAGTTACATTCTACCAAATTCAGTGATTTGAGTAAGAAATAAAATGCAGATATGTCTCAGATTAATTCAATTTGACTAATATTGCTAATAATGTCAGAACAGTCACCCAAGAATGCCATAAAGATTGATGAGTATGGAAAGATAAATAAACAGTCTGTCTGCTCTTTTTAATAAAGTTTAAGCACTTACCTTTAATTTCACTTTTAGTGATGTTTTAGAACTAATTTCTAAGGCCATGCCAAGGTTTAAGTTCACTTCTGGGAGTTTACAAATGTTACCAAGGGGAAAAACAACTCAAAATGGAACCTGATCTCATCCTGAAGAAAAGTTCTCTTCAGTTCAGTTAGCATTTAGGCTGGACTCAAGAGGTATACTGTAGGTATTAATATGTTCAAGACAGTTTTCTTGAACTGAGTGGATCACAGATGTCCTGATATCATAACTGCCTATGCTGGATAAATAGTACTCAGTAACTCAGTTAATATTTTTATTACTTTTACTCACTTATACTGTGTTAGAGGTCACTGCTGTCCTCAGTCTAGTCTCAGCAGATTTACTCTGAATTTCCAGAGCTGGCCTCTTTGGTCAGCATCTTTTTACATTAACCATGAACTTGCAACATGAGTTCATATGAAAACAGATATGTAAAGTATTCAAGATAATAGTAGAAGCACCATGGTCAGTATATGGTGGAAACTACTTCAGAGCAAGAAATGATTGAAAGGTAGTGCCTGCGTTTGTCAGAATTTGTCATTTTTTTGTCATAACAATCAGATGTGGGGTTTTGAGAAAGAGGTCCTTGATGTTACGACTTCCCTAGATAACACTTTTAGAACACATGTCCAAAGGGGAATTTTTTATCTTTAAATAAAGATTTATTTTAAAATAGGTTTCAAGTATACAGTGGTGTTTCCTGACCTATCTAGTATGGATGTAGAATTTGGGGAGATGTTGCAGAATCTTGTGAGACAGTGAATATTTTTGTAGCTGCATTTTTCAGTATAAGGCCTCAAAGATTCTATCTAATTATCTTTAAATAGGAGTATACAGAGCAGAAATAAATTCTGCTTCAGAATAATGAACTTTTCAGTCGTGTTTAATTTATTAAATGTATTCAAGACATCTAACATCCAAGATGTTAAGTTAGTTGTCAGCGAGGACCATACAGAAATGATTCAGTGTTATGGATTTGTAGATGGCATGCAACCTTTTAAACTATTGAGATGACTACCTTATGGCTGATAGAAAGGTGTGTATGGCATACAGACCTCCACTGTGCATTGTTATATATTCTGTTCAGCATAAGTAATACCTAGAATGAGTCTGTCCTTCTGGCAAAAATAAAATTTGGCTGAAAAATACAATTTCTCACTTAATTTTTTCATATAATGTTTTGCCTAATTTTTTCCAGAGAAAAAAATACTTGCAGAAATGAATTGTTGAGCTTTAATCCTGGTTTATTTTTGTAAATTATATTTTACTCACTCAAATCCATTTTTGATTTTTGGTTCTAAATTACACTGTATCTGATTTTAATATTATTCTCATTGTATTGTATACATATTAAAGTATGTGAATACCAAAATTGGCTTATTATAAAAGAATATCTCCTTTCCTAATTGTGTATCAGATAGATTAAACAAATGGTTATATAGCCATCATTCACAGTTTTCAGAGCTCACAGATTCCAAATCTGTTACTGACTGCTGCTCTACTTTCTTTTGTGGTACAAACATGATTTGACAATAAAGACACAGAATATTTCTAATCAAAAGGAATATGACTGCAAAAGAAAATAAAATGTAGATACAGTAAATGTCAAACTATGAATAAATTGGACAAGTACAGAACATTCAGACCTGATTTGCTTTAAAGTGTCTAAATCATCAGAATTCAAAAGCTAGTGTTTTGATGGCAAAATAGCCTTTTTAATGAAATTACTGTATCCCCAAGGAAATTAAAGTATGGTTGGATTTTCTGTGAAAATATAACATGAATGCATAAGAAAAATTCATGTTTTTAAAACCAGAGAAAAATTAAATAAGACAAAAAGAGGTAGTCAGTTTTTAATTTCCTTAATTCCTTCAGAACAAGTCCAGTGGAGAGCTGAAACTGATGTAATTGCTACATACAATTGAAAGGAAGTATCACAAAATGTGTTCTACTTTTGCTAATTATATTGCAACCAGCCAAAATATAAACCAGGAAATGTCACATTGGAATGGACTTCTATTTCACAAAGCACTGGAATGTACACACTCTTCACTGTGTCACCCTCTGTCTTTTGATATGTCAGTCCACTGGTATTTAGTTACTTTAATTTTCTTAGAAAATCTTAGCCTTAAAGTTTACCAAATATTTAAGTGTTTTGATGGATAAGGCTTTATTGAAACTGCTCCTGTATGAACACATGGTAGAGGATCTTGTGAAAGTACGACAATGTAGAGCGGGAGTGAGAAGAAACTAGGTCCTCTTTCAATGGATGGAGAATAGCAGGACTTCTGGAAATCAGGTAGCTTTAATTTTAAGAGATGAAGCCAAGAAGTCAGTCTGTGTGTGTGTATGAGGTAACTACGTACGATGGAATGAGACGTTCTAATGGAGTTTGACAGACTGGCATTACTGTACTTTATCAGAGGTTCCTTTTAACAAAACTCCTGGGAAAGCCTGCTTTGATAAAAGAGTATGGCTAACGTAGCTTTCATTTTTAAGCAAGGAACTTTCATTCCTGATTTCTTTATTCATTGTGTAGAATCAAAAATCTGTATCAAAATTCTGACTAACTGTTATCTTCCAAATAACTGCTAAAGGAAGCAATGAGCTACATTCTGTTAGTCAAGTTATTTTTGCTATGATTTTAGTATTTTTTAGGAGAATGCTAGCATTTTTCAATACCATAAAAATATTTAGTCTGTATAAGCAAAATAGGATTTTAAATCCATCTTAGATTCAGGCTTATATAGCTAGAATCCTATACTAGAATAATTCTAGAAATGGTCAGAAATTATACCTGAAATGGTGGCAATTTTGATGCTCTGCAAAATACCTTTCATTGTTTTAATTACTCTTTTATTTAATTATACTCTTCCATAATAGAAGACAGAAATGCATTTTTTCAAATGAAGAAAGTTGTTTGATCTGAAATATTTGTTTTCATAATTTTATTTCAGAGCAAATACATTTTGGGTTTTTTTCCCCATTCAAATAAAAAGACATTTCAAATCTGTAAAACCCATTGCCAAAAAAACCAAAGAGAATCTTTACCTTCCACATATGTTTCCCCCAATATTAAAAAAAAAAAAAGGTATCTAGAACTTCTTTTTTATTACTCCTTGCTGCATAACACTGATTATTAAATTTTGTCGTGTTCTGAAGAGAAGCTTAATGAAGTTGTATAGTTAATGAGAAATGAAAAAATTTTGCTTGACATGGAGAAATACCTCATTTTGTCACTGAACGGCAGGCTAATATTTGGATGCTTTGCTTGTCTTGCATAAACCTATAGTTTGCACTACAGTTTACAAATTGCTACTAGCAAGAGCTATATTAGGTAGGTGTGCATTTTAGCATGAAAATTACTAGTGTGGGTGATATCATCAAAAATAGTGAAAAGATGAACAGGCCTGGCTCAAAGGAGATGATGATAAAATTTTTAATGAGAAGGGAAAACATACTGGTGTTATTGGAATGCTGGTAGCTAAATTTTTATGTAAAATGGTTTAAATGATCTGTTTCATTTACTTCAGTACTCTTCTTGATATGTTTTTTGCATGTAGAATGTACCATGATTGTATTTATTGTGGACTATCCATTCTTTTCCTGTATTGTTCACTTGGCAGATCAGTACTTCAGTAATTTTTCTTTCTTTTACATTGTTCTTAAAGTGAAAATGGGTGAATTAGACATGCTTTAAGAACTGACAGAGCCAGAATATCCACAAATGTCTAGTTTCTATCCAGGTTAGGTAAAATAAAATATTTGTTTTCAAATAAGTTGTGTAACAGAGGGTGAACAAACTACTGTGGAACCAATCCGTCTGTCACATAATGTGACATTACCGTGTTACATCAGCAGCCCATTTTTTTTAAATGCCAAATATAATTGATACTGAAAGCTTACAATACTGTAATACAATTATTAAGAACAACTTTTTTACAAGAGCATAATTGAAAAGTTACTGGTAAAAATCTCTATTGATGGTAGCAGTTGTATTTCTGTATTTAATGGAGTTTAATGCCTCAGAGCCATTTAAAGGACCAAGAGAGCTAGGAATTTAGTTTTTACACAGTATTTCAGTTCCCTAGATATTGAAATGTTAGCAGAAGACCAACTTGCCTCCTTCAGTCTTTCCCTGCCACAGGGCAGAAAGCAATGCAGAAAGCAGCAATTTATTTAGGCTTTATCTTCCTCATCCACTCTCCGAATGGTGAGTGAAATAGTGAAACACTGGCCCAGGTTGCCCAGAGAGGTGGTAGATGCCCCATCCCTGTGGCTGGGGCTCTGAGCAACCTGATCTACTGGAAACTGTCCCTGCTCGTGGCAGAGGGGGTTGGACTAGCTGATCTTTGGAGGTCACTTCCAACCCAAACTATTCTATGATTCTATGATATCAGTGTTCCTCCTTGCAGTTTCTCCTTGTGAATGGGGAAGTAATGCTGTGCTTTGATCAGCTCCACCATCAGCTATTGTCCAGAGCAGGTTAGAGAACCTGGAAATACACGCAGGTTCATTTTCCAAATTCATATTCCATTTTCATATCGTTGTTTACCCTGAAATGTTATTTCTGTCAATGTAATTTTAAACATTTCTTGTAATTACTTCTTCCCTCTTCAGCATTTGAAGGATAATGATATTGCTTTTTTTTTTTTAAAAAGGTCTCCTCCTTGCTTGGCAATAGCTGTTTCTAAAATGATCTGCTGCCGTCATGTGGTTTTGTAATGTTTGGGATCATCTGACAAGCGAGGAAAAGAGATTCCAACCAGACAAATATAGATTTAAAACCATTGGTAACACATGATGTAAGAAAGCTGTACCAATTTAGAAAACATCTGTTTTTGTGGACTTTAGAATTAAATGATAATATTTTGGAGTAAATGTAAGTATTCTCCTGAGGAATGATGCTTTTTTTTTTACATTGGTGAATATATCATGACTCTGCTGTACCCTGTAGCTAATATATTCATGAATGTTTTTTGGAAAGGCAAAATGTGCCATTAGCTACCTTTCACTTTTTGTAACTGAGTTAGCTATGTATAAGCTGGCTTTGTCCTTGCTTTGCATCTCCTACAAAAAAATGTGCTTGTGTTTTTGTCTTTAAAATCTTAGTCTGTACACTGAGCAGAGTACCAGAATCTGTTTGGGGTGTGAGGGGGTGTGCGTGGTGGTGTGTGGGAGTAGATGGGTTGGTTTTTTGGTGTTTTTTTGTTGAATTTTGGCATTTTGCTTTTGTTGTTCCTTGGAAAAAGATCCAAACCTTTTGAGCATTTTTGTAATTTTGTTTTGAAATGGCTATTTTGGATCTCAGAGGTCAGGTTTCCAGTTGAGCTTGTCTGTTTCTGAAATATATAAGAGACCCCATTTTTAATGTCAAGACCATAATATCACAAGTGATCAGTATGACTTCAGAAATATCTTGGCTTTGAAAGACCATCTTTTCAAAATATGTATTTTGCCTAAGAAACATTATTTCTATTCCTGGTAGCACAGTTTAGAAGCTCAAGATGGGGCCTGACAAATTATTAAATATTATTTATAGTTTTATCTGCTTTAAAAAATATATATTTTATTCTGAATGAAATATTCTTACAGAAATCCGTCTATTAATATGAATACTCTTTCACCAAGACCTCCTTCATCAAGCTGTGTTTCCTTTTCAAGTACCCAAAGTGATGCTTTCATTTTCCTCTGTCATTATAACCAATGTTTCACACCTGTGATGGAAATAATGATTTTACTGACAGCAGAGATACAATTTCAAAAATTATCATTTACTTTAATGGTTTTGATAAACACATGGTTTGATAAAACACATCTGGATGTGTTGTTTATCTCCTTTGGATAAGCTTTCTCTGGTTTGGTTGTGCAACACTAGTGTTCAAGGTTTAAGAAAGTTTTATTTCTAAATAATTCTAATTAATATTTTCTAAGTTCCAGGAAAAACAGATAAATAAACTGAAATGCTTTTCTTTATCTATCTAGAATTTAAACATGAAAACCATTCATTTAAAGTGGTAACTTTTAAATTAGTGCATAAATTTTTACATTTTCCATGTCTGGTTGCGATTGACAATATAAATAAACATAACAATATGACAATATAAATGTGTCATATAAATAAGACAATATAAACAAATATAGAAGATGTTTCTTGGCTTGGAAAGGCCAGAGTAAAAATAAATTACAAACTATTAATATTATGAAACAAATTTAAAGTGAATTGAATTATTTTTCAAGTGGTTAATTTAGAAAATACAACCTTTGCTTAAAATGGGCAAGACATAGGAATGAAAAGCAAAAGAATTATTTATACGATTTTTAATAAACTACAAGCATTTTTTTTAATGAAATGCTGGGTTTTTTGATTAAGTATATTAGATGCATAAGTAACACAAGAACTTGCTTAAAGTTATCATTCCAAAAGTACAGCTCTACATCAGCAAAGTGTGTTGAGTCTGTTGTATTGATGCAAGTTCAGTGGTGAACAGGCAGTGTTGATGGCAGGGACAAGCCCAGTGGGACTTTTCATCTAATTAGAAGCAGCTTGGGTCTCAATGATAATTGCATGGAACTGGAATTGATTTTCAAATAGATTCAGAATAACCTAAATTATTCTTAACAAATTACAAAAGCTTGCCCTGTACTCACTTAAGCAGACCTTGCTAGTATGTATAGTACCACCCTTGTTTTCCAGCCAATTTGGAATGTTAGCTATTTGCTGTGTCTGACACAATATGGATAAATAGGGCAATTAAATTTGAATCTTAATTAGAGATTCACAAATTGATAATTACAAATGCAAACATAAGAGTGATGACAGGTAATGCTTCAATACAGAGGTTTGTGCTACCTGCAAAGCCAGAATATTGTTTGCTCTCTACAAGTATTCTGTTTGAGGACAGAGGATGAACTATTTGCTCGCAGTAGTAATTTCATACTGTAGAAGGAAAGGAACACAAGGCAGAGGTGTCAGCATCATAGGTGTATGTAGATAATGAGGCTCTTCAGACTATCTCCATCACGTCCATTTAATGCGATTGGAAAGTTTTGTGTTGATTTATTGTTTGATTTTATGGTGTCAAATAATTACTTCAGCAAATAGAGGAAAAGGATGAGACCACTCAGTCTTGTGTTCTTTTCATTGAGTAAGTTACTCTCTAGTTTAATGTTCATCAGAGAGTACTTAGGGCAGTTCCCTGTACTGGGAGACCTGAGACGCACTACTGCTACTTAGAGGAACAACTGACTGCTTTTTTTTCAGCAAGCTCAGATAGTTCATGCATGACTGTCATGAGAAGTTTGGTTAATCTTGCACGTTCTAAGCCATCTTTCAGCATTGTACTTTAGTCAAAAATCTAAATGTACTTTTATGGACTTGTGAATGTTTTAAACATTGTTTTCATCCCAAGTAGGAATGAAGAGTTGAAATAACCTAATTCTGCATTAAGTGGAAAATGCTAAAATCTTTGATACAGACATACCAAACAATCTCATTTCTACACGCTTGATTTAGAAAAAGAGTTCTCAGCACTCCTGACCTGAGATGATTAGCTCTAGTTTAGTGAGCAACACTGAGATATTTTATCTGGCAATCAGTTTGCCTGTATCTCTGCTTGCCAGTGCAGCCTCCTGGGATTTCTAGTTCCTGTATTTTGTGATCCTTTCTTCTCTGTGATGCAGCTTGACTGGCTGAACAAAGGCCCCTGGTTCACTGCGTTGGGCAGCTCTCAGGTGGCACTGTGATGATTCAATTAAAGAAAGATATTGCAATGATTACTGGCATGCGTAGTCCAGGCAAAGAGCAGCTTACATGGGAAGGCAGAGAGTCTGAGGCTCCTAAAGTGCAACTCTGATAGGGTAGTTTAGCCATTCATGTAAATATACGGATTTTTTTGCCTCAGTGAACCACAGCAAAATACTTTCTTACAAATTTTCTCCATCCTGCAATTGCAGGCTTTTTAGCTGATGAAGGTCTCCACAGAATATTTGTAGTATAATTGGCACTGTGTGAGACAGAGCATATGTAGTATAATGAAATTTCAAGAGAGGAGTACTATTGAAAGCAAGAGCAGTTACAGGTAACTCATTATCAATATAATATTAACAAGATGAGAATATATCTAGCTATTCTGTATAGTTAGAATGTGTTGGAAAACAGAAAAAAAAAGGCTATTACCTTATAAAGAACCTTGCAGCTTTCTCCCACCCTGGTGGTCTTGTTCAGCCCGTGCTGCTGCATGTATGTCTCTGGCATGAGGAGCTGCACTCTGCTGCCCAACTGCGCTAACGACCTCAGATTCTGTATTGTATTCAAGTAGGGAGGGGAAAAGATTGTCTAGGGAAACTTGTTGCGTAGTATAAGAAATTATTATGTAATATAACTTCTTGCACTTTGTTAACAAGTTCCGATGAGGTTCATTGTTAGTTCCGCTGGGATATTCTACCGCTGCATTTGGGTAAAATGAAAGATCTTAGGAAAAGGAGCAAAGCTATAGTGTGAGTGGACCCCAGTACAGTCAACATAAGAACAATCCCCTGTTCTGAGGTACGATAACTGAGTACAAAATTATGCGTAGTTTCATTCTAATAGTCCTAATATGCTTTTAATTTCCTGACACTGAAATTTGTTTTAGTAATAGAAATTAAATTGAGATATCTGTAAATGTGTAAGTCAGTCAAGTCTTCAAGCTTTTACCATGTATCTCTTGAACTTCTGTTAGTTCCAAGACCATTTCTTTCTTTTTCTAGTTTTGGAATCCTTGTACCTAGTGACCATCTCTATGTAGAGTTGATTTAGGCTTGTTTTTAAAGGAAGGAAAAACTGTTGTCCTGCATTGACAAACTTTTTGAGTTTTCGACTTCTGTTGTTTGATTTCATTAAAACCTCCCACTTCTTAAGAAGCAGTGATGATGACTTATGGTGCAAGGGGATAATTTTTGCAAGATGTATGGATGATTAGCAATGAATTTAATGTTTAGATTTAGAAATTTAAAGATCAGGCTCTTACCAAAACACATGACACTTAAATCTAAGGAACCATAAAAATTCTGCTTCTAGGAGTTGTATTCATGTCACCTAGTTGTAAGTAGCTAAAGGATACTAGTCCTGGTTTGTTGTCAAGAATTCCACTGTCAATACTGGAGAAAGACAGATACTTTTGGATAGTGACTGATGATTAAAGACAGGAGAGGCGAATCGTAATCCTTACGGCAGAAAGGTCTTATCATATCAAGGAAGAAGAGAAGCCCTTATTAGGCTTCTCCTTATGAATAGTCCTTCAATGGACTTTTAGCAATACGCACGACTGAGAATCATCACCCCTCACTTCCCATGTTATTCCTGTCAATCTGTCTTCCCCATGGCCAGATTCTACTGATTCTGTGGGGTTGTTCTCTATAAGTTCTGCCCCTGGGGTAAGTCATGCACGTCTCCATGCCTACCTCCGTGTGCGTTTGGAGCAGAGTCAGTAGTCATTATTAGGCAATGGGTCCTGTATCTTGTATACTTTCTATTACAGGATATTGCTGTCTTTCTTTTTGCCTCATATAAGATGCATTGTCAGTGTTGTCACAGAGTTAGTTTTTGAAAAGATTTCAGGGTCCTTACATGTCAAGGTGAAGACTGCAAATTATCTTCATAAGGAAACAAGTGAAGTTTTGAATATTTATGTTGTAAGTTTGGTCTGAGTTGCCTATACATCAGAAGGCTAGTGAGTTTTTGTCAGGGTTAGAATTGTCCCACTGGTAAACAAAATTTTTGAAGTAAACATTTATTTAGAAATGCTTCTGTAGAATCACTGCTGCATTGTGAGTTTCCTTCTAGCTATACTTTTCCTGTTAATTGTGTGTAATGATGACTGAAAAGCTAAAAGATGTGCTTATACAACTTCCTGTTCTCAAGCACATTGAGCTTCATTTGCAGAGTGATCAGGAGGCACTTGTTTGTCGATCTATTTCTTTGAGATCTTTGAGAAGGCTTAGGGCTAAAAAAGATCCCATTGCATAATCCCAGCAAGTCAGGTTTAGCCAGGTAAGCACATAAAAGTGAACTGTGAAGGGCTAATTCACAGAATCACAGAATCACAGAATTGTAGTGGTTGGAAGGGACCTCAGAGATCATCGAGTCCAACCACAAAAAAAAA